>NC_056691.1:86488094-86796666 GCF_018350215.1 Panthera leo
CCTGGCTTAGATACCTTCTTAAGGGCGGGTCTGCAGGTCCCTCTAGTAGGTGTGCCTGCCTGGGCCACCCTTCTGGTACTTCCTTTGGCATGCCTGGGCCAGCCCCCAACACCTGACGTCCCCTCCTGGGGTCAGGTGTGGGCCTGCGACCCACCCACCTTGCCTGCCTGCCCAATTCCAGGACACTCCCCACTCTGCCCAGGCCTTGAGCATCCACATTAAATGGGTCTCCAACATCACTGTGCCTCTCCTCTGTATCCTGGGGTGAGGACCCCACTGGCCACTAGCGGTGAACAGGTCAGTGGAGGCATTCCAGGCACTGATCATACACTGATGGCTCACGGGCCTGCTGGTAGGGCTGGGGTTCTTGGCTTTCTTGTATTTCTGGACACAGAGGGTACAGGTGAGGCAGGGCTTCCTCCCCACCTGGTGCACGCCTGGCCAGCAGCTGCCTCCTCAGCCCAGCCCATCAGACACGCTGTGTGACCCAGTATGATACACTCAGCTTCTCTGGGTACTAGGGCCTTTCACTCAGCCAGCCAACAGCAATTCATGCTGTGTAACCTTGGCCATCATCCTCTTGCTCCTGGCCTCAGTCTTCTCCACCGGCCAATAACAGGGTTGGTCTGGCTGTCTATCTCTAAGGGTCATTCCAAATGGGGAAATAGCAGAATTAAGGAGCCAGCTCAGCCTCGGCCCCGTTCACAGATGATTCATCTTCGGGTCGCCTGACAAGCGGGGGGACCAGAGGAGTGGGGAGGGTCCCCACTCCTGCACTTAAGCTCCCACAGGGTTCAGGTGGACAGAAAGGCCAGCACAGAACCAGAGCTCAGGCCCAGGACCAGTTGTATGACCTTCAGCAAGTCACTTGACCTTGCTAGGCCTCTTCACCTGTTTCTTCACTTGTACTTTGGAGATAACAAGAAGACCTGCCCCCTAGGGTCCAGACTCTGAAGGCTGAGGCAGATCTAAGTTGAAGGTGCTTTCCCTAGCCCTGACCACCTCATCAAGAGGGAAGCAGATTGACTCTGGGGGAGGTGAAGTGCCTTGTGCCCTCAGAGTCCCTGGTTAGGGAGCCCGTCTTTGGCCTTCCAGCTCGGCCACCACACCGTGCCCAAAGAGGGTGGGTTCTGGCTGAGAGCTGTCAGGGTTGCCCCCTCACCCTGTCCACCCAGACAGAAAGGCTGGTGGGCCCTGTACAGCCAAACTACCTTCTTTTATTAGATTTTCAGTAAAAACACCAACCATGTCAAAATTTCCACACAGACTTCTAAAAAGCAAAGCAGACCTAGACCCAGACGGATGGGCATGAGGAGCTCCCTCTATCAGGTTTTGAGGCGGGTTGAACGCCGGGGAAGTGGGGGAGGAGGGGGTTGGGCTGTCACCTTGCTGGGGGTTTTAGCTGTGTCCTGGGTGCTGGGCTGGGTGGGCGCGCGGCCACCAGAAGTGAACAAAGCAGTCAGGGCGTTCCGGGCGTTGATTGCACACCGGCGGCTCACGGGCCTGCTGGTAGGGCTGGGGTTCTTGGCCTTCTTGTATTTCTGGACACAGAGGGTGCAGATGAGGCAGGGCTGCCTCCCCACTAGGTACGCTCCCTGCCAGCGGCTGCCTCCCCAGCCCGGCTGACGCTGCAGCGGACACACCGTGTGATGCTATGAGATGTTCTCAGCCTCCCCGTGCCAGAGCTCTGGAGCTAACAGCCTGGCCCTCAGCATCACCGCCCCCCCCCCCCCCGCCCCCCGCCAGGACAGCAGAAAGAGCTGGGCACTACCCCTGTTCTGATTCCCTTTGTGGGCAGGGCCTTCTGTTGGGGGGTTGTGCCCCAGGGCTGAGGCCTTACCCAGCAGCCAGGGCGGCTGGGGCAGGAAGCCTGGCTCACCTGCAGGTTCTCGAAGTGGGCCAAGGACTTGCAGTGGGAGAGCTGTGCCCCCGAGTTGCTGTGGTAGAACTTGTGGCAGATGCGGCAAATGTACCCCATCACGGGCACCAGGAAGTCCACACCTGTAGGACAGCAGCATCTGTGCACTCGTCCCTCCAGGCCAACCCATGTCCCGCCCTCCCTAGGGGCCCATTTGCTCACCCAGCCTCTGAGTGGGACGAGGGGAGGCGGGGTCAGGGCTTGGGTCTTACCGTATGCAGTACTGGGGCTATAGGTCTCTGAGCCTTTCCACTCCTCTATGGATATATCTCTGGACCTCACCTGGAAATAGGCAAGTATGGGCCTCAGCTCTGACTTCCCTGAGCTCTTCGACACCACTCCCTTGATACCCAGGAGGATGATCCCCAGGAGGTTGTGGGTGGCATTCTCTGAGCCTTTGCACATGCCTATCCTGCCAGAGTACCCTTCCCGATCTAGACTTTTTTGGGTTCAGCTCCATCAGTCCCCTCCTCCAGGAAGCCCTCCATAATCCATGCCAGGTGTGCCCGACACATCACAAGTGTCGCCTCTGAACTCCATAACAACCTTCTACACTTCGCTCATTTTACAGAAGAGGAAACAGTTCCAGGCACAGTAACTCACTGGCCCAGGGTTTACGGAGGAGCAGCGTATTTAACCCTGGTGGGCCCCAGGCCCTCGTGACATTTCTAACCACGAGCCCCCTGCCAGCTTCCTGAATTCCTATCTGATGTTCAGTGACCTGCTCAGGTGACTAAGGACCCTTCCTCCTGCCTACCAGACATGAGCCCCTTCCAGACGGGGCCATCTGATTCCAGCCACAGCAGCCCCACCATGCTTAGGAGCGCCCTCCTCCACTCACCAAGCAAACAAATGTGCCTTCCAGGAGGGACAACCACTCCCATTTGCCACCCCCGCCTCAGGCCGGGCTTCGGCCCTTCCTTAGAGCCTGAGTTGGGACTCTTAGTTCTAAGCAGAGGAAACGGGGGGGCTCAGAGAAGGCCAGGGGCTTGCCTGAGGTCATACCACGGCCAACTGCTGAGTAACAAAGCGATCTCACATCAAACCTGCATAGGGCTGGAGGCCACCCTTGCGACACTCCATCCACAGCCCCTCCACGATGCCCCTTTGCCTGGCTCCCCACCCCCCCCCCACCACCCCCGGACTGCAAGGGCAAGCTCTGGGAGGGCAGGGCCAGGCCTTAATCCCCATGTACCCCCGCATCAAGCACCAGGGCGTGGCTCAGAGGAGCTGCGGTGTTAGGAGCACGGGCTCTGGCATCTCACTTCCCAACATCCAAGCGGGTGGGTCTCTGCCAGGAAAGTGCTTGGTACATAACTGGCACACGGTAACTGCTCAAAAATGTCGTCTGCTATGGGTGTCATCGTCATCATCACCTTATGCTGACTCTTCCGTGTCCCCTGCATAGTTCCCTCCGTGCCCTTATTGGCCTAAGATGCCCTTTCCCTTCCTCAATGCAGGTCAAAATTTCAGCCAGATTTTGAGGTCCTCACCCATGTAACCGGCCGCCCTGCAGTCATCGTGATGTGTATTTATACCTAGCCATACGGAATACAGTCCTATTTGTACTACATTTTGGCACCCGTTAGTGCCTACAAACGTCAGCACTGTGCCCCCTGGCCCCGGGAGGTGGGGCGAGGTCCCGCCTGGGCTGGGAGCCCAGCCTCCAGCCTGCCTCCCACCCTACCTCGCCCCCCAAGTACCTGCTTGCAGAATTCTTCCTCAACTTCGATCTCTTCTTCTTCATCCTCCTCCTCCTCCTCCTCTTCTTCATCGCCCTCAAAGCAGCCCACAGCGTCCACCGTGATGAAGTGGTCCTCATCTTGACCGGCAATCTCCTTCTCAAGCATCTTCAGCTGCCCCGGAGAGTGGGCCAGGGCTCAGGTCAGCTCTGGGCAGCCTAAGGGCCACACCCCACCCACCCCACAACTCTGAGCGTCCCAATCCCTCCAGACCTGGTATGAGTTCAGGCTGGGAAAAAGCTCAACTTGCTGTGTGGCCCTGGCCAAGGCTCTGTACCTCTCTGGGCCCATGTCCTGTGAGGGAGCTGGGGTTACCTCCTTGGCTTTGTCCTTATGCCCCTGGGACTTCACATGCTCCACAAACTTGCGGGGGGTCTTGAAATAGCGGTTGCAAACAGTGCAGAAAGGTCGCAGGGATTGCTTGGCAATCTGGGGAAAGGAGGGCAGGCCGAGTGGGTGGCAGGCAGTGTCCCCGGGTGCAGCCAGGCTGTGCCCAGTGAGATCTCATCTCCCACCCGCAGACTACCACATCTGTAACCAGCTGGCTGTGCCCCGCCCCTTTACCAGAACATGGGCAAACATATCCACTCCCTGTGCTGTTGGCTACAAGACGGGATGGCAGATGGCAACAGGACAGAGAGAAGACGAGCCGGGGAGAGAGAGTAGCCGCCAAGAGGACCCCACCAGCCCCGTGGCTGAATGACAGGATGAGATGGTGCTTCACCCACTTGGAAAAATGGAGGAACTGAAGCCCAAAGAGGAAACATCGAGAAGCCACGCTTCTGAGTTATGACCATCCAGAGATAAAGAGTGCAATTGTCTTTCCATCCCCAACCTCAGCTCCCTCCTTCCCAACCCTGGGCTTGGAGATAGATGTGTGGGTACCTTCGCAGCACACAGGCCCTCATACCTTGTGGTCCTGAGTCCTGCGGTGCTGGATCAGGTCCCCCATGTAGTAGACCTGGCAGGTGTTACACCAACGCCTCGGCGGGGGCTCTCTGAGTGACGGCAACCAAAACAAGTATATACAGTGGGATGCTGTTCTTGTTGGAAAGACAGCCGCTCTCCCAAGATGCTCCCCATAAATGTAATGCAGTTCCAACAGGAGCTTTTTTAGAAACTTATCAACGGTTCTGAGATTCATCTGGAAGAATCCTTAAACAAGAATAATAACCAAGGAGGAAGGAGAGGCAGCCAGTCTGAAGGACTGGCCTCAGGGGGCCAGGTCAGGATTCAAGGGGTGACGTCATCAGGAGACAGTTCAGTGAATCTCCCGCACCTAAAGCCTGTTAACAGACGGGCCACATCCTTCCGCTTTTCTTGTGTCATGAGATCCCAAGCTCATTCTGCACATGGCAGTTTTGAACCTGTTCTAACCTGATGTTGCATCACACCTGCTTCCTCGTTCTCATGAATTCCCTGCCGTTGTCCTGTTTATTAGAACCACTCCACCAAGTGGACAAGCCTGATCTAACTGATCCCGCAGGTTTCGATATTCTAGAAAGTTTCCAATTAAAATCTGTCACCATTACATTACTCTGCAAGGAACATCTTTGTGAGTCATCTTTCTCCTGTATTTATGATTATCTCACCTAAGTATAATTCCTAGGTCCGCAAGCAGGGGGAAGTTTAAAGGTCGAGAACATACTGCACAACCACGTAGGGAAGTTGTTCTCAAAGAAGCACCTAACAGAGACACCGCTGCCTCTGGCGAGAGTGTTCCGTCACCCAGAGCATGCGGACAGGGAGCTCCAAGCTGTGACCCTCTGTAAGCGCTCAAGGCTGAGTCCCCAACCACTGCCTCGGGGACTGTCCAGCCTGTGAAGGAGTTTGGTTCGGCCCCCATAGGCTTTGTTTCATCTTGATTCTGAGCTAGCTGCTAACATTTTGAAATTGGGAGATTTCACATACAAAGCTGGGTTTCTAGATTCTCTGGAACAATTAGGAGACCTGGAGCTGTGGGGCAGCTGTTCTGTGACAGAGCCCATGTCCCCCAGCATGGCCTGAGGCAGTGCCTACCTGCTTTCCCCCCCCCCCCGCCCCTCCAGCCCCCCAGCAGGCCTCCATGACTGCCCACAGGGTGCTGAAAGGTCTTGTACCTTCCACCAGGCCTTCTTAGCCCAAGAGCTAGTTTTGGATTCCAGGAGGGCACATATTTTAGGTCAATGAAGCCCCTATGGCAATGAAAAAGGGGTGGCACAGTGTAGCTGTAACCTCAGGCCACAAGGTGATGATCCTCACCATTGTGTGTCCCCACCCCACCCCCCGCCCCCCCAGCTGGGGTCAGCACATATGCCGGAGAAGCAGGGCTCTGTGCCACAACCCACTTCCTTCCCATGTGGGTGGTCCCACTGTTCCTGGCTGGATGGAGCCTTAATAGACCATCTAGTTCATGAATTCTTACATTGCATCCTTCACCAGGCCATTTTACAGATGAGGAAAACCGAGGCCCGAGGCTAAACGGTTAATGGTGCGGAGAGGCCTCTGGCAGAGGGCAATGCTTAACCCAGAGGCGGACCTTGAAGATGGCAGACTCAGGGCCCTTCCCAGCCTCGCCTGGCCTGCAAGACTGTCTACCCCCCAGTACAGAGCCTCCAAGATCCCCCACTCACTCGTCCTCTCTCTCCAGGACATCCCGGGGCACTGGCAGCAGGGACAGGAGGCAGGCTTGGCTCATGTGCTGGATCTCCCCCAGACGCTGCTGGTGCTGGGCCCCCGCCATGTGGTCCTGGAACTCCTGTAGCCAGCAGAGCGAAGGATGGGCCTGAAGAACGAGCCCCGGAACAGCGGGCAAGGGTGGAGGAGGAGGCCTCCGACCTCGGCTTCACGGCCACCCCGCCGCTGCCGAAGCCGTCTCTCTTACAACAGCCCCGTGGGGGCCACAGAAGGATGGTGAACTGAGTCACCAAGTGGGCACAGAGCAGCCGGAGCTTCTGCTCCTTCCGGAGACTGTGTGGGCCCCTCAAAGGCAGGGAGCAGTCCGATTAACCTCCGGATCCCATGGCTCTGCTCTGGATGACAGAGGTAGCAATAGCAAGGGTAATAATAATTATTGTTATTATTACGAGCCTAAGGCTGTTATTAACGTGCTGCTCGCTCCAGGGGGCGCTTGGGGCTCGTGATTTCAATGTCAGGTCACTGAATCCTTGGAACCTCCGGGTGAGGTGGGTTCTAAGCGTATCTTCATCTGATGCGTGAGGAAATGGGAGTCATAAAGAGGAGAATTCACCTTCTGAGGTCTACGCGGCTAGTCAGGGCTGGTTTATACCCGGTCTGCCGGACTCTAAATCCCTAACTTCTTGGCTGGTCAGGAACTGTTTTCAGGGCAAACGCACAGCTGCCCTGGATGGTGCTCACGGGGCCCTTGTGGCCACTCAGGCGCCGCGGGGAGGCCTGGGCAGCCGCCAGAGACACCCTCCACTCTGCCCACCGGCCCTCCCCCCCCATACCGGGGCCTGGCCGGCAGGTACCTGCTGGCTGCTGCAGCTGGCCTTGCAAAGGTAGCAGAAGAACTGGAGGGTCTGCTTCGAGGGTGTGCTGGCGGAGGCAGGGGTGGCGGAGGTAGAGTCACCCGCGCGGGGCACGGGCGTGAGGGGGACTGTGCTGAAGGCCCGGCTGTCACTGCTCTGCAGGATGGTGACCTTCAGGGAGCCCCCGGCACCCCACACCTGCACCGGGAACAGGGGCAGAGCTACCACCAGCTGGGCACCTACGGTGGGCCAGGCCTTGTGCTAAACACCCGCGAGCAGGGTCTTACTGGGCCCTCCTGACAGCCCGCTTCACAGATGGGGACACCGAGGCACTGAGCTGGCAGGTGACTGCCCAGGCTCACAGAGCTAGGGAGTACTACAGCCGGGACTCAAACCCAAGCCCACCCAACTGTGAAGTCCACCCCACCCCACCCTCACGTGACAGACGGAGACATGGAGACACCAGGAAGGGAACGGTTTGGCCACGATCACACCAGGAGGTAGAGCTGGGACCCAGACGGCATGCATAGGCCTGCCCTCTGTGTTCTCTCCACTAGAGCAGTGCTCCCCCGTCAGGGACCAAGGGCTCTATTCCAGGGATGAACAGGTTGGAAGGGACTTGTCACCAAAAGCACCTCTAGTTCTTCAGAGCAAAGGCATGTGAAGGCAGCACACCAGCACAGGAGCTTGACGACCCTCCATCAAACCCACGACCCCGGCAGAGGGCGGCTGTCACCTATCACGGGTGGGGAAACACAAGGGGTCCTCCCGCCGCCGGGCCCCGCGGTAAGCACACAGCCACGGTAGCGTATCTACCCACCCCTAGCATCTCTCTTGCCCTTTTTTCACATTCTCCCACATCCAGACCGCTGGTCAACTCCTCCTGGCTCTCCACGCTGACCTGGGAGCCTCCTGGCTCTGGCGAGGCCTCCTTCAGGCCTGAAATGACAGAGGGGTCCATCTCCCACCCAGGCCCAAAGCGATCCGGGCCTGAGAGCCACCGTTTCTACCCACAGCCAGGACCTTGAAGCCTCTGGTGGAGACAACGCCAGGGGAAGGGCAAAGGGTCCAGGCCGAACTGCCCATCACGGGGCAACTGGGAGCCAGTGCTCCCTTACCTGCTCCGGCGTCTCTCGGATCTGGTGGTGTCTCCGGCACCGTGGAACGAACCGGAACCGGTGCTTGCTCCGATGCTGGCATGGACACCTGCGGCCAGGTCTGAGGCTGCCCCTCAGTCCGGTCAGGGGGCTGCACGGGAGGCTGTCCTGGTGGCTGCTCTGGTGGCTGGACCTGAGGATATGTCTGCGTCTGTGCCAGCTGCTGCGGCTGCGCCTGCCCAGGGGGCTGGGGATGTGCCTGGGGCTGCACCTGTTTCTGTGGCTCTGCCTCCTTCTGCACCTGCTGCGGCTGCACCTGCTGCGGCACCAAGTGGTCTGGAGAGGTCTGCGTCTGTGCCTGTTTCTGCAGTTTGGGCCGTGCCTGGGTGTCCCCTGGAGGCGGGGGTGGCGGCGGCTGCGTCTGCGTCTGAGGCTGCACTTGGGCCTGGATCTGCAGAACCCGCGGCTGGAATCGTGGCAGCACTCGGGCTTCCGGCGGCTCAGGCAGCAGCTCAGGCGTCTGGGTCTGCTTCGGTGCCGTGGTCCGGGCCTGAGGCTGGACTTTCGCCTGCAGCTGCCCGGGGGCCCCCTTCTCTGTGGGCAACTCCGAGCTAGGGAGGATTGAAAGAGGTCTTCCGATGTCTCCCAGTTGGCCCCAGGGGCTCCTCAAAAAGGCCAAGACCCAAGTTCAGTCCTAGTTATAGCACGTGCGAGCCCGAGCCGGGCATTTGGCCGAGCCCCTCCGGCTCTCCACGCCCCAGTTGTACCTAAATAAATGGGCAGGATCACTCACCCCTGCCTTCCACCATCTGCTATTATGTATCCAAGGCCCTGCAAAGCCGCCCATCCTCCGCCCGCTCTGAGGTCCCAGATGCACATGTTCACCTCTCCGAACTGGCCACCAGGTGACTCAGGCCCAGTGAAGATACCGGAGATTCTCTGGCCTGGGGTCTTCCCAAGTAAGATGCAGAATTGGGTTTGACCTTCATCCAAGCCAAAGGTCAAGGCCCTTTCCTTGTTCCAGCTCTCTATAAAGGGTCCTGGCCGTCAGCTACACCCACCCCCAGGCTTTGCAAGAATGAGAGTACAGGGCCCCTGGGCCCAGGGAAGGTTTTCAGCATCGGTTACCTCTTTGACCTCTTAGCCGGTGGCTCCGATGCCTCACAAGACTCGGGCTCAGGTGCTACAGTGTGTTTCTCTTTAGCGATGCCATCTGGGCAGGGTGGGGAATCTCGGTCTGGAACGGAGGGCAGATGAGTGACCGCCAATGCCGTGAGCAGCACAAACTAGGAGCTCCCCCCTCGAGGTGGGGCCTGGGCTCGCCCCACACCAAGATCCCCGCCTCCCAGGTCTGCCTCCATCACCGACCCCTGCACCCGCCTGCCCCAACCTGTGTCCCACCCAGAGGGCTAGCAGCCTCCCTCCCTTACCTTCTGGTGTGTCTGTTCGGGACTCGACAACTTCCTCAGACCCCTCTGGGGGGTCTGACTTGTCTTCCACGGGCACCGTCTGAGAAGAAGAATCCTGCTTCCTTTCAGAAACTGTTTTTGACACCGGCCACCCACCCTCGTAAGCAACCCCCTGGCCCAAGAGCGGCTTCAACAGTCCCACAGGGGACGAAGAGCTGCCCAGAGACGATCCTCAGCACCCCAGGAATCCTGTGTAGGCTACCTGGCTGTTAACCCAGATTTGGGGGATACAGAGCCCCCTCCCGGCAGGCCCATGGTGTTGCCTGACTTCCCAACCACCTTCTCCACAAAGCAGCCGGAAGGGTCCTTCTAACACACAAACCTGATCATGTCTTTTGTCTCTTTCAGGCTGAAACCCTCCTGTGACTCCTCCGACTCTAGAGTATTCCTTCCTCACCCAAGCCGGCCCAATCTGCCCTCTGCCCCTACGCCCCCACCTCCAGCCAACTCCCGACTAGCCTCCTCGCCCTCTCTACATCTATCCTGGCCTTCTCTCTGGTTCCCCAAGGTCCTAGGTCTCTCCCGGCCCCCAGGAATTCACCCAGAGCCTCCAAGGCACTTCTTGCAGGAAGCCCTCCTGACCCCAGAGTAGATAGACCCTTAACACAGGCCCAGAGGACCTTGGGCTTCCTTTTTGTGGCATTTGCCACAAGGTGAATTAACTGGTGGGAACATTATCTGCATTAACGTCTTACCACTGCTAACACCCTCCTCCCCAGGCGAAGACCTCCAAGGAGGGTCAGGCCAGTCACACCATCTGTACCACTGGGGCTCCTACCAGACTTACAGATGTTTGCTAAATAAATGCACAGCTCCGGCTGGTCCTGGGCACTCGTTACTCCCAGGAGCCTGCCCACGGCTTCTGTCCCTCCTCCTAAGCCCGAGGAACCAGCGCTGAGTGGAAACATGCATCCCATCGGGACTCCATGGCCTTCAGAACTCCCTGCCTCTCACCCGGCATGACACGGGCCCTACTGTCCTGTAAGGCTCTGGGTCTGTCTTGACAGCTGTGCAGCATGGGGCAGCCTCCACCATTCTCCCTGAGCCTCAGCTTTCCCATATGTAAAATGGGTGGTGGAGACACTGGACAAGACCATGTTAGGAGGGGCCCAATGGGCAGGTTGGAGGCCAGGACCGCTCTCTGGAGGGAAATGCCTCACTTCCAGATGTGGGCCTGCCTGAGAGCAGCCCAGAAAGGGCAGTGTCATCCCTGCCCCCTGGAATGCTCTCAGAAGGGTGCCCTATGTGAGGGGCTGCCGGGACACTCAGGGACACGACAGTCCCAGAGAAGCTACTCCCTCGACTCTTTCTGCTTCTGTCCAGGACTGACTCTGCTGATGTCAGGGTGAGCCTCCTTCTAATGCCTTGCACCCTCTTCAAGGCCCAAGGAGGTGGCGGTGCAGCTCCAGAACCTTCCAATGACAACACTGTAGAGTTTAGGGTCCTGTAATGTTGTTTTACCCTTTCCTTTCTTTCACTTCTGTGTACAGCAATTCTTTTGGACTGTTTTTGAAATTTCAGGTAGTGACATAATGTTTCCTTGTTAAAGAAATGTAACCGAGGAGAAGCGAATTCATTTAAAGCTCAGCTACTGCAGTTGGTAACCCCTGGCCGCGGGTGCCTGGCTTTTGAGTTTTCCAAAGGTAGCAAGCCAAATGGAGATACATGCCAGAATTTGGAGACTCAGTACAAAATAAAAAGGAATGCAAAACGCCTCATTCGCGTCTTAAAATATTGATTGGAGGTTGAAGTTGTCATGTTTTTTACGTATGAAGTTAACTCAAATCTGTTACCGAAATTCATCTCACTGGTTTCTTTTTACTTTGTTAATGTGATGGCTAAAGAAATTTAAATTCCATTCATGCCTCATGTTTTATTTCTATAGGGCGGCGCTGGTTTACCGAGAACTGTGACCGGACACCTAAAACAAATACAGTGTTATGGGTCATTTGTATCTCCGTGTGTTTACAAAGAGAGAAATATCAGGTAAACAACAGGATTGCTGGCGTTTGGACGTGGCAAAAGTCCCATCAGAGAGTCACAAAGATCTGAAATTTGGGAAACACCAGACAAGTCCAACTCACTAACCCCTTCCCCCTTTTTACAGATGGGGACACCGAGGACAAAAAGGGATGTGACCTGCCCAAAGGCCCAGTGTGTGCCAGAGTGGGTGGAGTTAGGCTGATACCAGGTATGACCTTCCCACGCCCATCCCCACCTGCTGCGCCCCAGCCATCACTCACCTTGCGATTGGGGGTGGTGGAGGAGGGGGTGCGGGCCTGTTTCTGGGGAGTCCGCCCTGAAAGGTTGATCTGGGAGGGGTTTATGGGGACCCCAACAGGAGGGGCCCCCAGCAAGGACTGCCGAGTGGCCTGGGGGAAGAACTGCTGTAGATTTGGGGTGGCCAGCTGGGGGACTGTGAGGCTGGGGCCCGTCAGGTTCGGGGTTGGCAGGTTGTAGCCACGGAGGTTACCTGCAGGCAGGAAGAGGGGAGAAGAGGTTAACAACACGGTTGGACGGTAGAGGCCAGGGTCAGGCATCAGCCCCCCAAAGCATCACGGAAACAGCACAGATCACTTGAAAGGGAACCCTTCCCATACAAGGGCAGCCAGGGGAGGGAGATGAGAGCCAGAGGCCCACCCCCACCTTGGGCATTCATGGTGAGGGGGCCTTAGGGCTGGTTTCCTGCTCCAGCTGAGGAGGAGACAGGCACTGCCTTCTCCCTCTCCAGATAGGTATTATGATCTCTACTAATGACAAAACAGATGCAAAGCAGCGATGTAACTTGCCCAAGATCTCTGCACATTCTGCCTTTGCCCCTCCCCATGCTGCCTAAACCCTTCTGTAGCTCCCTGCTGCTTGGAGAGAAGCCCATTTCCTCACCTTGCAGGGTCTGGCCCTGCCCTCCTCCCAGACCTCCTTTCTTGCCCTCCTCCCCACACACGTACCCACTACATTTCAGCCACAGGCTTCTGTGCATTACCTCAACAAGCCTGGTTTCTTCCCGCCTCTGGGCCTTTGCACATGCCATTCCTTCTGCCTGAGCTGTTCAGCGCCCACTACCTCCTGGTCATCCTTCAGGCCTCCCTTTAGGTGTTTATCCTCTGAGAGACCTTCCCATATTTTCCCTGTGTCCCCAGAGGCAGACTTCCTTCCCTGTTCTAGAACCAGCTGCACAATTTCCTTGTCTGCTTCCCATTGCCCACCACCCAACCACACTGGGAACTCCTTAAGGGCAGGCACCTCATCTAACTCAGAGGCCCAGTGCTCAGGAAGTGTTTGAGCCATAAAAGACAGTTCAAATCCTTGCCCCAAAGCTGGGACAGGAAGCACAGGATTGAAAGCGTGGGTCAGATGTGCTGTAAGAGCTAGTTTGAGTCCTACAGCCCAAGCTCTGTGGCCTAGAGCAAATCATTTCCCTCTTCTTAGCCTCAGTTCCCTCATCTGTACAATGGGATAATAATAGTGCCTGATTCACTGTTTTACGAGGATTCAATGACATATGCGAGTGTGCCTGGTATAGAGTCAGCGTTCAGTTAACGTTAAAACAAATACATGTACACATATGTGCAGAGAGCCAACCGGCTCTTAAAAACAGTAAGATCAAGAGATCTAAAAGATCTAAAAGAAAAATGGACAAAGGACATGGACAAGTCACAAAAAGAAATATGAATGTTGAAACAGACAAATATAAAACGTTTGGCTACGCTAACACTCCAAGAAATGTAAACTGAAAGATTAATGATATAGCTTTTTTGCCAACCAAGTTAGTAAGTTGTATGCGTGTATACATATATATATATATATATATAAAAAGCATATAATACCCAAGGTTGCCGTGGGCATGGTGAGACCGACACTGTCAGACGTGGCTGGTGGCATTGCAAACTGGTCCAGTCCTTGGGGAAAGCAAGTTGGCAATACTTATCAAGAGCCATAAAACATCCATCCCCCGACCCAGTCATCCACTTTTGGGAATCCACTCTAAGAAAATAGTCTCAAACGTGATATTCATCCCAGGGTTATTTAAAACAGAAAAAAAAAAAAAAAAAAAGAATACGGGAAAAAAAAGAAAAAAAGGGGAAAAAAAAGGAAGCAGCTGAGTGTAGGTACGCAAGAGCAAAACAAAACAGCTGTTAAAAAATAATCTTTACAGAGACTGTCAAATCATCTGGTAAATGACCAAGTCATTCTACTCCATGAAAAAGAAACAAGATATAGCTTTTCACTTACATCAATAACCAACCACAATCATATACAAATTCCCAAGTTTGTGCCTAGAAAAAAATTGGGAGGAAATACACCAAAATCTTCACGGGTGTTTTTTATTGTTGTTGCTGTTGTTGTTTTCCTTCAGGAGGTGAGTGAGTCTATCTATGACACTTTGGGTTTTCTTGTCCTCTCAACAATTTGTTTTCACTTTTCTTTGAAGAGTGTGACTTTTTAAATGGGAAAGAAAAGGGGGGATACATACATATGTATACATCGTGGGTCCCTGTGTCTGGTTTTCTGTCTCCAACTATCCATTGATCCTTTGTCAATCAACTCCAGGACCATCCCCGCCTATGTGGCAGGGCTGAAGAGTGACAGCCACCACATCTTCTGACCTGGCAGCATACCCAGCTGGATGGCAGGATAGCCTGGTGTCTAAGAACATGGCTCTGTAGCAAGACCTGGGCTCTAATTCTCCCTCTAATCCACATCTACTCCCTGGGCGACCATGGGCACATGATGCCTCTCTAGGTCTCAGTTTTTTCATCTGTAAAATGGGATCATGGTATCTCCCTCCCAGGGTTGTCAGCAGAGTCAAGGAATTGTGTATGTAAAGGTCTCAGCACAGTGCCCCGCCCAGAAGGACCACCCAGCAAGACACAGCTTCCATCTGGGAGGGGCTGGGTCTGAACCTGAGCTGGCCGCAGGTCATTGGGCTCCTAAGATTACTCCCAAAGGGGCTGAAGTATCTGAAGCAGCATCTTAGAAGGAAGAGCTGAGAGACTGCTCTCCACATGGGGAAACTGAGACAAGGGCACTGGCTTAATGCACAGGGCTAGAGACGCCCATTCAGAGACCCAGGGGGTCAGGAGCCTCAGGCCTTAATCTAGCTGTGTGATCCAGCACAAATGACTTCCCCCATCTCTGGACCTCAGCTTCCTCATCTATCAAATGGGCCGTGGGGGCAGGGGGTGGGATGTCAAAATAGACCTTTTCACCCATCATTTCCTCTCATCTGAATGTGAGCGAGGGGTGCTGAGGACAGCCCACAGAGTCAGCACCATGGCCAAGGGCACACCTCGGTGACCAGCATCGACCGGCATCCAGCTGAGCAACTTTGGGACTTCCACCTCCTGGAGCCTCAGTGTCCTCATCGGCAAACGAGGACGCTGAGAGTAGCTCTCTCTCAGAGTTAGCGTGTGGATCTGGGGGAGATTTGGCGCAAAAGGGGGATGCTAGGGCACCACCGCTAAGATGCAGTGAGAAGGGGCCAGTAGCTATACCTTGCAACTGCTGCAGAAGCAAAGCTCTCTGTAGCACAGAGCCGTTGAGGAGGGAGGCGGGGCTGGCGCCTTGGAGGTTCAGGAGCTGCTGCTGTGGCTGCTGTTGGGGCAGCCCCCTGTGTGTGGGGAGGGGCTGTCAGAGGGCTGCGGGAGAGTCGGACCCTCCCTCTTCCCTCACCTCCATCCTCTGCCCCCTCTCTACGGCAGACAGAGGAACCTCTTAGGGTGGGAACTGATGGCTCCCAGGACTGAAACAGGGACGGCCCCGGGCGAAAGGACTGGGATGGGGTCTCCGCCACAGGGATCTGAGTGGCGGGACTGAAGCCGCCCGCCCCTCCAGAGGGGAACTCACCTGCTGACGGCCATGGGCAGGGGGGGCTGCGGTGGGGACTGCTGGAGCAGCTGCTGGAGCTGGAGCAGCTGCTGCTGCTGCAGCTGCTGCTGCTGGAGCTGCTGGAGCTGCTGCTGCTGGTTGAACATGGTGGCTGAAGGGAGGGCGCGGAGTAAGGCGGGACCCCTCCTTCCCTCCTCCCCCGCCCACGGCCCTCAAATACCTGCCCGCTGAGCTTCACCGCTACACCCCAGGCCTGCCTACACCCCAGGCCTGCCAAGAGCACGCCGCATTTGCACCCTCATGCTTTCAATAACCCCCGCCTCCCTCCACTTTCCCGTAAATCCTGTCGACAGTCCCTCCCTCAAATGCCCAACCCCGCCTGCCATCTCCCCTACTCCCACGGCTCTGTCCTTCCCGGGGCGTCCTACCCAAATGCACCTCCAGCCCGCCTCCAGCCTTTCTCGCGCCACCGCGTCCCGATGCCAGCCCCCCCTCCACGACAACCCCACCCTCTTCCTCGCGCCTACTCTGTGTCAATAACAGCACCCCCAACCTTTCGCTTTGGCCTCTGAACAAAGTAGGAGGAAGGCTTCCCTCCCCATTCTGTTAACCCCTTCTTCTGCCGATCGAGCCAGCCTTACACATCAAATCCGGTTACCCCACCTGCGCGCGACGCCCTCAGCCTCCATCCAGATGGCCCCTAAACCCTTCCGTGCGTCCCCAAGCGGCGCTCGGCCCGCGCACCTCACTTCCCCGCACCCCCGCCGCAATCGCGCCGCCCCCACCGGCCGAACGGGCGGGGCGGCCCGAGCGCTCCGCTTTGCTGGGGCCTGACCGGGCCACAGCAGCGCCCTCTGGGGGACCGGAGGACTCGGTGCAGCGGCCCGTGGCGCAAGATCCTGCGCTGAGCTCGCGTCCCGCTGCGGGGGCGGCACCCGCTTACCCGGCGCCTCGGCTGCGGCGGGAGCGGCTCGGAGCTGCGAGGGGGCCCGAGGCAGCTCAGGCCCTCCGCGCCGCATCCTCCGCACCGGGAACCCGCGGCTCCGACCCCGAGGTCCGTCTGTCGCCCGGAGGGGTCTGTCGTCTGGTGGGGACATCGCGGGCTACTTCGAGGAGGACCGTCCCCAACCGACCTCCCCGCGGCCGCCACTGTCCCGCGATCCTGGGGCCCCGCGCGGGGCTGAGGTGGGAGGGGCCGTGCAGCCGGCAGCTGCACATTCGGGGACCTAGACCGGGCCAGAGGGTGACGAGCACAGTCGACAGAAGAATTTGCCCTAAAACGGGGTGGCGAGGTCCGTCTGGAGGTGTTTATTCGATTTGACTCGGGAGGGGGTGAGGAGGGCCGAGTTCAATTATTAAAAACGGCGTTCATCCTGATCCTGAAATTGTCCTGCCCCAAGGACCCTTTAATTACGACTCAGTCCCGCATCCCGACGCCCCTCTCCCTCATCCCCACGTGGAGTCACTGAGCCAAACAACCGGCGGTTACTAAGTAGCGATCCTTTTTCGCTTTTCTATTACCTAAAGTCTTCAATGCAGGTAACCGCCGGGGGCAATCCCCTTCTTTTGCATTAAGCGCCAATTGTGCGCGGACACCGCGCACGGTGGCGCTAGAGGCGCGCAGACTGGAGGCCGGCCCGGCGCGCCTAGGCGCGAAGACCTGAGTGTCAGCCAATCCCTGCAGTCGTGTGACAAGCTCTGTCCTAGAGCTCTGGGCCGGCTCCACTGCAGCCCCAGGCAGCAGCACAGGTGCCTAATTCGGCCTGGATTTAGAGACGCGAAAGTGGCTCGAGTTAGCAGGACGTTGCGCCCTTGGGTGGAAGGGCAGCCTGGAGCATGGGAGCTTTGAAGGCCTGGCCTTGGGCTTTATCCCCGCAGGGCAGAGAGCGCTAGGGTATGACGGCATCGCATCCGCCTGGATTAGAAAACTCACTCTGGTGAGAACCGAGACAGAGGCAATGGGGAGGGAGAGAAGGAGCCGAGTCAAGATCGCTTAGGCTTCCACCCAGGTCCAAGCACGCTGACACCTGGTCTGAGTGCCAGCAGAAGTTGGAGAAATTGAATCGGGGCTTCACTACCTTCTGGTTAGGTGACCCGGGTTGACAGGGGAGTCCTCTCTGAGCCGGTTTCTTCTTCCCTTCCATGGTGGGTGTGAGGATAATATTATGTAATGCTTAATACTGGCACTTGACACAGTGTGAGTTTAGTGAATTGCCAGAGTAAAAACAAACAAAACACTAAAAATAATGTTCATGCTGGTGATCCTGTGTTGATTCATCTTTCTGAAAATCTGTAAATTCTCCATCAAGACTATTGAACGTGTTCTGCCCTTTGACCTGGTAACCCCTCTTGCAGGAAACTTGCCCAAGAAACTAATCAGAAACAAGACTTTTTAAAGCCAGTAGGTCATTCATGGAAACATTACTGATAATAGCTGTCTGGAAAGTAATCAACTTTAGGGGAACAGCTAGGTAAATCATGGGGTCTGCCTCTTAAGGAGTGGCAGGCATACAGCCATGAGAAATTATGCTTTCAGGGACAGCTGGGTGGCTCAGTCGGTTGAGTGTGGGACTTTGGCTTCGGTCATGATCTCACTGTTCATGGGTTCCGCCCACATTGGTTCTGTGCTGACAGCTCAGAGCCTGGAGCCTGCTTCTGAGCTTCTGATTCTGTATTCCTCTCTCTCTCTCTCTCTCTCTCTCTCTTTCTCAGCCCCTCCCCTGCTTGCTCTCTGCCTCTCAAAAATGAATAAACATTAAAATTTGAAAAAAAAGAAATTATGCTTTCAGAGCCCAAATGTCCATCAACTGATGAATGGATAAAGAAGATGTGGTATATATATTCAATAGAATATTATTTGACGATCAAAAAGAATGAAACCTTGCCATTTGCAACAACGTGGGTGGAACTAGAGTGTATTATGCTAGGCAAAATAAGTCAGTCAAGAAAGACAAATATCATATGATTTCACTCAGATGTGGAATTGAAGATAAAAACAGATGAACATATGGGGCACCTGGGTGGCTCAGTCGTTTGAGCGTCCGGCTTCAGCTCAGGTCATGATCTCACTGTTCGTGAGTTCGAGCCCCACATCGGGCTCTGTGCTGGCAGGTTGGAGCCTGGATCCTGCTTCGGATTCTGTGTTCCCCTCTCTCTCTGCCCCACCCCTGCTTGTGCTCTGTCTCTCTCTGTCTTTCAAAAATGAATAAACATTTAAAAAAATTTTAAAACACAGATGAAACTAAGGGAAGGGAAGCAAAAATAATATAAAAACAGAGAGGGAGACAGACCATAAGACTCTTAAATACAGAGAACAAACTGAGGGTTGCTAGTGGGGTGTTAGGTGGGAGGAAGGGGTAAAGGGATGAGGGGCATTAAGGAGGACACTGGTTGAGATGAGCACTGGGTGTTATTGTGTAAGTGACGAATCACTAAATTCTATTCCTGAAAATAAATAAATATATATACTTGATTTGAAAAATTGTGTTTCAAAGGGTATGTAAACACTCACAATATGATGTGAAGTGAACTCAGGTTACACAACTGTATACACAATTACGATCCTGGTTTTGGAAAAAATAAATATACGTGTGTAGTGGGGCGCTTTCACTTTTCTTTTTTCTACTTTACTGTGATGGGGTTGGATGACTTTATCATGGGAAGGGAGTGAATTTTTAAAAATGTATCCGACTCTGTGCTGACTCCTTGAAGACCAGACAAGATAATGGCTGGTAACTCGTTGGGGACCCTGTTCAGCACTAGACTCGTGTTAATTGCTTTTAACCAATACCTTGCTGGCAAAGCCCCCCAGTGGACTAGATTCTGAGGCAAAAGAGAAACCCCATCTCCTTGCATCTGAAATGAAGTCTGAGGCTGTACCATCACCTGGAGGCCTCTTTCTTGCCTCTAATTCGAGCTGCACCTTTATTATGTAATGAACTCTTAGACTCACAAAGATCTATGTCCAGACCTATTCTGCTCCAGGAATCTACCCATCTCTCCCCATGATGCTACCATATAATGTAATTATTACAGTTTTGGAATATATTTTAATGCCTCCATAGCACAAGTCCCCAACACTGTCATGCTTTACAAAAAAAAAAAAAATGTCTTGCCAAATTCCCAATCATATAACATCTTTTTTCCAGGTAAATCATAGAATGATTTTGTTAAAACCCTCCCCCAACTCCCCACCTGATCCCAAGGTGCATATAATAATATATATCAGAGTTTCTCCAACTTCAATAGGAGTTGAAGGAATAGGGTATCTGGGGAAGGAATGGGAATCTTTTGGGGCTCTTGGTTCTTGTTAATCGCAGGTTATGACCCAACAGATCATGAGTAGAGCCTGAGATTCCACATTTCTGACAAACCCCAGGTGATGCCCAAGCAGCTGGTCTTGCTGCATCAGTGATACAGCAGTACCAGACCTATAGTATGATCCCATTTCTGTAAAAACAAAGTCAAATAAAATGAATATATATGGAAAAACCCACAGAATAAACACTATAAAAATTATAAGGACCCCCCGGGTGGCTCAGTCAGTTAAGCATCCAACTCTTGATTTCAGCTCAGGTCATGATTTCAGCGTTGTGGGATCAAGCCCCAAACTGGGCTCTGCACTGAGTGGGGAGACTGCTTGAGATTCCCTCTGTCTCTCTCTCTCTGTCTCTCTCGCTCTCTCTCTGCCTCTGCCCTTCTCTCCCCCCTGTAAAATAATAATAATTAAAACTATAAATAACAGTTATCTGTGGGTGGGAGGATGACCAGACGCTTTCAAATATTTGGTAAAGTCTTTTACAGTAAGTTTCACTACTGTAATTAGGGAAAACAACCCAGCCATGATGGTGCCCCTCCGGGCAGACATCTGTAAACTGCACCCCCTCCCCAAACTAATGGCTCCACTCCAGGCTTCCTCTCCGCCCTCTCTGGTTCTCAGAACATCATAAAGTGGCTGCCTCTAAGCAGCTGTTCAAGATGAGCATCGTGGGTAGCTGAAGCTCCAGCTGCCAGGAGGGCTCAAAGCACTGGTTTAATAACGTTCTCCTGAGCACCAGGCCAGGGCCAGGCTCTCACAGGGATTCTATTCTCTCATTATCCCCATTACCCAGATTAGATAACTGAGGCCCAGAGACATGTGAGCACCTGAATCACACAGCTTGACTAAAGCCCAGGCCAGGCTCCTGGGGCAAGGTCTGTTCAGTTTCCTCTGCTTGCCTGGAACCCCCAGCCCCACCCCACCCCCCACACCTAGATGTCCACGCGGGTCGTTTCCTTACTTCCTTCAGGTCTCTGCTTACATTTGTACCAGAATCTTATGCTCATCACCCTAAAAAACACTCCCCTGCCCCTGACTTTCCCCAGCTTTCTTACTTTCCAAAACACCCATCACGATCTGACAGAGCCCTATTCATTGGCTTGTGTATACTTTGTCTCTCTTTTTCCACGTATGGGTAAGGACTTTGTTCATTTTGCCTACTGCTTTATCTCTGGGGTCTAGCATAGCGCCTGGCTCAGTTAATAGGCATTAAATGGGTGAATGAATGACAGTCTCTGATTCCCAGGCCGCTGCCCTCCCAGCAGTGGCCCCCACCCCCACCCCTCACATTCACATACAGGGTGACCTGCTGATGCCCAGCAGCACAGGGTATGCTGACCTCTCTTCCCTAGACTCTTTGTGGGCTGTCCAAATGAGGTTTCTTAAATGCAGAGGTGAATGGCTAGGCCTGCGGCCCCTGGTCTCTCCGTGTGAAAGGGATAGATAGGGTAGATAGATAGGAGTCCTGGATTCAAATCCAAATTTTACCAGCACCCCGATGGGTTGGGGCAAAGTCTGACACTCTCTAGGACAAGAAGTCCCCACTCTCGGAAGAAGGCCTTGCGAGGGTCAGGGCCCTTATACTTGCTGTTCATTCAGTTTGGCCTGCTCTCCCCTCCTGATCTGCCTGTGGCTGGCTCCTTCTCATCATCTAGGTCTCTTCTCAAGTGTCACCTTTTCAGAGAACCACCCAACTCCTCCCAGGCTAAGTAGACCTGCGCACCCAACACAGGTACCTCTCTTCACATCCTGTTTATTTCTTCCATCACTATTGGTATAAACTATTTTCACTATTACTATTTCATTCACCTGGTTATTCGTTTGCTGTCTGTCTCCAGCACCCAACGTAAGATCTGTAAGGGTGGAGACTTTGTTGGTCTTGTTTACTGCTGTATCTCTACTGCCTACAACAGGGACTGGGTTTTGGTAGGTGCTCAGTAAATATTTGTTGAATTAATGTTCTTTCTCCTTCTAGAAACAGGGAAACTGAAACCCAAAGGCGGGCAGGGGCATGCCGCCATGAATTAGTATCAGAACCCAGAGTAGAAGAAAGCAATAAGGCCAAGTGGAACTCCAGGTCAGGATACTGTGACCTTGAAGGAGACCCATCTCTTTCCAAGCCTCAGTTTCCTCATCTGTAAGATTGAGTGAGACAGCCATGACCATTATCCAAGAGGCCCGGCACTAGGGGTACACCTCGCCCATTTCCAGGAATGATACCGCTTTGCAGCATCAGAGCCCCCCCGCCAGACACGGCTCCAGCGCCCCAAACCCGCAGATGAAGAAAACTACAATCCCCATGGTGCCGCAGGCTGCACCTGCGCACGACTGCCATCCCGCAGCGCCGTGGGCGCCCTCTGGCGGCATCCTGACGCAGAGCTCCGATCCACTCCCGGAGGGGCGGGGGGTCCGCGGCACAGGCAGTCGGAGCGCGCGGCTGCAGCGGCGGAGCCGGAGCCGGAGCCGGAGCCGGGAGCCGGGAGCCGGAGCCGGGAGCCGGAGCGGCGGCCGGATCGTAGCCCGCGGGGCCCGCCGCAGCCATGGGGAACCGCGGCATGGAGGATCTCATCCCGCTGGTCAACCGGCTGCAAGACGCCTTCTCCGCTATCGGCCAGAACGCGGACCTCGACCTGCCGCAGATCGCCGTGGTGGGCGGCCAGAGCGCCGGCAAGAGCTCGGTGCTCGAGAATTTCGTCGGCAGGTAGGAGCGGCGCGCCTCGGAGCGGGGACTCCCCCCGCCCGGGCCCCCGGGCCTCCGCCCCCCACCCCCCCAGCCCCGACGGCACCGCGACCTCGCAGCCCTTGGCGCTGTACCCGCGGACGGCGCGCCCCCCACCTCCAGCCAGAAGGAGGCGGCCCCCCCTCCCCGAGAGCCCCTCAGGGGCAGCAGCGCCCCCCGCTTGCCCGCAAACGTCGTCAAGCCACCGGCCACGGTATCACGCCCCCCTCCTCTGCCACATCCTTTAGGGAAGACGGCGCTCTGCTAAGAGACCCTGGCAAAGGGTCCCCCCTCCCCCAGTATAGGCACCAAGGGGGCCTGCATTACTCAGCGCCTCCCTTCGGCTCCCGCGTTCCCCGGAGCGGGCAGCACCCCAGGGGCAGTGCTCCCCGGCCCTGGGCTCCACGGAAGACAGCTCCCTCCCCCATGAGGATCCCTGGGCCAAGGCTGGGAACCCTCTCCCCAGCTGTGTCCCTGGGAGAGGACACAGCCCCCGGGCATCAAGGACCAGGCACAGCCTCCCCCCTCACACACACACACACACACACACACACACACACACACACACACACCTCTGCAGCTCCCGCCGCCATCCGTGCGCAGCGCAGCGGCCGGGGGGGGGGGGGGGGGGGGGGGGGGGGGGGGGGGGGGGGGGGTCGGGGGAGCTGCAGGACCAGGATGGGGGTGGCGGTGAGACCGCTTCTGATCCTCTTGCGAGCCGCCGGCCGCTGGCTCCGCCGCCGCCCCTGGGTGGGGGGCGCCTGCCGCCGTCGCTCTCCCCGGGGCCTGGCAGAGGGCTTGTAATGGAGGGAGAAGGCGGCGGAGGGCAGAGATGACTAAGACAGGGAAGCAGGATGGCGGGGAGGGGGGAGCCATTTGCAGAACCTAATCCCCCTCCTGCCTCTGATCCCACAGGGCGCTGGGAGGACCAGGTGGCAGGGAGTGGGGGGCAACCTCAAAGACAAAAGGTCCTGGGTTTAGGGGGGCAGGTAGGGTCGTGACCCCTTGCCCAGGCTCCCCAAATAAAATGGACGCGGGGATGGCTTTTCCGTGCTGAGAAGAGGATGACGCTCTCTCGGGAGGGGGAGGGGGGCTGGGCAGACAGGGAGAAGGCAGTGACACTGGCCTCCGCACTCTGGCATGTCCCTCCCTCACCTTCTTCAGAAACCCTAGCTTTCTCCCAGTGACCTTCCAGGCTGAGGAAGCCACTGGCGAGGGAGGCAGAGGCCCCTCCCTCAGAGGGCAGCGGTTCTAAGGAGACATCCTGGATCCAAGCCAGGTTCTGCTGTGACGCCTCAGACCAATCACTTGCCCTCTCTGAGCCTGTTTCCCCACCTCTAATGAGGACAGCTGGACTGGATGGTTGCTCCTGCCCCTCATATGACTGAGAAGACCAGGGGCAGCCCTGGGGCTCAAGGGAAGGGTTCTGACTGGAGCAGTGTATCTGGGAGACATGGGAAAGCCACCATTGGGGGCGGCTGGGCCCATCTGGTCAGCAGAGGGGGAGGCCGTCTGTCTCTTGGGGACCGGCTCCCACAGAGCCCCCCTCCTGCTCACGTGACCCCCCCCCCCCCAGAGCTGCAGAGACAAACCGGCAAGAGATACACAGATGGGCCCCTTCCCTGTGGCCCAGCAGTCAGGGTGAGGGAGCGGGGGGACTCTGGAGACAGTAAAGCCCAGAGGCCTTAGTGCTTTAATGGCACCCATGGAAATGCAGCACTTTACGTGTACAGATCATAGTCCTACCTTCATCCATTGAACATTTGCTGAACGCCTGCTTATTGCAGGCTGTGTGCCCTGGGCCGAGGCGGGGGTGGGGGGGAGGTGACCTCAGCCCCCATCTGCTGAGCCCTTCTCGCGTGCCCCACACCATTCTTCTCGGGACGGCTCACAACAGCCCCATGAGGCAGGTACCATGGTGCCCATCCTGCAGATGGGGAAACAGACCCAGAGTCACACAGCCAGGAAGGACAGCATCTAGTATATTCCAAAGCCCAGGTTCCTAATGTCAATCTTAAGAGCCCCCGAGAACCAGGCCCTGAACCAGACACGGGGACATGCAGGAGCATGGGCCTCCATTTTCCCCATCTGTGGGATGGGAACACTGGCAGTGGCTGCCCTGCCTTCCTGAGAGGGTGGCGCAGGGCTCCGGTGAGTCCCTGGGTGGAAAAGCCCGTGTTGGGAGGGAGCTGCTGATGGTCAGTTAGGTTTGGGGACCCATGCGTGCTAGGGCAGACCTGGCCCCTGTCTTCCTGGAGTTCGCTGTCCAGCAGACCAGCCAGGCCCCAGCTGACTGTAGCCGCTGTTAGCTTGTTGACTGGAGCAAGATGTGGACTCTGTTCCGGGAGCCCTGGGCCCTCTTATGCCTCCTGCACCTGACAGTGGCCCTGCAGGAGGATAGGCGGCGTGTCACGGGCTCCCGGCCTCTCCTCCGAGGGCTGGGTCCCCAGACTGGTGAGCATGGTAACAGCCGCTCAGCCTCCTGGGGCTTCCCAGGAGCCAACACCCCATGGAGAGGAAGTGGAAAATGCACCAGGGGAAGCAGAGGCTGCTCCGGGCCAGCCCGGGCTCCTGGGCACCCCGGGGCGGGGGGGGGGGGGGGGGGCCTGCTGGCAGCTGTGCAACGGAAGTGGCCCCGCAGCTGCCCAGGACGCTGCTAGGACTTCTCTGGGCCTATGCTCTTTCTTCATCCCATTTTGAAAGAAGGGGAAACTGAGGCTAATTCATTTAGTCACTCGGACATTCGTAGAGTGTCCACAGTGTCACAGCACTGGAGATTCCAGGGTGGAAAAGACAAAAGCTTTGCATTCCAGAGGGGGAAACCTCTGAAATAGTAAACACAGGGACAGGTATATGAGGAAGGCAACCGGAGAATGTGGTCAGTCCCGTGGAAGGAAGAAGGGCCGCTTTCCACAGGGAGGTCAGAGAAGGTTTCTAGGAGGGGGTAGCATCTGAGAGGAGAAGCCATGGGACGGGGAAGCATTCTAGGCGGAGGGAGCAAAGGCAACGGCCCTGGGGCACTAATACATTTGGTGTGTTCAAAGAACAGAAAGGAGCCACGGTAGCTGGTTGTTTGGAGGGCAAGGGCAACATGGCATCAGAGAGAGATGGGCAGGGGGTGGGTCTACAAGGCCCTGAGGCTACGATGAGGAGTTGGGTGCATTTTCATTATTGCCAGAAGCTTTTAAGTAGTAGAGCGCCTTGAGCTGACTCCAGCAAGGGTGTAAGTTGGGGAGGGGGTGAGGGACAGGGGAGGAGGCTGCTGCGGTGAGCCAGAGCCGTCGGGGAGCCTGGCCCAGGGCTCTCACAGTGGGGAGGCGGAGAATGGTGGGCTTCAGGGGACATTTTGGAGGGAAGTCCCCACAAGACTTGCTGGGATGGGGATGGGGAGGGTGAAGAAAGGGGACTCAAGGCTGACATCAGTGTCTTTGACTCTGGGTGGGTGTTGGTGCCATTATCGGAGGACGGGAGGAGCAGGCACGGGGGTAAGATCGGGAGCTTGCTTTTGAACATGTTCAGTCTGAAGTGTAAGGTGGGCCGTGTGGTGATGCAAGCCTGAAGCTCAGGGGAGGGCGGGCTGGAAATGTAAATTTGGAAGTCCCAGTAGAGGTGAGATTTAAACCCATGGGAGTAGATGAGATCATCTCGGGGTAAGTGCAGACAGAGGGGTGCGGGGGGCCCAAGACACCCCAGCATTTTGTGAGCAGATGCCTGCTGCCCCGGGCCACCCTCTGTCTGCCCCTGGCTACGTGCCCCCTCCCTGCGACACCTGTCCAGTCCCAAGAGCGGGGTGTCCCGGGGCAAGCTTTCAGGCTCTGCTCCCCTCGCTCTGGTGCCCAGTCGACTGGACAAGTGGGTAGTGGCCACCCTTCCTCCCCTCTTGGTCCCTGGGGAGGCCAAGGCTGGTGCGAATGTGGCAGAGGGGCTGAGAGCTCGGGCTCTGGAATCGACCCTGGGTTTGTAGCTCGGCTCTACTACTTATAAGCTGAGTGAGCTTGGACATGTTTCTTAAACCCTGCTCAGCTGCTCTTTCCTCATTGGCAAAATGGGGATACTAATAGCACCTCCCCCATGGGACTGTGCCGAGTGTTGAGATAATGCCCACAAAACACTCAGGGTAAGGCCTAGCACAGAGGACGTGCCCGTTCTGTTCCATCCGAACCAGCTGGGAGGCCGGGGTGCAGGGAGAGCAGGGGGTCTGGTGGGTAGGCTTCTGCCAGGAGGCGGCTCTGAGAGGCAAGGTGTTGGGTTTCCCTAGTGCCTCTTGCCTCTACCCCTGCTCAGGCTCCCTGCCTCCTACCAACCTCCTTGCCCCTTCCTCTATGTTCTCAGCCCAGCACAGGCTTGGTGCTGGTCTCTGGCCTCTGAGAGCCCCTCTTGAATGGTTCCATTCCCCAGATTTGGAGACTGAGGCCAAAGAGGATTAGGGGATATCTGAGACATCGTAGGTAGAAAGTCACTGACTGGAGGGGACGGAGGGGACTGACGTTTGCTGGGCACTTACAGTGTGCCAGGCCCTAGGGATACAGCTGTGAGCAAGCAGGACCCATCCCTGCTCTGGGGGGTGGGGGGGGGAGTTCACAACTGAGCAGGACAGACAGACACTAGATGACACAAAGAGCTCTTTTGTTGTGTGGACCCCCGAGGAGGTGGCCATTGAGGCTGGACATGAACAAGAAAGGGACCCGGTCAGGCAAAGGGGTGAACATACTCCAGGTGCAGGGTCCCACCTGAGCAAAGGCCCAAGGAGGGAAAGAGCCCCCCGTGGGTTCGAGAAGCCAGACAAACAGCAGTGTCACCGAGTGAGGAGTGGAGGCCCCAGTGAGACCAGGCCAAAGAACACCTTTTCCAAACCCCCACCCTACCCAGTGGCCCCAAGGAGTCAGGCATGAAAGGTGACTCTGGCAGACAGCATCTGATCCCGGCTCCAATAGAATCAAGTTTCCCAGACCTTGGCCAGGGTCAGAGGGTCAGAACCTCGGGGGAGGGGATGCAGGGGGGCCTTTGCGGAGGAGGCCAGTCTAGGGCACAGTGTTATCAG
The DNA here is from genome assembly GCF_018350215.1 of Panthera leo. Taxonomy (NCBI): domain Eukaryota; kingdom Metazoa; phylum Chordata; class Mammalia; order Carnivora; family Felidae; genus Panthera; species Panthera leo. The sequence continues at coordinate 86,515,698 of NC_056691.1, forward strand.
GCGTGAAACAAGAGCGGGAAGGGAGGCCCACGTGCCATATGTCTAAATATTCCAGTTACAAATCAAGCGAAGGGATTGCTGAATACGATACACTCTGTCCTCCCACCTTGGCAAACACACCTTCAGAACGACCTGGCCGACCGGGTTTGAATTAGAATTTCAGGCTCCTCAGAGCTCCGCGATGGGAGGTAGAGTGTGGGGACAGGTGGCCCCTCTCCCCGACCTGCCCCTGTCTCTTACTCCAGCCTGCACCACAAGGGGCCTCCTGGGCTCCCATGTGGACACCCAGCCCTCACATCTGAGCTCTGTCCGTGGTAGCAGAAAGGATCCCCCCTTGGGCCTGGGACTGCCCCTAACAGTTAGGTCAGACCCTGAGGGAGGGCTTGAGACCGACAGGAAATCCCAGAACACGCCAGTGTGGCCTAGGAAGGGTACATAGGCTCCAGCTGGGACCCTCAGCCCCTGGGGGCCCCTTGCTCTAGAGATCCAAAAAGTGACCCCCCTAAAGGACTGGGCAGGGGCCCTGATTCCCCACGTCCAAGGGCAGTGCTCATTATTTTCTTGGAACCAACAGCCCGTTAGTAGGAGAGGCAGACTATCATCCCGGGTTTTCAAATGGCAAGATGGCTCAGAGAGGGTAGGGACCTGCCTGAAGCCCCACAGCACTGGAATTAGAGGCAGGACAGGAAACTGCCCCGGTCTCCTGCCTCTGGGTCAGCGTCCACCGTCTTCACCCCCACCCATGTGGGTACGTGTCACACCCCTCAGTTTCCCCTCTGCTCTCCCTGGTTGTCTCTCTGGACCCTTACCCCTCCCCGGACCGGAATCCAAGAAAGGAGCAAGAGCTGTACGGGGAAGGCAGCTCTGGCAACTTGGGATTAATTACTACAGGCACCAGAGAAAAGGACTGTTGGCCTCGGAGGGCGTTTAAGGAAGTGGCATCTTCCCACTGCCCTGGCCAAAGGCTCCTGGACCGGCCTCCCCTCCTGTGTCATCCTCCCCACGCGAGTCGGGCCCAAACCCTGTGGATCCGGCCCCCGGCCCACCCACCTCTCTGTATCTCAGCTGCCGCCTCCTTTGTCTTAGCTCCTGGGGCAGCCTTCTCTCGTGCCCCCAACCCATCCTCCACCCGGCAGCATGGAACTCTCTGTGGCCTCCCAATCTGATCCCCTCCGCTTAACGCCCTCCTTGGCCCCTGCCCTCCAGACAGAGCCCTCGCTCCTGCTCCCGATTTGGGCCCCTGAGGCCTGCCTGCCTTACCCAGCCTCGCTTCCCGTCCAGCCTCTCCCTGCAGGTGCGCCCTCGTAGCTTACAGTTCATGGGAAAAAAATGGGTCCTCACCTTCACCGTGCCTTCGTCTTCCTCCTTCACTGGCTCATCCTCAAAGTCTCACATCAGCCAATACCTCCTCCAGGATGTCTTCCCTGACCACCCTCTCCCCTGTGACCTGACCCTCGGTGTGTGGGGTAGAGCTCAGTTTTCTCCCACGATGAGGGGCTGCGGAGGAAGAGCGAGGCCACTGCCTTGGGCTGAGGGCTCCTAGCCAACAGCAGTTCCAACCGCAGTTACCAGGGACATTTTACCTGTTTATTAGTGCCCCAACCCTTTCATGACTCTGGCTCAGGTGTGTCTGGTCTGAGCACAGGGGACTGAGGCCACCAGCCAGGATGGGGAGAAAAATCTCAGCAGGTGAATGCGCACTCACCTCTGACCCGAGTCCCAAATCTGAAGGAGTGAAATGCTCCCTAGCACACACACAAGGCACCTCGCCTACAAGCACCAGATGGCTCGTGTGGCACCACCAATGGACACCCTCCATTAGACCCTCCCACAGCAGGGATCTCAGCAGCCCTAGGAGGGAGCTGCTGGGTTGTGCCCATTTCACTGATGGGGAAACTGAGGTGCGGAGCAGGGAAATAATTTAGTGGTAGTGCTACGATACTTTCACATCAAGCTGCTGGTGATAAGAAATGAGCATCCAGATGTAGCTCCATATTGGATGACTTGATGAATGTCCTTGATGAGCTGTTAGGCAAACAGAGCCTCTACTTAAGTGTCACCGGCGGCCGATGCATGTATGGGCACGTGAGGGGTACCTGACCTCGTCTCCCGTCCCACCAGCCTCACCCAGCCTTGCAAGGAGCAATCAAGAGGATGCAGGGGACACCTAAGCAGGCTCAGTCAGTAAAGAATGCGACTCTTGATCCGAGGGTCGTGAGTTCGAGCCCCGCGTTGGGTGGAGAGATTCCTTAAAAATAAAATCTTAAAAATAAAAGCGGGTGGAGATTTCTTAAACAGCTTTATTGAGGTACAGCTTGCATGCCATAAAATTCACCTGTTTGTGGTGCGCAGCTCGATGATTTTTAGTGCATTTACACGGTTGTGCAGCCATCATCACAATCTAATTTTAAAACACTTCCATCACCCCAAAAAGAAGCCTCGTGATGATGCAGATTTTCAAGTGCCTGGCGGAGCCCCTGACCAGCAGCGCCCGATCCATCAGTGTTTGCCATGATTATTATTGTAAATGATAAAATGTTTACAATGGAGAGCCCCAGGTGTTGGGGTGATGGTTGCGCTTTATTTTTAAACATTTTGTGTATTTTCTGAATATGTTTTCAAAGGGAGAACATACGACTTTTATAAGTAGGAGGCAAAACAGAAATCTATTTCCATCTTGAAAATATAAAGTCATCAACACTGGAAAGGAGGGAAAGAAGGGATGAAGGAGGGAAGGAGGAGAAAGGAAAGATCATGGATTTTTTTTAGTAGGGAAAGTGGTTGCTGAGGGGAGAGTGTGTACTCAGAGTCCAGACCCCCACGTGCCAGTCCTACCCAGTCACCAACTTGCACTGTGGTCTTGGACAACACTCTTTCCCGCCTTGTGCCTCAGTTTCCACACCTCTACAATGAGGGTGATGGTGGGAAAACTGGAGGAGCTCGTCTTCAAATCATTCTTTTGGCCAGCTGGGCTACCTCGAGTGCCAGCTACCTGCCCTGCTCCATGCTGGGGGCTGGGGACACTGGTAAACAGGAGCAGCCCAGTGCCTGCTCTCAGGACATCAGAGCATCAGGAGAAGCCAGGCCAGGACTGCCCTGAAATGTTCAAACCGCAGCTGGAAATTCACAGGCTGTGTGATGTGGGCATGCCTGGGGCCTCCTGGGATAATGGGAACAGAGAGGGACTTCTTGCCTGGAGGCGGCCTCACCTCCCCCCAACTGTATTTCTTGGCCCACCCGCTTCCTCGCCTCCACCCCAGCTCCGTGCTTCAGAGGGCACCTCAGAGCCTGCCCGCCTCCCTTACCTTCCGCTTTCAGGGGCAAGATTTGGCTGGAAATATCCTGGCCCACCCACCCACTCTTCCGGCCAGCCCCCGGGAGACCCACCTTCCAACTTCCTCCCTGCTGCATCATTTGGTGGGAGCCCAGCCCGTGTTCCCAGCTTGCTCGACAAGTTATATTATTTATAACCATAATAGCTACCATTGATTCAGGCCTCAAGTTATATAAGCCTCACAGCAACCCATTTTACTGATGTGGACACTGAGGTTCAGAGAGGTATAGCCATTTGTCTACAACCACACAGCTCCTGAGTGGCAGCTGACATTCAACGCCGGGCCAAGCCCAGGAAACAGGAGGCTTAGAAGCAAGACTGGGTACAGACCAAACATGCCGCTTTCTGGTGGTGTTTGCAGTCCACAGGACGGGGGAAGCAGGGTCCCTGAGCTCTGGCCACAGATCTCAGGTATGAGAGTAGAGTAGGGGAGGGTCACTTTGGACGCTTGGTGTACTTTCTCCGGACCCCTCTGGGCGTGACAGCACCAAATCAGGCAGGGAGCGTGCGGCGCTCGGAGGTCCTGAGGGGTGTGCATTTATTTCATCCTCCCTGTGCTTCAGGTTTGAAGGTGCCTCTGCAGATGGCAAGGCAAGGCCTCCTCGGGAAGCCACCATCTGTCCAGAATGAGCAGGGAGAGCTGGCATGCCACCACGCACCCCTCCCACGTGGCCCCCGAGGCTGGTGGGCCCAGCACGCTTTTCTCCGGGCACCTGTTCTGTCCTCCCTCAGCCTAAGCAGGAGCTGGGTGGGAGGTGCAGGGTGGCGCTGGCCGGAGGCCAGATCAGGCCCGAACCCCCACTTTACCAGAGCGCTGTGGGACAGTGTGTCCAGGTGGGAAGCAGGAGCCATGGAGCTATTTAGCCATGCTTGGTCCTTTGAGCATCGCCTGAGCACCTACTATGTGCCAGGCCTCTGGTGAGCGCAGGAGTCCAGCGGGGAGAAAGGAGCTCACAGTCTGGACGTGCGAACCCGCTGGCGCTCTTTGCACCTGCCCGGGCCTGGAGCCCTGAGCCCCGATAGGCCACTTCCTCCCTCATTGCACCTCCCTGCCCCTCTCTGGGCCTCTGTCCCCACCTCTGGACAATAATGGGGGAATGACATGGTCTCTGAAAACTTCTCCTCAGTGTTCATCATTTCCATCTAACATTTCGTGGTCAGAGTCCAGAGATCCGAGTCGTGCCTGGAGGAGGCCGTCAGAGGGTTCTGTGGGATCTGTGTTCCTTGGTGACATTTGGGAACCCTCCTAGAGAGGGGGCTGCTGAGCACCTACTGTGTACCAGACCCAGGCGACGCTTTTTCCATGCCCCCGCCCCGAGGCTGCTGGGCCTTCTTGCAGCCCACGTGTGCTAGAGGATAATGCCCGGTTTCTATAAGGCCAGTTTGCAGCTGAGGGCTTTGAGGCCCAGAGAGTGAAACACCTTGCCCAAGGGCACCAGGCGGCAGAATGGCCAAGGCGGGATTCGAGCCCAGGGATTTGAGTGCAGGCCATGTGAGGGCCTCACTCTGAGAACCTGGGCCGTGATAGAGACGGGGCCTCTCCCCCCACCCAGGCACCTCCATCCCCACCCTGGCCGCACGAGATCCTGGTCTGAGGAGGGGCTCTACTCCCACACATAGCCCTGCCCCTCTAATCTCTGCTTCCCTTAAGCTGCTTGTCCCTTAAGTAGCCCTGGGGAGGCAGTGACTTGGGGCAGGCTGGCCCAGACCCCTGACCACCCTTCCAGCTGGGCCCTGGGCACCGCTCCCGTACCCTCTAGGTGGCACCTCGTTGACCTCTGACCTGCAGGTCGGCAGGGACCAAGTGGGCCCATCTGTGCAGGGGAGGCCTCTCAGGGAAGAGCTCCAGGGAAGGTCCATGTCTCTGCGTGGGGGGCTTTCTATGGGGAGTCCCATCCTTTCCAGCCCCTCCTGCAGTTTCCATGGCAACTACTGTTGCCATGGTATCGCTGGGTGAGGAGCGGGTGGGGAAAAGGGTGGACCCCAGGCCCCCAAGCCCAACCCAAACCCAGCCTCTGAGAACAGATGTCCTATCTCCACAGCCCTGGGGGATCCCAAATACTAGAGGGTCACCCCCCCCAAAGGAATGAGTAAAGGATGGCAGAGATAGAGACAGGAACCCCCCCCCCCACCCCCGTTAATCCCCTCCTTCTCTCTGCTGACTGGTGCACCTCCGTCCCAGCACATGTCACACTGTATTGCATTATCTGTTTACTTGTCTGTCTCTCCCACCACACTGTGAGCTCCTCCTCCGGGTAGGGAGCGGTCTGACTCATCATCTCGCTTCCCCAGGGCCCAGCACAGGGCCTGGCACAGAGCAGCTGCTCCCAAATATGTCCTAGACTGAATTTAATTGAATTACATAAAAAGCCACGTCTGGCTTCTTGGATTGAAGGAGCAGCACACTTTGACAGGGAAGTTCCCAGGCTCTGGGGCCCCACAGACCCTTGGGTTTGAATCCTAGCTCTGCCATTCCCATCTGGATGACCTTGACAAGTCCCTTCACCTCTCTGACCCTCAGATGCCTCATCTGTAAAGCAATTTCCATATCAGAGCACTGTTTTGAGGACCTGGGGATTTCAGTCAATGTTTATTAAGTACCTCTTGGGTGCTAAGCCTTGGGCTGGACAGTGGGATACAGTGGTGGACAGAAAGACGCCAGTCCTGCCCTTCAGAGGCTTAGTCTTGCAAAAATGAAAAGTGCTTGCCTAGCACCTGGAAACAATGAATAAATGCAGGATTCATCATCCTTCTCCTTCCTCATTGAAGTGGCTGACTCCTCCCTATTAGCCTCTAACCTCCCCAAAGGAGGGGCAGGGTGAGAACAGGATGAGAGAGTCCTCCCCAGGGCCCAAGAAGAGACCTTGAACCCAGGAGCCTGGGCCTACTCTGTTGTGCCCGGGACCCTCCAGGCTAGGGAGTGGGGGCCGGGGGGTGGTGCAAAAAGCTGTGTGGTCCCGGTCAGGCTCTGAGCTGGGGGTAGGAGGCCTGGGTTCTTCTCGGGCTCTGTCCAGGTCCTATAGGAACTTGAATGTGTCTTTTCCCCTTCTTGGGCCTCCATGTGCCTCTCCATGAATGAGGTGGCCAGCTGGAGCCCTATGGTCCCCTCAGGCTGTAGCCTGCTCCCCCTTTCCTGGGTCCTGAGGATCCCATGACTGCAGTTCTGACAGCCTGGTCCCTGAAGAGGTGCCCACCCTCATGCTTGTGCTGGCCTGGGTGGGGCCAAGGGCAGGCGGGGATATGAGAAGAGCTGACAGGACAGAGAATCCACCCACAAGGGTTAGCCAAAAGGACTGCTGAGGTTCACACTGGCACAAGCAGAAATCTGAGGTATAGACATCAGGTCTAGGGCAAGGGGCGACTTTGGGAAGCTCAGGTCCAGTCCTTCAAAGACTGGGTCTTCAGGGGACTGAAGGGCAAGGAGCCCTCACTGCAGAGTCAAACAGATCTGCATCCAGGGTCTGCTCTGCTAGATACTGACTGTGCAACCTAAACACCTCTGAGCCTCAGTTTCCTTATCTGCAAAATGGGGATAATAATGGCACCTACCGGGGCGCCTGAGGGGTTCAGTGGGTTGAGCATCCGACCTCAGCTCAGGTCATGATCTCACAGTTCATGAGTTCAAGCCCCACATTGGGCTCACTGCTGTCAGCCTGTCAGCGCAGATCCCACTTTGGATCCTCTCTCCCCTTCTCTCTGCCCCTCCCCAGCTTGCGCTCTTCCATAAATAAATAAATAAATAAATAAATAAATAAATAAATAAATATTTAAAATAAAAATAATAATAATGGCACCTACCTCACAAGGCAATATCACGAGAGATTGCCTACAAAGAGCCTGGCATGCAGTAGGCACTTAAGAAGCATGAATTCTTGTCCTTGCTTCCTCCTTTCCCCCATGCCCCCCTCATCCTCAACCCCAGCCAGATGGGGCCCTGGGAAGGGGAAGTGAGATGCTGCCTTTCCCCACAGCGGAAGGGAGGGAAGAAGGCGCAGCTCCATTTCCTTGAGATGCACTCTGTGGCCACTGGACACTTGGGCATGTGGGGTACCCCGCGCCTCAATTGAATGGCAGTGCCTGGGTTGAGGCAGGGACTTGTTGGCCCAGAAGCAACACAGAGCATACCTGAGAGAAATCTGGGAGTTATTAGTCTTGTCTCCTGGCAGCTCACACGCATAAATCTGTGACCCAGGGTACATGGGGGAGGTTCTTTCCACCTTTCTTGCCTGTCATCTCCCCTTAGTGACCTGAAACCCTCAGGCTAAGGTGTAGTGGGCACTTTAGGAGAGCTTTGGAGCTCCCGGTGGCAGGACAGGTGCCCCTGGGACAGGCCTTGACCCTCCTCTCACTCCCAACTCATTGCAGAGACTTCCTGCCCCGAGGGTCAGGCATCGTCACCCGACGCCCCCTGGTCCTGCAGCTGGTCAATGCCACCACAGGTACGCGCTTTCGTCCACGAGCATCCCCACCGGGCCTCTTCAGTCCCCCACCCTATCCCCCAGGGAGGAGTCCAACCTAGCCGCTGAACTTGCTTGCTGTGTGACTTTGGCCCGAGATTCCCCACCAGGACAGTGGGGAACAAAAATGCATAACGTTAGACCTGGCGTTGTTGTGGAGAGGGAGGGAAGAGAAGGCGGTATTTGGGGGTGTGTGGGGGTCTATTCCCAGTGGAAGATGGGTCCCAGGTGGGTTCCGGGCTAAGATGCTTACCCATCTACCCTTCTTCCCTCCACCCCACCCACACTTTGGGGGCAGAATATGCCGAATTCTTGCACTGCAAGGGGAAGAAATTCACCGACTTTGAGGAGGTGCGTCTGGAGATCGAGGCTGAGACCGACCGAGTCACTGGCACTAACAAGGGCATCTCGCCGGTGCCGATCAACCTCCGCGTCTACTCGCCGCACGGTGAGGAGACGCGGCCCCGCCCCCGGCCTCCTGGCTCCCTCGCTTAGCTCCGCCCCCGGGACTGAGTCTTGGCCACGCCCCCTTGCTCGTTCCTCCTAAGGCGGGCTCCGCGCCTCCTGCAGACTCCGCCCCCACAGCGACCCCTCCTCTGCCCGTCCTACCCCCCCAAGCTCCACCCTGCCATGACTCCGCCCACCCCTGGCCACGCCTTTAACGGGCCGCCGCTTTAGCCCCGCGTTTCCCTAATCCCGTCCACCTGCCGCCAAACTCCCAAATGGATCCTCTCTAAACCCGGCCCTGTTCCTTAATCCGCCCGCCCACGGCCACGCCCCTCGCCTTGAGCCCGCCCTCTCGCCGCCCTGTCCAGTGCTGAACCTGACACTGGTGGACCTGCCCGGAATGACCAAGGTCCCGGTGGGGGACCAACCTCCTGACATCGAGTTCCAGATCCGGGACATGCTTATGCAGTTCGTCACCAAAGAGAACTGCCTCATCCTGGCTGTATCCCCGGCCAACTCCGACCTGGCCAACTCCGATGCTCTGAAGGTTGCCAAGGAGGTGGACCCCCAGGGTAGGTTCCTAAGGGCAGCAGAAGTGCAAGGCCCTGGGGGTCTACCCTCAGTGCCAGGCGGAGGGAGCTACTCTGTGAAGAATGAGTGAGGCGGAAGAGCAGAGGCAGGCAGTGGGGGAAGGAGGGCGTGGGGAGGGAGATGTGGGGAGCGGGATGGCAGTCGGGGTGCATGTGGGTCCCATGGGAGGGCAAGTGCAGGTGTAGACGGCCCTCTCCTGCTGCCCTCCCCTTCAGGCCAGCGCACCATCGGGGTCATCACCAAGCTGGACCTAATGGACGAGGGCACAGATGCCCGTGATGTGCTGGAGAACAAACTGCTCCCCCTGCGCAGAGGTAGGCAGGCTCCTCCCCTGACCCGCTCCACTGCCCTTCCCTGTCACCCCGCCCTGTGCAAGGCTGGTTGCCCCTGACCTGGACCCCCTTCCACAGGCTACATTGGGGTGGTGAACCGGAGCCAGAAGGACATTGATGGCAAGAAGGACATCACGGCGGCCTTGGCCGCTGAACGCAAGTTCTTCCTCTCCCATCCGTCCTACCGCCACTTGGCTGACCGCATGGGCACGCCCTACCTGCAGAAGGTCCTCAACCAGGTAGAAGCTCAGGCCTGGGGAAACCAGCATGAGGACAGAATCATTTACATGTGTTTTGGGAGGGTGGCCAACAGAGGTTAGCGTCCACATCATGCGTACAAACTGAGCCCCAGAAAACAAAGCAACTTGCCCACAGCCCCACCCACCGTGAGGTAGCACCAGAGCTTTGCTGACTTTTCCCTGACAGGGGCCTGGAAAGGGAGCCCTGTAGCCCTTGCGGGTGGAGAGAAGACCCAGACCTTGTGTGGAGGGTGGCACTGACAAGGGCTTGGGTTTGGGGGCCATCACTAGAGTGTACTTGGCCGAAGACCTTGCTGCCTTCTGAAACGGAGAGAGGCTCGTCTGGAGACAGGGATGGGCGATCCCAGGGCCTTCCCTAAGATGTTTCTCCATCTGGAATGGGGCTTCCAGAACTGAGGCATGTGTGTATGTGATGATGGAAGGGAGGCAGTGGGGAAGGCAGGGTGGTGTAGGGGCAGAATTGGGGACTCTGGAGGCCACAGACCTGACACTTGAGCTCTCTGAACCTCCATTTCTGTAAAATCCTGATGATGGGAATAAGGCCCCATTTCATAAGATCCCTGTGTAGCTTCAGGGAGATACTGTGTGTGGGGACCGAGCCAGAGCGAGCCCCAGTACTTGAGAATTACCTTACAGGAGGCCTAAACCCAGAGGGTACAAGGGGACAGCCCCCCCAGCCATCCCTGTCCCAGAGAGATTTTATTTGGCCCTCATCGTGTCTAAAAATATTGTTAGTCAAAAATCAGGTAATTTCAAATAAAAATCTAGACTTCTGGCTTCTGTTGAAACTTGTATTATTCGCTTATGAATTTAGTTAATACCCCCCTGTATGCCAGGCCCTGCCCTGGGCAGCTTTCCTTCTCGTAGGCAGGGCAGTAGTGGGCAGGGTCATGGCTGCCTTCTGAAGCTCTCAACCTGACCACACCCACAGTCCCCGCCCCCCTCCACCGCCCCCGGGCATCCTGGTCCCTGCTTGACCCCGTGGGCATCTGTGTTGGTGCCCATGGCCTTAACCCTTGTCTCATCCCCGGCCCAGCAACTGACCAACCACATCCGGGACACCCTGCCGGGGCTTCGGAACAAGCTGCAGAGCCAGCTCCTGTCCATCGAGAAGGAGGTGGAGGAGTACAAGAACTTCCGGCCTGATGACCCAGCTCGCAAGACCAAGGCTCTGCTGCAGTGAGGCCCTCCCCAACTCCTGACTCCCTGGCACTGAGCTGCCCTCCAGCGCGGGGTTCGCCCAGGGCTCCCTCCACTAGGCTCCTGACGTCGCACCACTCTCCCCCCAGGATGGTCCAGCAGTTTGCCGTGGACTTTGAGAAGCGCATTGAGGGCTCAGGGGACCAGATCGACACCTATGAACTGTCAGGGGGAGCCCGCATCAACCGGATCTTCCATGAGCGCTTCCCCTTTGAGCTAGTCAAGGTAGGATGGTCTCCCCGGGGACGGGGGGAGAGGGGAGGCTTAGAACTACCACCCTTCCCCCAGGACTTTCACACATATCTTTGCTGACCTGGCACCCAGCCCCGGGTGTGGGGCGTCTGTCTTGGCCTTCCAGGGAGGAGGAAGGCCCTGACCGGCTGTCTCTGGCTCTCCTACACAGATGGAGTTTGATGAGAAGGAGCTCCGAAGAGAGATCAGCTACGCCATCAAGAATATCCATGGCATTAGGCACGTATTGGGACTGGGGAAGGGGGCTGAGCCCTGGAAGGCAGGGGTTCTGGTGCCACGGCACAGGGAGTGGTGAAGTGAGCCGCCCTCAGGAAGGACCAAGAGCTCTGGTCCCCAATCCCCTCAACCTCTTCTGGCTTCCAGCTCAAACGGGCTCGAGCTGGGGGAGGTGGACGGGAGGCCTGGGCCGCTCCCTCCCCGCACCTGCTGTCCTCCTTTGCTGTCCCTGGGAGCAGGGCCTGGAGGCTGGACCAGGCGGGCAGAGCCCAGGACATAAGTGGCTGGGGAAGCTTCTCTGGGCTTGGGCCCCTGCCTGTCCTCAGGATGAGACAGCTTCCCCCAGTCCTATCCAGGTAGCTGCACACAGCTGGCCAAACAACTGGGGAGGGCCTGGGATGGAGCATCGAGGTATTGGTCTGTGTCCTTTTATGATAGGACAGGGCCTCTCAACCTTCCAGATCCTCCCATAGTCCCATTAGCCCAAAGTGGGCCCCATTCTACATCACTTCCCTCCTTCTAGCTAACCCCACTGCCTTTGGAACAGGAAGGGGGGACTGGAAAAAAAGATTGTTCCTTAAAAGCTTAGCCCCCTTCAAGGACCCAGATCTACACTGTTCATTCAACAAGAAAATTTAAAGCATCTGCTATGTGCCAGGCAGTGAACAAGACAAAATGTCCCTGCTTTTATACAGGTTGAATTCCAAGGTTTGGTATGGAATTTACAGACTGATAACTGCATTGGCCGAGGCACAGAAAAAAATATATATATATCGCTCCTCAGCTTAAAATAAAATGTTTTATTCCCAGAAAGGCTCCTAAAGAGAACCCAGTTTGGCATTTTTCATACCATTTCTGGCCATAGAACCTTTTGTATGAATAGAATCTTAAGAGCAAGCCGGACATACATGACAATTATAAGCAGACCTTGTCTTGCCCCCAAAGAGCACCCATGGAATGTCCTTCATTCAAATCCCTCCTGCCCATTTTACAAAGAAGGACACTGAAGCCCAGAGAGGGGTAGTGGGAGGACCCCAAGGGCAGAGTTCAGGCGGTCGGGGTGGGGCCCTGACCTGGCACTCCTGGTAGGAGCTGGCCTGTGACACTGTGCCCTTCTCCCGTTCCGGGCGTTCAGAACGGGGCTCTTTACCCCAGACATGGCCTTTGAGACCATTGTGAAAAAGCAGGTGAAGAAGATCCGAGAACCGTGTCTCAAGTGTGTGGACATGGTTATCTCGGAGCTAATCAGCACGGTTAGACAGTGCACCAAGAAGGTAACCCGGTGGCCCGGGCCAGCCCCCCCCCCCCGCCTCTGCCCCCATCCTGCATTGCTGCCAGGCTCTCCTTTCCCACACCCCCCACTGCCTCCTCGGTAGCATGTACAGACCTCAGCGGGGTGGGGGAGGCAGGCCACCACAGACCAAGATGGGAGGCCTCTCCGAGGGGGCCTTACCCACCTCCTGGCCCCCAGGCACAGGGAACAGACATTGATAAGACAGGTGTGATGGTGGCTCTTGTCCTGAGAGCCCACCAAGAGCTCCCCCAGCTCAGGGAGAATAGGCCTTGAAGGGCCCTGAGCCCTCTTCCTGCCCTCAGAGGTGAGGTCATCTCTAGGGGCTCCAGGGAGGGGTCTTGGGGACACCTTGGCCCTGCAGACAGGAGAGCTACAGGGCCTACTTGGCTGCTGCTCTGGGGATCTGGATGGCCAGAGGGGTGCAGAGGACCCAGGTCTGGCAGGTGCCTGACTCCCCACTGTCCTTCATCCCCCACCCCCATTCCCACCCTAGCCTCACTCAGGACCCTGCCCTTCCCTTCCATCCACATCCAACCTTCCAGGGACAGAATCCTCTTCCATCTGCTATGTCATCTGAGCCTCACAGAACCACGCAAGGAGGGAAGGGCAGGGCAGGGAGGATGGCGCCCATGTCACAGCAGGAAGACTGAGGCTTAGGAGATCAAGTGACTTGTCCAAGGTCATATGAGCCAGCAGGTGGCAGAGCTGTTACTCGAAGCCACGGCTTTGGACTCCAAATCCAGTCCTTGTTTAATTCCACCCCCCAGCCTCCCTTCCTTTCCTCTCTTTACTACTGCCCTGGCCCCTCTCTACCACCTCCACTCTTTCTGTCTTTCCTCTTCTCTCTCTGTCTTTCCCAGCTGAGTTCTCCAGACCCTTTTGGAAGAGAGGCAAAGGATGCCCCTTGAGGAGAAAGGGAAGGGCAGGAGTAGAGTAGGGAGCTGGAGAGTGGAGGTCAGGCAGCTACCCTGCAACTCCAGGAGGCATCATCTGCACCACAGTCTATGCAAATGGAGCCCCCTGGAGTTTTGCAGTGCACAGCCTGGGCAGCTGGATGCAGTAATCCTGGTGGACGTACGGAATTGTGCTGGGCTTCGGAGTCCAGGATGAAGTGAATGCAGGAGGTGCTGGCAAACCTAGAACTGAACAGAATGGGTGGGTGGGGTCCTGGCCTGGGCCAGCCCCTTAGGAGGACTCAAGGCTGGGACAAAGATAGCATCAGGAAAGACAGAGAGGGCCCGCTCAGGGTAGCTGGGGGTGGAGGACGCCAAGCCCTGGGGAGAGGATCTGAACTCAGTAAGGGGCCTTGGACAGAACAGGGGGTTGGTCCCTCAGAAGCCCCCTCCCCCCGCCCCATACCCACAGAACCCTTCAAGATACTTGGCCACTCCTAGGAGGTGCCGGCCCTGGGGGGCGGTAGGGAGGGCCGGTCCCACACTCACATTGTCTTCTGTTCTCTCTTTCTCTGTGTCGGTGTCTCTCTCTTTTCCCCCATGCCTGTGCCATCCTCCACTCCTGAATCCTGGCTCTGCTTGGCTTTCACTCCCCTTCCTTCTCCTGGCCCTGCCCATGGCTGCTTCTCCTCCTGTCCCCTCCTCCTCCCCGGGTGCAGGACGGGCCTCTTCACACCTGACCTCGCTTTTGAAGCCACAGTGAAAAAGCAGGTGCAGAAGCTCAAAGAGCCCAGTATCAAGTGTGTGGATATGGTAGTCAGTGAGCTCACGGCCACCATCAGAAAGTGTAGCGAAAAGGTATGACGGCCACCAGGGCGGGGCTGGGCCTGGCCGTCCCTTCCTCATGGCCAGGGACTCCCGTGGGCAGAACCATCTGCTGAACAGACCCGGCAGCCTCTCGGCCACCCACGTGGACCCAAACACCTGTGCTGGCCAGGTGACTCCGGGCCCTTAAGTTTCGTGCCAGCTTATCACCCTGGGTCTGTTTAAATTTATGATCCTTTTAGGCCCCCATCTCTGCCAGAAGACCACCCCAACCCGCGCATCCTCAGTGGCCCCTTTTCACCAATAAGAATGACAATGGCGACAATGCTAAGGGGACAGCTTCTATTTATTGAGCACCTATTATGTGCCAAGCACCGAGCTAAGTGCTTATCCTTTTTATCTCACGTTAGCCTCTCAACAACCCTAAGAAGTGGGTAGTATTATCCCCATTTTACAGATGAACAAACTGAGTCTCAGACAAGCAGAGCAGAGTGGGGTTCTGATTTAGGAAAGCTGAGGGAATAGACCTGGGATCAGGGCCTCCTGGAGTCGGGGAACTATCCCAGTTCCTTAAAACAAATTTGCCTAAAAGCATATTGGATTACTCACTTTCTAGTAATCCATATGCATTCGACAGGGTCAGCCTCTTTTGGGTCTGTGACCTTTTAGATGCCTTCTTCCTATTTGTCTACTTTGGGGCATTTTGAGGATTTTTAGCCAGATATTCCCAACACAGTTCTTCCCTCGGGGGAGTGCATGAGAATCAGTTGCCTGGGGGAACTTTTCCAGAATTCAAATGTCCCTGCCCAGCTGGCTGAATCAGAATCTCAGGGAGAGCCCAGCCTCACCTGTACTTGAAAAAGCTCCCTATGCTGGGAGGTGGGGGCCCTTCTGCCCCAACTTCATGTTTCAAATACATGGGTTTTCATGGCTCGTACATAATTAGTCATGTGCACCCCCCCCCCACCGTTATCCTCTATCACTTTGCCCACTTTTCATGCCTAATGCAGACGGTAAGCAAATTAACAGCCACTCCATCCCTGTTTCAGGTGGAATAAAATCTGGGCTGGACTCCCCACTGCATAGTTTTTACCACAACATCTGAGTCATGGTCCCACTGCACCTTGACTACTAAGCCACACAATCTCACTTTTGTTAAATTTTTAAAAATACCGAGTTTAGTTTAAGCTGCCTCAAATCTCTTTACAAACGAAGACGAGGTATGACTACATTTTTTTCTTAACTTTGCCTTTTAATTGTAAAACCAGTACATTCTTCATTTTAAAAGTTTGGTAAACGCCAAGGCTTAGAGAGAAGGCCACCCCCCTCCCTTTCCAGGGAGCCACCTTGGAGATTTTTGTACATTTCTTGCAATGTACACTCCTTTAAAAAAAAAAAAAAGAAAGAAAGAAAGAAAGAAAAAGAAACGATCCTTCTTGATTTTGTTCTGATCACGCAGGATTGTTATAAAAATATTCAAGCAGCACAGAGAAAGCAAATCCCCACAATTGAACAACTCTAAAGATAAGAAAAAATTCCTGGACCACGCTTCCTAACTAATTACGTATATATGCCAGTTTAACCTAAATGGACCATACTCCACACACTGATTCGGGAACTCTTTTTTACCAAGCAGTGTGTCATGGGAATGTAGCTACAGGAAGATGTGCCCTTGAACTGCTGAATCGTAGCCCACGGTAGAAATGGGCTGTGATCTACATATTCAATACCTCTTGACATTTAGATTGTTTCAAACTTCTTTTTCTCTTACAAACAGTGCTGCAGCGAACATCCTTATAGATGTATTTACAACATATGTCCTGTTGCTTCTTCTTTGGTTTAATGTTTATTTATTTAGAGAGAGAGAGAGAGAGGGAGAGGGAGGGAGAGAGAATCCCAAGCAGGCTTCGTGCTGTCAGCGCAGAGCCCAACGCGGGGCTCGATCTCACCAACCGTGAGGTCATGACCTGAGCTGAATCAAGAGCCGGACGCTTACCCGACTGAGCCATCCAGATGCCTCTCCTGTTGTTCCTTTAGAGCAAATTTTTACCCAGAGAATCGCCTAGTCGAGAGAGATGAGCATTTCACGATTTTGGTAACTTCCACAAGAGTGCTGCCCAGAAAGTGTTACCTACTTATTCCTCCAAATATCTTTTTCTCTATGTAGGTTTATTTACTCTGTTAGGTAGTCACACTGTAAACATACTAGCATTCTGCTTTTTCTTTTAGTAGCACACATTTTGGGGGGTATTATCACATAGTCAACATAAACATTTTTTAGTGGTTGCATAACACTCTACTGAATAGGTGTATCATGGTTGACATAACGGTTTTCCTATTGGTGAACATTTAAATTGTCTCCAGTTATTCAATATTATAAATAATCTGACAAGGAACATCTTTTTTTTTTTTTTTTTTTTTTTTAGTGTGTATTTATTTCTGAGAGAGACAGAGAGACAGAGTGTGAGCAGGGGAGGGGCAGAGAGGGAGGCAAGAATCTGAAGCAGGCTCCAGGCTCTGAGCTGTCGGCACAGAGCCCAACACCAGGCTTGAACTCGTGAACTGCGAGATCATGACCTGAGCTGAGGTCAGATGCCCAACCGACTGAGCCACCGAGGCACCTCCCCCCCTCCTTTTTTAAGTAAGCTCTACACCCACAATCCTGAGATCAAGTGTCGCAGTCTCCACCAACTGAGCCAGCCAGGCGCCCCTCAACATCTTTTATCTGTTCAAATGTCTTTAGGATTTTTTAGGATTTTTTCTTTAGGATTTTTTCTTTAGGATTTTTTCCTTAGGATAGATGCCTAGAAGATGGATTACTAGATACAAACATTTAAAAACTGTGAAATGGGGCGCCTGGGTGGCTCAGTCGGTTAAGCGGCTGACTTCAGCTCAGGTCATGATATCGTAGTCTGTGAGTTTGAGCCCCGCATCAGGCTCTGTGCTGGCAGCTCAGAACCTGGAGCCTGCCTCCGATCCTGTGTCTCCCTCTCTCTCTGCCCCTCCCCTGCTTGCTCTCTGTCTCTGTCTCTCTCTCTCAAAAATAATAAGCATTAAAAAATTTTTTTTTAATTAAAAACTGTGAAACACTCTGCTGAATTGCATTCCAAAAGAAAGCAGTAATTATCGTATATGGTAAAATTTTGGAAACAACCCAGATGTCCACCAAGAGGCAATCGATTATGTAAAGTATCACCCAGTCAACGGCAGACCATATGTTGGAAGGGCAGGCGTATTTATTTCCATTCACATGTCCCTCTACAGTGTACTGTGGGGGGAAAAAGCAGGTTTCAGAAGACAATGTATAATATTTGGGGGAGGAAATAATATATATAAATAACAAAATTCCAAAGGCACAGTCACCAAATTGCTAACTGTTACTTTAAGAGCAGGCAAGGAAAAATGGGAACTTTCCCATTTCCACTCTGAAAAATTTAGTCTTACAGTGAGTCTGTAGATTTTTGTCAGGAGGAATATGGATCAACAAAAACTTTAAAGGGGAAACCTTATAAATTATTTCTTTCTAAAGTTTATTTATTTTGAGTGAGAAAGAGCGAGTGGGGGAGGGACAGAGAGAGAGAGAGAGGGAGAGAGGGAATCCCAAGCAGGCTCCACACTGTCAGCACACAGCCCTACACCGGGCTGGATCCCACGAACCGTGAGATCATGACCTGAGCTGAAACCAAGAGTTGGACGCTCAATCGACTGAACCACCCAGGTGCCCCATAAATTATTTCTAAAAAATAATTTTGCCTTTTGATTTATTTAATGAGTAGTAATGATCTCTTTTCTTTACACGGCAAAATACACCCATCTTCGTCTATTTTTTTCCTCCCCAAGTCTTCTAAAAGTTTAGCAAGGCCCTCCCATGACAGAGGCTTCTAAATAGTCAGCTCTTAACTATTCCCAGACCTGCTGGGACTGCAACTTTCCTCTCTGGATAAAATCTAAAGTTTAATGTCACACGTGGGACGTACTGCCCAATCCTCTCAACAACGCCAAAAGGGAAGGTGCTGTTACTACCCCATTTTACGTGTGGAGAAGCCAAGGCTCGGAGAGGTTGCAGTCACTTTTTTAAGGACAGTCGGCAGGGCAGGGGCTGGCTTTGAAACGAGAGTCATGTGGCTCCAGGGCCTGTGTCCTTGGCCACGAACTCGTGGGCTCCAAACTGACCGCCCCGCTCCCTCAGCCAAGGACTGAGAGAGAAATGTTCCATTTTAAAAACTGGCTAAAAGTCCTGGAAATGCGCAGAGGCAGCCAGAATGGAAAAAGATGCTCAAAGGGAACAGAACTTCTCAAAGAGGCTGAGGCTGCCCTGTCCTGTGTGACACGTGGAAAACTTGACAAATGTAACGTCCAGGCGGTTGGTGGGAGAACTGGTCATGGTCTTTGGCAAATTGCTCCCTCGGCCCTCCCCCCTCTCCCCCCACACCCCTGCCACAGCCCCACCCTGGGAGGGAGCACTTGGGACCACCTCAGAGGAAGCCTTCTGCTGGTGGTGACTCAGTCCTGAATCTCTGCCCCAAGTTGGAGACTTCGAGGAGGAGTAGGAGCCCCTCCTTGGGCCTCGTGGGGCAGCGGACCCACCAGGCCCGTCCAGCCAGCGTTTGTTTTGAAGCCCCAGGTCTCAGGCCACCTCTCCCCAAGGTCCCCTGTGCTTGGCCACGTCAGCCGCACCTTGGCATAGGCATGGGATGGCCGAGGGTGGAGGGGGCAATGTCCCGTCTCTCATGTCTACCTCTCCTGGGCATCCAGGGTGCCACTTTCTTCCCCATCCTCTTGCCTCTCCCCGTGCCCCCCCCCCCGCCCCATCTTCTCAGCCTCCATCTTGCCCTTAGAATCACTACCTGCGACCCAGGCACGCTAACCTCCAGGTCTCTTCCCACGTAGGAGGATCCACCTGAGGGGCCTGACCCAGGCATGGGAAGAGGGACAGGACTGGTTTGAGGTTGGCCCTACCTGGGTCCCACGTGACCACCAAGTGGGGAGGGCAGGCCAGTGGGACTCGAGGTTCCTGTGGGTGGGTTCCCCATCATCAGCTCAGCGAGGCCCCCTCCCCGAGGAGGAGCTTGACCATGAGCCAGAGGAACTGGCGTCCACTCACCCTGGCAAGGAGGGCAAAGACATCCATCCTTCATTCATTCTGTCTTTCCTTCAACATGCCCTCTTTGAGCCCCAGCCTCGTGCCTGGCCCTGCCCTGCCCTCAGGGCAGCCACAATCCTGTTGATGGGGTGGGGGGGCCACAGAGAGGCCCCTAACCCAGCTCTTGGGGTGGTCAGGGCAGGCTTTCTGGAGGAGGTGGCAGCCAACAGTCTTGAAGGAGAATGAAGCAGCCTGGGCTTTGTCCAGAGCCGGGCTGAGCTGAGGGCAGAGTTCACAGGCAGAGAGAGAAAGGTTTGGAGCAACTTCCCCTTCGTCCTCAGTTGATAAAAACCGGAGGGAAATGGGTGCTGCTGAGCTCCTACCCCAAAGCAGTGGGGTAGAGACCGGTCGGTCGCCTGGCCAGCTCAGAGCTGGTCGGACACCGCTGGGGATGATGGTGCCAGGCAGGGGCATGCAAAGGGAGGCAAAACTGGGTGGATCCTACCAAGAGGGCCCGGGGCCCAGTCAGGCCCCCGCGGGGTACTGCTCATGCTGCTGGCACCCCACTCCGCATGCCGCCCACCCTGTGCCCTCGCATGTCCTGCCTGGGGCTCCTGCATGTCCAGTATGTGCCTGCTTGTTTCCCCTGGCCCCTCCCTCAGCTCTGACAGGGCCACTGCCTGTCCCCAGCCTGACTCAGGAGGCCAGCTGGCACCTTGGGCCCTGCCCTCCCCAGACTCTTCCCGGATAGGAATCTCGAGGCTGTTCTCTGCCTGATTCCACCCGACTCCTGATTCCACCTGATTCCTCCAAGCTTCTGGGAGGACAAGGAGTAGCCCCAAGGGTCAGCGAAAGCTTTGGGAGCTAACGGTCCCCCAAACAAAGGCCTCAATCCAACAGTCTGTTTCCAAGATGGCTGCCACCAAGGTGGCCAGGAGGCTGAGCCCCGTGGCATTTCCGCCCTTGGGAACTGCCCTCCCCCGGAAGATGCCCAAGTAGGCCAGTGAAGAGGGCCTGGAACCAGAAAGACCTTTGAATTGCCATCTGGATCCTACACTTGGGGGAAAGGGTGGCCGTGGCTTGGTGCCTTCAGCTTCCTGGGACCCCAGGCCTCTCTTCCCCTCATCTCGGGCATTCTGTGTGTGCCTCCCACCCCACACCCCTGGATCCCTGGATTCTGGTGGGGTGGGGGTGCCCCCCGCCGGTGCCCCCTGTGTACGTGGCTCTCTCCCCTCCCGCCCTTCCCCAGCTCCAGCAGTACCCCCGCCTGCGGGAGGAGATGGAGCGCATCGTGACCACCCACATCCGGGAGCGCGAGGGTCGCACCAAGGAGCAGGTGAGTCCCTCCTGCCCCCCACCTCTCCCCCTCCCCACCCCGGGCTCTCCTCCTCCTTCCCATTTTGTCTCTTCTGTCTCCGTCTCCCTTACACTTTCTCGCCTCTACTCTCTGCTTCTCTCTTTTAAAAAAAAAAAAATTAATGTTTATTTAATCTTGAGAGAGAGAGAGACAGAGAGACAGAGCGTGAGAGGGGGAGGGGCAGAACGAGAGAGGGACGCGTTATCGGAAGCAGGCTCCAGGCTCTGAGCTGTCAGCACAGAGCTTGACGCGGGGCTCGAACTCACAGACTCAGGAGCCATGAGATCATGACGTGAGCCGAAGTCGGATGCTTAACCCACTGAGCCACCAGGCTCCCCTCTGCTTCTCTTTTTTATTGTGGTAAAATATATATAACATGAAATTTACTATTTTAACCATTTTTAAGCATGCAGTTCACTGGCCTTAAGCACATTCACAGTGTCACGCAGCCATCAGCACCATCTGTCTCCAGAACTTTTTCATCTGCCCAAACTGAACCTCATTAAACAGGGACTCCCCGTCCCCTGCTCCCCACCAGCCCCTGGCAACCATCTTTCTACTTTGTGTGTCTATGAATTTGCTCTAGGTGGAAGCTTACAACTGTCCTGCTTGTTTTTTTTAATTCTGTTTCCTTTTTTTTTTTTTAAGTTTATTTATTTTTGAGAACAAGAGGGAGATAAGAGAGAGGGCGTGTGAACAGGGAAGGGCAGAAAGAGAGGGAGAGAGAGAGAACTCCAAGCAGGCTCTGAGCGGCCAGCGCAGAGTCTGACGTGGGGCTCGATCTCACGAACCGTGAGATGATGACCTGAGCCGAAACCAAGAGTCAGACGCTTAACTGACCGAGCCGCCCCGGCCCCCCAACAATTGTCCTTTTGTGTCGGGCATATTTTACCTAGCACAATTTCTTCAGGGTTCATCCGTGTTGTAGCGGGTGTCAGAATTTCCATCCTTGTAAAGCCTTTTAAGGCATATGCCACATAGTGTTTATCCATTTGGGCTGTTTCCACCTTTTGGCTCTTATGAATAATGCTTCTATAAACATTAGTGTGCAAATGTCTCTTTGAGACCCCCTTCCAGTTCTCTGGGGCATACACCCAGAAGTGGGATTGCCGAATCATTTGGTAATTCTGTATTTAACTTTTTGAGGAGCCGCCATAGTGTTTTCCATACTATTTATTTCCATAGTATTTCCATAGTATTTCCATACTATTTCCATACTATTTACTGGAGCTGTGCCATCTGGCATTTCCACTGTCTCCTCCTCAACCTTCTGACAGTCTGTCCTCTCGTCATCTCTCTTGGGGCGTCTCTCTCTATTTTCTACTTCTCCGGGTCACCATATACCTGTCATAGCCACCCCCTCTTCCATTTATGTAGTCATTTATCAAGTATTCATTCATTCATTCACTGATTCATTCAGTCACAAACATGGTCCCTGTTCATTCATTCATTCATTGATTCATTCAATCGCAAACATGGTCCCTGAATGTCGCCTCTGAGCCGGAGGAGCAGAGATGAGCAGGCTCCCTCACGGCCCTCACGAAGCTCACAGGCGAGTCCTCCTTGCTTGTCCATCTCTCAGTCATCCTCTGTCTATACCTACCTCTGGCTCCCAGTTCCCAGCCCTTCTCCATGATGGTGCTGTCGACGTCTTTGTTTGGATGTGGTGTTTTTGAATCCTTACAGATCTCTTTCATTTCAAAAGTGATAAATACTTAATAAAATATTCAGTCAGTATAAAAGCAATCAAATTACAAGTAAGTGTTCCTTCATTGACTCTTCCCTGCCCCCAGCTCCTCCCACAAAATAACCATCACGCACAGTTTGATGTGTTCCCTTCCAGGCCCAGGCATTTTTTTTTTTTTTCTAGGCGCATCCAGATTCCAGATTCCATCTTAATCTTCCGTAACCACAGCCCTGCTGTGTGTCTTGCCTTTTTTCTCTAACGATAATTGTAGTAGCTAACATCTGTGGAGCCCCCGTTACATGTCAGACATGTGATCTGCCTCATTTCATGTGTCCTCACCACTCCTGTGAGGCAGAAACACTTCATCTGTGGAACTTGAGGCTCAGTGAGCACAGGCTTATTACAGGGAGCAGTGGGGCTTGAGTCAAAACCCAGCAGTGTGGATCAGGAATGTCACTCTGGGGGCGCCTGGGCGGCTCAGTCGGTTAAGCGGCCAGCTCCGGCTCAGGTCACGGTCTCACGGTTTGTGGGTTCGAGCCCCGCGTCAGGCTCTGTGCTGACAGCGAAGGGCCCACTTCGGATCCTCTGTCTCCCTCCCTCTGTGCCTCTCCCCCGCTCTTGCTGTCTCTCCCTCTCTCAAAAATAAACATTTAAACAAATTTTATTTTTTCCACTTTCCACTTAAAAAAAAAATGTCACTCTGATCGTGACTCAGTTCTGAATCCCATTAGTCCTCATTATTTGCAAAGGGGATCTTCCCATGCCAGAACTTAGAAATTGTCCTCATTCTTTTTTTTTTTAAGTTTTTAGAAGTTTATTTATTTATTTTGAGAGAGAGAGAGAGCACAAGCAGGGGAGGGGCAGAGAGAAGGAGAGACAGAATCCCAAGTAGGCTCTGCACCATCAGCGCAGAGCCCGAAGTGGGACTCGAACTCACGAACTGCGAGATCGTGACCGGAGCCGAGATCAAGAGTCGGATGTTTAACCGATTGCACCACCCAGGCACTCCTGTCCTCGTTCTTTTGAACAGCTGTAGAGTGCTTTATTGCTTAGAGGCGACCATAATTTATTTCACTTTCTTATGGCCATTGGCTTGTTTCCAATTTTTCACTATTACCAACCACACCACACTGAACACCCTGGGATACATAGCTTTGCTCACTTGATGAGCTTACCTACCAGATAGATACCAGCTAGATAGATAGATAAATAGATTTCTAGAAATGAATATGTGCATGTTAATATTGTTAAATATTTCCAAATTACCCTCCAAGAAGGTGATGCTAATTTACACTCCCACCAACAGTGTATGAGAATCTGTCTCCCCACAGTGTGTCCACACCGGTCACTATCAATATTTATTTTTCATTTGATAGATTATGAAAGGGTCTCGTTGTTTTCATTTACATTTCTTTATTAATGAGGGTGAGCTTTTTTTTCTACACATCCTTATTGATTATATGCGTTTCTTCTATGAATTATGCAATCATGTTCTCTATTTTTGATTTGTGTTTCTTGTCTGCCTTTCACTTATTGACTTGTAGGAACTCTTTTATTTATTATGGATACTATTACTGATGTGTTGATTGATTTATTATGGATTCTATAGGTGCCATAAGTATATTTCTTCCAGCTTTCCATGCATTTTAAAACTTTGCCGTACTTTTTCCCCTTGCCTGCTGACGTGTGTATCCTCAAAGGTCATGCTTCTCATCGATATTGAGTTGGCTTACATGAATACCAATCATGAGGACTTCATAGGCTTTGCCAAGTGAGTGCTCCCTAGGCGGAGAAGGTGACAGCTCCCGTGAGTGTGTGTGCGTGTGCGTGTGTGTGTGTGTGTGTGCGCGCGTGCGCATGCATGCATGTATAGGACACAGGCCTGCTGGGCTGACCCTCTGAGCGTGGTGCCCACTGGGTAGTGGCATTGAAGCAAGGCCTCTTGAGAGAAGTTCTGAGACTCTTCCTTCGCTCCCTATTAGTGCTCAGCAGAGGAGCAACCAGATGAACAAGAAGAAGGCTTCAGGGAACCAGGTGAGTGAACCCCAGTGCCCCAGCCGGAAGGATGGAGGGTGCCGGACGGACGCCAAGCTCTGAGAGTCCCCTCCCCCGAGGGGAAGGGTCTCACAGGGGCCAGGGAGCCTGTCAGCTGCCAGCCACAAGCCTCCCACTCTGCCTCAGTAACCCTCTCTCCTCTCTCCCGATGCTTCTCGTGGTTGCTATGGTTACCTCTTTGCAGGATGAGATTCTGGTGAGTACCAGGACTGGGGCTCTTGGCTTATGTAGTGATGGGGGAGGAGGGGGCCCATTTGTAGTGGGGACACACGGTGGGGGAAAGGGCACCCTGGCCTGAGCTGCTTGCACACACCAGCACATGGGTGTCCACACACGATCTCAGTCCAGAGGCAAGGCTTAGCCATACACAGAGCCCATCAGCCTACCCATCAGCGTGCATGAGCTAAGTATCTACTTCAGTCAGAGGTAGATCATGTGGGCTGGGTAGTGAAAATGGCTGGTGGGGGCCTGGCAATCATTAGGTGCTCCTTAAATATCTGTTGGATGGATGGATGGATGGATGGATGGATGGATGAAAGAGAAATCTATTTTTAAGGTAGCCATTTCTCCCAGAGAGTTGAGTAAAGAGATGAGTGAAATATCAAGAAACATGTCCCTCTTTGCCTTCTTCTGCCCTTCAGATCTCTGCTGAAGTACCACTTCTCGTCCTCACCTGTACACACAAGCCATAATCTGGAATTTTCCAGAGGCCATAGTTTCTTTACAATAATCTAGGTGTTTGTGTGATTATTGGCTTCATATCTAGTTCCTTCTCAAACCCCATGAGGGAAAGGGCCGGGTCTCTCTTGTCCACCAGCACATTCTCAGCCCTCAGCCCAGGGCCTGGCACACAGTAGGTGCTCACTAGAATGAAGGCACTGATGAATGTAATATCCCAGGGCAATTCGGTTCAGCAAACGCTCGGTGGCGTCTACGCTGTGCTGGTCCCTGGACAGGAGTCAGACCTTGGTCCTGCCCCTTGGAGACCTGAGCCTACAGTCAGGACCCAGGCAGGGTGGGAGCTGGAAGAGCAGGAGGTCTCTGGTGCAGGGGCTCTGGAAGGAGGTTTGGCAGAGCTGGGGGTGGCCAAGGGAGGACGAAGGCTGCAAGTCAGCAGGAAGTAGCATGACAAGGTCTGCTGGTCAGATCCTGGGGTATGGAGTGCCGGGGCGTGGCATTTGGACTCAATTCCGAAGACAGTGACGAGACACTGAGGGGATCCTCACCGAACCGGGACAGGGTGGGAGAAGGATCATGGGGCACCTGGCTCTCTTGTTTCTGTTAAAGGCTAAGACAGCTACGCCGCTACTGATCCACTGCGTGACTTGGGTTCTCTGCAAGGTTCTTGGGGAAGCCAGAGAGGGTCAAGGAAGGCTCCAGGAGGGTTTTGGGGGCCTTGGAAGCGGGCCTGACCCCAGAGGGCTTTCCTGCGAGCCCCAGGCTCCTCTTGTCTTCTCTGGATGCTCAGAAAAGCCAGGGAGGTCAGGGCCAGGGGATGGAGCAGAAGAAGCTTCCTCACGCTCAGGATGGCCCACCGCTAGGGTCTACTTAGTGGCCTTGACCTTGGAGTAGAATCTGCAGGCCCTGGTCTGCGGTGATGACTCAGGATGGTCTTGGGGACAGCAGCTTCCTACAAGGAAAAGAGACCTTTGCCTGTTACTCTGGGCTCCCCAGGGACAATGGGGCCTGTTCAGTTCGTGCTCAGCCCCTCCCCTTGCTCCCACTCCCCAACACCCCACTCCTGTCCAGAGCCTGGGGCCAGAGACCCCGAGAACCCTACTTCTGTTGCATTCATGTGTTCATGTCACAGATGTTTATTGATCACTTTCTGCCTGCCAAGCACACTGCAAGGCGCTGGGATATTCCAGTGAGCTTTTAGAGGGCTCACAATTTAGCAAGACAGGCATCAACAGATAATCTCTCTCTCTCTCTCTCTCTCTCTCACACACACACACACACAAATTTTGAATCTCAGCCATTGTCACAGAAAGGAGTGATAAAGGACAACAAGACTATAGTGGCGGTCCTGACTCCTACTGGGGGCCAGGGAGGGCCCACCTGAGAATGTGACTCCTGAGCTGATGCCTGGGGCGGGGGGGGGGGGGGCGCATAGGAATTTGACAGGCAAACAGGAGGGGAAGTGCATTCTAGGCAGAGGCGGCAGCAGCATGTGCAAAGTCCCTGAGGTCAGAAACAAGTCTTACAATAAGGCGCATCTCAAGCTGAAAAGACCTTCAGAATCGTGTGGCTCAGTTGGCCACCTCAACTCGACTCCACACTTTGAGCAGTGGGGAGCTCATCCCCTACGAAGGCTACCAGTCCCCTACTCAGGTGGCTCTAACTATCAAAAGGCTCTTTATCCCGACCCGACCTCTGCCTTCCTGCCTCTTCCAGTCTGTTCACTTGTGGTTCAAACCAGAGCAGGTCTGGCCTGCTCTGACCGGCCAGGCCTCCAAGAGCTAGAAGAGGGGCGGGCTTTTGAGCACCTCTCTTTGCCTACCCCATCCTCCGCAGGGAATCCGGGCCTCTGCCCACTGACCTCCCGCCCTCTCACCCTCCAGGTCATCCGGAAGGGCTGGCTGACCATCAACAACATTGGCATCATGAAGGGGGGCTCCAAGGAGTACTGGTTTGTGCTGACGGCCGAGAATCTGTCCTGGTATAAGGATGACGAGGTAAGGAAAGAGCCACTGGTCAGGGGGTGAGGCTCAGACACCCTGGGCTAGGAGTAGACCGAACCACCCAACAAACGGGTTTTTTTTAATCCCATCAAAGACCCTTGGATGGACTTGGGCTGCAAAGATCCAGGCAATCCCGGGAGCTCATCCAGGCTGGACAGAGAAGATGGCTTATCGGGATCGGGGAGCCTGGGGCTCAGCGCCCTGGAGAGGGTGGGCAGGGGTGCTGGGCACCCCCCTGACCCCACCAGCCCTGTGGCCTTCCTGTTTTCCTGCTCCAAGGGCGCGCCGCCTCCCCCGTGGCCCCCACAGGCCTATGACACACACACGTCCAGCTGCCAGACGCCCTGTTAACCCCTGCACCCCAGTCCCCCAGACCCTGTCGGTGCAAAGGAGGTGCCCCAGATGCCTCGAGGCTGAAGGACCAGGAGTGATGGGGCCCTGTAGAGGAGCCACGGAAAACCCCTCCTTGCCCACAGGGGCAGACAGAGCCCCTGCCGTCTCCCTCCCCTGCTGCTGGTCTCCTTTAAGAATGAGTCTATTTGGCTTCCACATCTGGATTCCAGAGGTGACCAGAGAGAATAGGGAGGGCTGGGGGCGGGGGGGGGGGGGGGGCTTGTAGTAATGAACTCCAGCTGGCCACAGAGTGGGGGAGGGGACCCTCTTCCTGAGGAAGCTTTTAGAGGAGAGGGCGCTCTCGGTGGGGGAGTGGGGCTGGGGTGGGGGCTGTGATTTTGGTCTCCGAGCCCCCTCCTTGATCCCCGCCCCCTCCAAGTCATCCCGGGCAAGCCCCCCCCCCCCCATCTTGGGCCGGGCCCTCTGTCGTCACTGGCTGGGGCGCCAAGCCATCTGGACCTCATTACCCCAACGCTGGCCTCTCCCGGAGCATGGGGCCCCTGGAAGGGAGGGAGTGTGAGGTGGCGTGACGAGGTGGGGGGGGGGGGTCGCTTCCTGCTCTGTCGCTCAGGCAGGCTGCCTAGACCCCTCGTGGGCCGGGGGTGCTGACCGCTGGCCCCAGAACTCCTGGTGCCCTTATGTTGGGCTCCTCACACGGGGCCAGGGGACCATGTGACCTGGGGCTGAGGGCTATACTGCAGGGAAGTGTATCCAAGAGGGGCCCTGTCCTCCCGTGACGGGGTCTCATTGAGCTTTGTGTGCACATTCGAGTGGGGTCGCCTGTGGGAGCCGTGCTGAGTTGGTGTGGGCGGGGTGGGGGTGGGCAGCGAATGCCGGGAGGCGGGGTGTGCGAGGCTGGTGGATGTTGGGGGGGGGGGTTGTGGGAGAGCGTTTGGGGTGTAAGCATCTAGGTGTGGTTGGGGGCAGACGGTGTGTGCCCGAGGTCTGACTCCGGGGCGTGTGCGCCTGTGCTCGGTGTATAAGTGAAGGTGCGTGTGTGTGGCAGATGGACTTGAGGAGGGAGGGTGTGCACGGGAAACAATACGCATGTACTTGGGACGCAAGGATGGGAGAGGGCCGGTGTTCCATGGTGAGGGTGCGCGTGTGCGCGCACGTGTGTGTGTGTGCGTGAGACGTGCAGGAGTCACAGATGTGTGATTTTAGTTTGGGTGTGGGAAGGTATGTGCCTGAGTTGTGGGGGGTGTGCGTGTCGAGTCGTTGAGTTCGTGTGTGTGTGTGTGTGTGTGTGTGTGTGTGTGTTGGATGTGAGCGGAGTTTTGCACTAGAACACCTGGGGGACATGGAGGTGGTCTGGGCTGTGAGGAGCGTGATCTGTCCCCCTCTCTACCCCAGCCGCCAGCCCTCTGGCCTTTGGGACTTGGGTGGCCCTCTGGGCAGACAGGCGGCTGCCCAAACCCCCAGCCCTCGCTGACCCCCCAGCTTCTCATTTCCTCCTCTGCCACCCGTCAGCACCCCCATCCCGTCTCACAGCAGGGTACCCCCCCTTCCCTCTGCACCTCCTCCCCACATCCCTCCCAACCCGCCCCCCCCCCCCAGTCCCCTGCCCGGTCTCCAGACTCCGGTTCTGGGATGGCGTGTGGGGGTCGGTCCAGCTCTCCAGCGGCGGTGCCGAGGGTCTAACCCAGCCCAGCCTAACCAATGTGCAGACTACTGTACAATTTGGGAGTCCTGAACAGATAGTCTAAACACTGGGTAGACGGAGTGGAGGTGTCCTCTGATCCATCCAGGCAGCAGTGTCTGTCGGTCGGGAGCTTCGGCCCCATCTCCTGGAGATCCGAGGCCCCCCAGCCCCAGCCCAGCCAGCCCGTGGTCCCCTCTCTGCTCCCGACTCCCCTTCTGCCTCCTTTGACGTGGCAGGGGTGAGCGGGAGCTGTGGCTGGGAAGGAGGGGCCTGGGGAGGGGGCCGGCCAGCAGGAAGGGAGGGGTGGGGGGAGGAGGCCGCTCCTACCTAGAGTCCAACCCCAGAGCGCAGGCAGGGCGGCCGGGCGGGTGGTGGCGGGGCCTCCCTCGAACGCTTCCAGATGTTCCCTGGCCGCGTGTGCAACTTCCTCCTCTCCTCCCCCAGCCGCCCTCTGGGGCTCCTGGCCACCCGCCTGGCATAAAGAAGGCTTTATGTGGCTGGATGGGCCAGGCGGGTGGAGGGGGCGGGGGGGGGGGGGGGGGCAGAAGGAGGTGGGCAGGACTGGGAGCAGGGTCCTCCTAAACCCAGCCCCTGACCCGTGGTCCTGGTCGAGGCTCGTGCCCAAGCCCTGAGTCCCTGAGACCCGCATAGACATCCCCGCCCGCCCCCCACACCCCACCCCCGGCCACAGCATGGGTCCTGTAGTGTGGGCAAGTGGGGTGCCGGCAGCAGAAACCCTTGTCCTCCTCCCAGAGCCCCATCCTGGACTATCTCGTCCGCAGATCCCCGGGCCTTCCCTTGAACATAGCAACCTACAGACAGATCTCAGCCCGTGGCAGGCACACACGCGCGTGCACGCCGGCCTGGCGCCCACATGCGCATCCACAGACACACGTCACTCCTCCCAGAGGGCTCCGGCCAAACCAATCCTGTTAAACAGGCCACGGGCACGCAAATGCGTGTGCCCACGGTGTGGCCCGCGGGCACGCCCCATACGACACAGGTATTCACAGTTGCCGCCCGCATCTACAAAGGCGTGCACACAACCGCCTTGACACACGGTGGTGACAGCGTACGTGCTCGGGCCGGCGTGCGTTCGCACAGGCACACGGCCACACACACGTTGCACACACGGGCGTACCACCTCCGGGTCTGTGCCGTGCGCCTGATTGCTAACACATGGGTGGGTTGGGGGGAGTGGGCTGAGCCGGCCCTTTGAAGGCCCCGGGGCTGCCGGCGGCCCCCCCTTCTCTGTCTCTCTGTCTCCACAGTCAGGAAATGAAGTCAGCAGCTTATCCGAAGCAGGTCTCCTTTGGCCGGGCCGGCGGGGAGAGAGGCTTTGAGGGCGGGGTCCCTGGCTGGGGCCGGCCTGGACTGCATCCAGGGCTTGCTTGGGGTGGGACTGGGACCCACCCTCAGCCTTGCCACCCTGCGCTCTTGGGAACGGCTTGAAGGTCATCGGGCACCAGAGGTGCTCAGCAGGCCCAGGGTACCAGCTCTCTTCAGACAGCACCTGTTCAGTGCAGGGGGGCCCTGGCGCCCAGAAGCCCGGGGCCACTCTGGGGGTCCGCAGCCCCAGCCCCCCGCCCCCAGCACAGAGTGCTCTTCGGACGTGAGGCGCGGCCCCCCTCACCGTTGCTCCCATGTCTATCCGCAGGAGAAAGAGAAGAAATACATGCTTTCCGTGGACAACCTGAAGCTGCGGGATGTGGAGAAAGGTTTCATGTCGAGCAAGCACATCTTTGCCCTCTTTAACACTGAGCAGAGGTGGGTCCCCAGACCCTGCAAGCCCCAAACCAGCCTCACTGGGCAGAGAGGGGAGGGACCCTGCCCTGAGCCCCACAGCACATCATTCATTTGACAGATATTTACCCAGTCCCTACTCGGTGCTGGACTTCACATCAAAATCTCCTTCCCCCTTCCGCCACCCCCCCACCACCTTCCAGTCATTCGGTTAGTGGGTTAGTGCCTGTTCTGCATAGACTCTGCCGGGCACTGGGGACGAAGAAAAGCCCATCAGGCCCGGTCCCCTTCTTGTTGCTCAGTGTCCAGTGGGGTCCGTGACAATACCGGGTCTCTCCCCTCCCAAGCCAGGGCTGACTCCTGTGGGCTCCACCTCCCTCGAGATGAGGGTTCAGTACAGTTGCCATCGGGGAGGTTCCCAGAAGGCCAGGGAGGGAGCCACTGGGGGCTGCCTGGTCAGGGATGCCCCTCTTATGAGGGGCTCAGTCCCCCTTTTTCTTAGAGCATCGTACTGCTGGTTTCACTGAATCCTGACAGTAACCCAGGGTGGTAGGAGTCATTATTAACCCATCTTCTAGACAAGGAAACTGAAGCTTGGAGAGAGGAGGATTGCCCAGGGTCACACAGCTGGGAAGTGAGAGAGCCAGGACCGGACCCCAGGCATGATGACCGCCCCCCCCATCCATGCATGCCCTTAACCACCTGGGTGAGTGGGTTTCATGCCTTTTCCCCTCCCTGCCTGCCCTTGCAGGAATGTCTACAAGGATTATCGGCAGCTGGAACTGGCCTGTGAGACACAGGAGGAGGTGGACAGCTGGAAGGCCTCCTTCCTGAGGGCTGGCGTGTATCCGGAGCGCGTTGGGGTGAGTGGTAGTGCCGGGAGGGGGCCAAGCCACCTGGGTCACCAGCCTCAGCCCTTATGGGCTCAGAAACAGCACAGATCCTCCCCCTACCTGTCCTGGGGCGGGATCAGAGTTAAGCCTTCCTCCCGTCCTCCAATGCTGGTTTTACGTGACCCTCCTCTGCCCCCTCCTCTGCCCCGTTGGCATTTCGCGCATCCCCTGCATATAATGGTGGTTTCTTGTGGCTACTTCACTTTCCTCCTCTCTTTCGCTGATGTCTAGAGTTGCTTTAGAGTGGGGGTAGGGTGCCCTGAGTTCACTCCCCTTCTCCTCTCTGTGTGTGTCTGCTCCGGCTCTGCTTGCTGGTGGCGGCGGCGGTGGCAATGCTGGTGGCGTGACCTCTGTGGCTTTCGCGTGGGCCTCCCAGGACAAGGAGAAAGTGAGTGTGCCCCTCCCTCGCCTTCAGCCAGGTGTCTCCAGCCTGGCCGCAGCTCCGGCCAGGTCTTTGGAATCAGGAAGGGACCTTGGAAAGCCTTTCCTAATCGATGGACTGGGAAACTGAGGCAAATTCTAGGCACTAGACTGAGAGCCGAGATAAGGCTGAACAGGGTCTGGGGTCTTAAGAGGCACTGGGCAGAGCCCAGATGCAGAGCGTTTGGGGGAGTTGGCATCTGTGTGTGCAGGCCATTTATTCTCTGCGCCTCAGTGTTCCAGGCCACCCTTGGAGGGAGGGGCCAAGCCCCCGGGGGTGCCTAGAACCTGGCTGCGAGAGCCCAGCTACCCTAATGCCCTCTATTCTCAATGGCAGGCCAGCGAGACTGAGGAGAATGGTTCGGACAGCTTCATGCACTCCATGGACCCACAGCTAGAGCGGCAGGTGGAGACCATCCGGAACCTGGTGGACTCATACATGGCCATCGTTAACAAGACCGTGAGGGACCTCATGCCGAAGACCATCATGCATCTCATGATCAACAATGTGGGTGCAACGCTTCGTGGGCAGTGGGTGCTCTTTTGGGACCAGGGAAGCAGCAGCCAGGTTGGCCCAGGGGAGGCACAGGCCAGTCCCATGGGACCAGGTCTAGAGAGGTAGGTATAGGGCCACGCCAGAGCTGTCCAAAAGAAATAAAGTGTGAGTTCCTTGTATTATTTTGTAGATTCACATATCCAAGTCACTACAAATGTTCTTAAATGTTTTCCAAAAGGGACTAGGAATCACATCTTTTGAGCAGTCCCAGACTGTGTTTTGAAATACATACCCCAGAGAACCACTACCTTCCATGGCTTAGTGAAAAAAAGCATGGCTGCCAGAGAATTAGTACTGTGTTTGAATCCTGGCTTTGCCACAAATTCTGTTGGACTTTCAGTAAACTACCCTCTCTGAGCCTCTGCTCCCTTGTATGTAAAATATGGATAATAACAGAGTTGAGAATTAAAGGGATAAAAAGAGAGTAACGCAGTGCCTGGCACATAGTAGGTGCTCAGCACATCACTGAATAACGAACGAGTAAGTAAGACACAGGCCTGTGGCATAAAAAACCTCAGTGCCCCTCCATGAATTATCCCAGAGCCTGGGCCAGGTAGCACCTGCGGAGTTTAAGGAGAACATTAACCACCCCCCCCCAACCCCCTACACACACAGACACATTTCATCCAATCCAAACACACATTTACACCTGTCACTCAAGGGCTCAGAAAATTTAAACTGTCATCCACCTTATTTTGGCCCAGTGGAGCATGCAAGTCCTTGGACAGGGTGCAAATGCCCCATTTTACAGATGGGGAAACTGAGACCGAAAAAAAGCTGCACAACTAGGTGTCCTGGTTGCATGATAGGCCCTGGGAGCCCTCCCAAATCTATGACTTTGAACAGGTCACTTTTCCTCTCTGGACTATCTGAGGAAAGAGCAAGGACGGAGACGGGGAAGTGGCGGGCGGGGGAGATCTCCGGGTTCAGGTGGCGGCAAAGCCAGGACACTTCCCTCTCCCCCGGCCCCGAGTTCTCAGTCCAGCGCACACACCACGGCGCAGTCAGCGTGGTACAGGCGTCAGAGCCCAGCCTGTCCTCTCTTCGCTTCCTCGCCCGCAGACGAAGGAATTCATCTTCTCGGAGCTGCTGGCCAACCTGTACTCGTGCGGGGACCAGAACACACTGATGGAGGAGTCGGCGGAGCAGGCGCAGCGGCGCGACGAGATGCTGCGCATGTACCACGCACTGAAGGAGGCGCTCAGCATCATCGGCGACATCAACACGACCACTGTCAGCACGCCCATGCCCCCGCCTGTGGACGACTCCTGGCTGCAGGTGCAGAGCGTACCGGCCGGACGCAGGTACCAGGGCCGGCCCCCACGGCCCCAAAGCCCCCCAGCCCGGGGCCCGCGGGAGGAGGGCCGGGACCGGGCAGTGGCGCGCCCGCGTCGCCGGAGCGGCTCCCACCTGGAGCAGGGGGCGGGGCTTAGAAATGGGCGGGGCTTGTTGCGGGGCGGGGCTTGCCGTGAAGCGCTGGCTGCGGGGCTGGGTGGAGCCGGAACTTTAGAGCCACCGGAGGCGGGCCTTAAACTCCGGGAACGAGTAGGGCGGGGCGGGGCGGGGCTTGCGCGCATGGGCGTGACCGGCACGGGGCTGGGGGCGGGGCTCAGGGTGGGGCGGAGCCGCTCATCTCTCCCTTCCTCGTCTTCCGCACCCTGTCGCCCGCAGGTCACCCACGTCCAGCCCCACTCCGCAGCGCCGAGCCCCCGCCGTGCCCCCAGCCCGGCCCGGGTCGCGGGGCCCTGCTCCTGGGCCTCCGCCTGCTGGGTCCGCCCTGGGGGGGGCGCCCCCCGTGCCCTCCAGGCCGGGGGCTTCCCCTGACCCCTTCGGTCCTCCCCCCCAGGTGCCCTCGCGCCCCAACCGCGCCCCGCCCGGGGTCCCCAGGTGAGTAGGGGCTGAAAGCGTCGGAAGAGACCACCGGGCGGGCGTGGCCGGGAGGGAGGTGGGGCCAGAGCCGACCCCCTCCATCCGGGGCGCTTCGGACGTGGGTGCCGGAGCTACGGGAGGTGTGGCCGAGGGCTGGCGGAGCCTGCCCCCCCCAGGGAGCGCTGAGTCCCGGAGGTGGTCGTTTCTGCGGAGGGGGCCGTGGGACTCATCCCACCTGCCCCCTTCTTTCCAGCACTTGCATGGCGCTTCCCTCCCTTTTCACTTCTCTCTCCCACTGTTGCCTACCTCCTCCTTTCTCCTCGCTCTCCGCCATTCTCCATTCCGTCCTCCACTTCTCTCTTCCAGCCCCTAGTGACCCACCTCACGTCTGGGGATTTGAACTCAGATCTTCTCCAGATGTGGAGTTTGTTCACTTACCCTCAGGGCTACTCTGATGCCCCCCTTCTGAGTCCTGACTCTGAATTGTCCCAAGGGGGGTGTCTGGCCTCTGGCCCACAGCAACAGAGGCCAGGCTGTGACTGTGACCAGCAAGGTGTGTGTGATGTGTGTGTGTGGGCGTGCACACGGGTGTGAGTGTAAGAATGGCACTCAGGCACGGGGCTAGGATGCCGAGCAGCTGGGAAAGGGGACTGGGAGGGACGGGGCAATCTAGTGGCTTTCTTCTTTCCCCCTGCCCCTACCTGGCCTGGACCAACATGGTGGGTGGGGGGCAGCAGTGGGTGAAAGGCTGCCCCGTTCCCAGAGGTTTCCAGGGAAAAGAATTCTACTTCATCCCTTGGCTTTGCCTTCTTGATTCGTGACCCTTTTTCAAGGAAGCTCGTTCTGATAGCTCAGTCCGTGTTTCCACTGGCCACATTCTCTGAGGAAGAACATATCAGACCAATAGCATCCACCTGTGTTTCCAGATGGCTGGAGGGTAGGACCTAGCCTTCATGGGTCTAGTTTCCATGAACCCCAAATGAAGCAGAGATGGGACTTGCTTCCACGGTGCTCTGATGACCAAAGCAGATGGGTAAAGCAGGCAGCATGGTCAAGCGCGCTGGACTGGAGCCCAGAGGTTCTGGTTAACCCTGTGCTTGTAAGCAAGTCACTTTCCCTCTCGGGGCCTCAGTGTCCCTTCTACCACATGATATTTAACATTCTGCCTTTCTCCCAGGGTTGGCGTGAAGATGGAGGGAGAGAGACAGTGACTGTAGAGAAGCCGCATGAAGTGCAAATGTGGCTGTAGGAACACTTTGCTAACTCCCCTCGGTGTTCAGATTCTTAAGGGAATTTGGCCCGCCCAGGTGCGCGCTGAGGTGTGACATAGGGGAAGAGGAAGATCTGACACCTGCTCTAACTCCAGTCTTGCCAACACACAGGAAACACTTGGCAAGTCACGGCCCTGCCTCGGGGAAGAGAACAGTCTGGGAAGCTTCAAGACAGCTTGACATGGGGGAGGTCCGGGGGCTGACTGGGCTAAGACTCAGGTGGTGAGAAGTCAGGGGCATCTGGGTATGGAGCGGTGGTGTGGGCGAAGGTTTAGTGGGGATGCATTGAGGAGAGCCGCTGGCCAGAGGAGAGTGCAGACGGAACGAGGAAGAATAAGAAAAGGTTGCCCTGACTACAGTGGGGCAGGCTGCAAAACCTTAAAAGTTCACAGAAGTTTGTCTTCTTGAGGCTCAATGCTGTGGGGACTAGGGAGCCCTGGGAGGTTCTTGGGCAGAGAAATGACAGCTGGACCCTGAGAAAGCAAGACCTGTCCCTTACGGAGCATCGCAGGTGGCCCTCTGAGCACGCCAGGCACGAGTGTGCAGGGAGCTGGTGCAAACGCCTCCTGTGTCCGGGCGAGCTTCTGTGTTGTGACTCAGCCCGCGCGTGTGCTTCAATGTGCCGAGTGGCTGCATGCCCCGGATCCGTGCTGCACGTGCCGGCCAGTGAGGGTGCTGGGCAGCGGGAGGCGGGGGAGGTGTGTACGTGTGCGTGTTGTTTGTGGGCATGTGTCAGCGTGCGCATGCGGGGCCATGGGGCCTCACAGCATGTGTGTGCACGCCCGGGCGTGTGCGTGTGCGTGACCCCACCCCCCGGGCCTGCCCCGTCCGTGCGTGTGAACTGCCATGTTGATTTCGTGCTGTCTTTCAGAATCACTATCAGTGACCCCTGAGGAGCGTCAGCCACGGTAGGTACACACATGCCTCTCTGCCTGCTGCATGAACGGTGTGTCTGCCCCCCGCTGCACCAGCTCCACATTGGGGGGCGCACCCGGGACCTCAGAGCCAGGCTCCCCTCCCTCTCCCTTCTGCAGCTCCAGACTTATTCTTTCCTCTTTCTGTCCTTGCTGCCAGCTGGCTCTCTCACCTCCCTTCTCAGCGAGCCTCGGGACTCAGTGCCACTGCTCAAGACCTCCATGGCTGAGCCTGGGGAGCTCTTGGGACAGGCTCCGCACCCAGGCTGGCAGACGTGGGTGCTCTCTGGAGCCGTCAGGGAGGGCAGAGAGCTCACGGTTTATGGTGTAGAGGCAGGGAACTCGGAGGGGGCGGGCGTCGTTGTGCGTGGGGCTGGACTCAGACAGCCAGAGGCCTTGGAACTTCATCCTGGGGATGCCACGCTCATTCCCCCGTCTGAGCTGTGCTGTTGGGGCAAGGAGCTCTGGGAATCGAATCCACGATAGGGCAGAGGAGGTCGGAGCCCAATCTCCTCGATCACATAGCCAGCGATTGAGCAGCAATCTGGGGCCAAGGCTCTGGTTATGTGCTGATTTCTGAAAGCTGGAGGGCCCTGTCCACACCTCACAGGTGAGGCAGGGTCACACGGCCCCTTCCCCTACCTCCTTGGTGTTGTCACGCCTGTGAAGGCACACTACAAACCACAGCCCGTCCTCGGCCCTAGACGAAGCACCATAGCCCGTCCACGGGCTCATGGGCTTGGGCCTGTTACTCCTAGGGGTGACCTACACTTTTCAGCCAAGGGGACAACAGTGTCCACTGACCTGAGCCTAGTCAACTTCTCTGAGTCCCACCCTGTCTGGGCCGCACATTCACCCAGCGACCCGCCTGTCACTCTGCCCCTGCCGCTGACTCTTGCTCTTCTGCTTTTCCCCAGCAGGAAGGGCCCAGCCTCACCTACGCGACCTGTGGTCCCCCGACCAGCTGAGGCTCCCCTCTTAGACTTATAAGCCTGTGGCCAACTGGCATCCGGCTGCCTGACCTCCCTGCCTCCCCAGGGTCCCTTCCGAGGACTCCGGGCTTTCTGCCCGCCCAGAGGGGTGTCCAGTGCCCCCTCCAGCCATCCTTTTAGCTTCGCCCTCCTGGCTCAAACAGTGTTCTTTCTCCTGTCTCTCTCCATGAGGACTGGTAGCTGTGGCCACGGGGCACGCGGCCCCACACTCCAAGGCTAGGGGTGGCCCTGGGCCAGTACGTTGAAAGACAAGGGGGCCACAAAAAGAGGGAAGGCAGAGGGGCCGAGCATGTGTCTGGAGCTGTGGGTGCACTGCCTGGTGGTGTATGAGAGACCAGCGTGCGTGGCAGGGGGCGGGGGGGGGGGGGGGGCTGCCTTGACCTCCACCCCAGACCCTGGGGAAGCTGTGGCCCCCATTCATCTCCAGTTCTCCCACCTTCCCTTTCTCATCTCTCTCCTCCATTCCAGAACCCTTGCCCACACCCGCAGCTTCCTTTTCTCCCCCTGCCCTCCCCTCCTGCCCCACCGGGCTTGGCATTGCTTGCCTTACCAGTTCTCTCCCTCCTTCTCTCCGTTCTCTCTTTGCTTTCTCTCCAACTGCCAGCCGATCGGGTCAGGCAAGTCCATCCCGTCCTGAGAGCCCCAGGCCCCCCTTCGACCTCTAGCCAGATCCCTCTGTTCCTCGGAGACCTCCCTTTCCAAGCCTGCCTGGACGGCTGTTCCGTGACTTGACAGTGGCTCCCCAGCCCCAAAGCCTCCCCTTCCTCTGTGACTTAGTCTGTTGTAGTGGTGAGCTGACACATCCAGGCGTGATGTTGGTGAAAACTTGTGCCCCTTCTGTGGTATTGCTCCTACCCCATTCTATAAATATCTATAAATATTCATATATATATACATACACACACACACACACACACACACACACACGGCCGCCACAGCCTCGCCGCTAGTGTTGGGAATCAATCACCATGCTGTCCCTGAGGAGTCTTGTGGCCCAACTACAAGGGAACGCTGTCACCCTGACATCCCCCTCTCCAGCGTGTGCCACCTCTGATGAGCCTCCCGATCATGCCCAGCCCGTGGACAGCCACCTTTCCGTCCCTCCCCTAGTCGAGCACAGGGGTGCCATACTGGCAGCTGTGTGGTTCCCTGACCACCACCAGTCTTGCTGTCTCTTGGCTGAGAATAAAACCCATTTCTGGACAATGGGAAACTGTCCTGTCGGCTTGTGTTCTTTGTGGAGTTCAAGAGAAGGTGAAGGCTTAAACCCTGGGATGCAGGGGTGGGGAAGGGCCCAGCCATTGCTAGTGTGCTGTGAGGAGTGGCAAAGAAAGGCCTCACCCTTTCCCAGGCCTACTGGGAAAGGCTCACAGGTCCTTATTCTAGGAAGCCTGCTCTGCCCACTAGGGGGGCAGGGCCACCAACTCAGCCTGGAGGGAGGGCTGGGGGCACGGGCACGCACTATGGAGGGACGGGACAACAGGCCACCAGAGGGGCAGGGTGACGCCACAGAAACTGCCTGACCTGGAAGTCGGCACTCTTGAGTGCTGGGACCTTGCTTGCCCCTCCCCAGGATTGGATCAGGCTTCTGAGCCTCTTGGCCATTAGGGCATGAGCCCCCCCCCGCCCCACCACCACCACCTTCGAGTCCCCCTGAGATCCCCCAGGCTTCCCCAAGCAGCAGGAGGGCAACAGGGCTGGACCTTCTCTAACGGCTCCTTTGGGCAGGTTCAGACACAGCGGGGCTTTGCACAATCCAGAAGCCTGCCCTCTGCTGGCAGGACCTGCTCCCTGTTCAGCACCCACAGCACAGACCCCAGGACCTAGTGACCGGTGACTGGAAAAGAGGCACACACGAGGCCAAGCGGTATGGCTAAATCCATTTATTCTGAGATAAAAAGCGAAACAGGAGTCGAATTACCCCTGCAGGACCCCGTCCCCACCCCCTTCCTCTCTGTCCTATGCTATCAATAAATAAGTTTCCCTATATTCAAATATTTAATAGAAGTTTCTCCCCATTTGCCAGTTCAAACCTCTGCTATGGTACAGGGGCTGCCCTATCCCCAGAATATACAAAATGTTACACAGATAAGTATGTACACTGGGGAGGGAGCTGGGGAGGAGCCCACCCCGCCACCAGCTTATGCCTTTGCTTGGCTTGTTAGCCCTGACATCCCAAGGCCTGGGAGAGTGCTGCCCAGTCACCTAACTGGACAGTGTGGGGGCCACTTGTGCCCCAAAGTGCCTCTGAAGAGAGGATGCATGAGCCCCTCTGAATGAAGGACTACCTGATGGGGGCGAGGAGGCCACCAGGGAGCCCCTGCTCCCCAAAAGAGGCAACCTCCTAAATAAACTATATTTATTGAGCCTCTGGCTCTTTGTTTTTCCGGAACTGTGAACAGCCCAGAGATAAAGATACAGCCGTTGCCAAGGTGGCAAGGGGTCTGTACGTATTTGTCTCCTCCGTTAGGGGGTTCATCGTACCCCTCTCGAGGGTCTTATCTTGGTAGTCTAAGGAGAAAAGGGTGGTCGGGAAGGAATGATAGGGTGGTAGGGACAGGCTGGGGGCAGAGCCCCCAGCCCCAATTGTCTAGGCTTTGTGTGCTAGTGTTAACTCCTAGACCACCGTGATCTTCACCTGATCATTTTCATCGGCCCGGTAGAAGAAGGGGACACAGGGGTTGTTGCCCAAGCCCGGGCGTTCTCGGGGGTTCTGGATCTCACACAGCAGCTGCATGATCTGCTGAGCGGTGGGGTTCTCAGCTGCAGTGTGGCGTGACAGGGCCTCTCCCTGGGGAGGCTCCGCACTGTCACCGTCGGCCAGGCTCACTTCTCGAAGATCATCTTCGGGGGGAGAGAGAGGGGCGGGGCCCTGAGCGCTGTGCAAGCCCTCCCCCACCGCCCGCCCACCCGCCCGCGGGCTCTACTCACCACCCCGGCCACTGGCAGCGCCAAGCTCTTGGGCTGGGGGTGCCGTAGCGGGTTCCCCAGCAGGGTTCTGGGCAGTGGCCAGGAACTTGCCCTGCCATTCATTTCGCTCGTCCACCAGACGGAGCACCAGCTCCTGCAGCTCCAGTAGCTTCACCTGGAGGGAGAGGTGCTGAGCCCCAGCTCTACCCCGGCCCCGCCCCGCCCCCTCTCTGCTCCCGGGGACGCTGAGGGCCCACCTTCATTTCTTCTTTATCCTGAGCCAGTCGGCTAATGTACTCCTCTTTCTCCCGGTGCCGCTCCTTTAGCATGGCCCTCTGATTCTGGTAGAGGGTAATGTACTCTCCTGCGGGGCAGACCGGCTGACGCTCAGGCTCTGCGAGCCCTCACGGAGCTCCCCCGACCCCGGGGGCTGGCCGGCCCGCTCACCTATGGTGTCCGTCTCTCCAGAAAGCTGGATGCAGCGATGCTCCAGGTCCTCCACCCGCTCCTTCAGATCCACTTTCTCCTGCATGAGCTCCAGGAAGCGGCTCTGCAGCCACAGCAGCGGGGGTCAGGGCCGGGCAGCCCTCCCTATCCATCTC
This sequence comes from Panthera leo, assembly GCF_018350215.1. Lineage (NCBI taxonomy): Eukaryota > Metazoa > Chordata > Mammalia > Carnivora > Felidae > Panthera > Panthera leo. The sequence continues at coordinate 86,556,867 of NC_056691.1, forward strand.
CGCCCCCCCACCCCGCCGGGGCCGTGCCGGAGCCGATTCACTCACCTGCAGCTTGTCCATGGCCACCTGGAGGGCCTGGTGGGTCTCCCCAGGCACGCTGTCCTCGGTGGTCCCAGGGGCCACCAGGCGAGCCAGGCGCTTGCAGCGCAGCCTCTGCTCCTTCAGCTGCCCGCGCAGCCGCGCCTGCTCCTCCTCGGCACTGGCCAGGGCCGAGTTACAAAATGCCACCTGCGGGCAAGACGTGTACGCGTGCGCCTTTGTGGGGGACGCTCGGGACGAGCCGGGGCCGGGGAGGCAGAGAGGCGCTCCTCTCACTGCCTCGGTGGGCACACCTGGTGTTTCGAGGATGGCGCAAGGTCGGACCACCGGCTCCCGGGGGAGGTTGGGGGTCAAGAGAAGCCGAGGGGGGCAAACCAAGAGAGGAGAAGGGTGGCGGGGGACCCCAGAGGGAAGCGGGAAGGTGGGACGGGGAAGGGCCGCTCACCATGGCCTCGCGGCTATCTAGGTCCTCCGGCATGCTCAGCTTCGGCGGGGCTGCCTCCCCGTCCTTCTCCTCACCGTCCAGTCCGTCTCCTGTCGAGGCAGCCGGAGGGGCCTCAGACAACCCAACAGGGGAGGTGGAGCGGGCAGGGGAGGAAAGCCGGGCTCTGCCCCACCTCCCAGAGCGACCCTGGGCCAGCGCGTCCCCGGAGGAGGAGGAGGAGGATTCGCCGCCCTGAAGTCCCCCCTCCTCCTCCTGGGGCTCCGTCCTCTTCCCTGGGCCGGTCCCGCTTACCTTCCTCAGGCACAGCCATGAGGTTCAGCTGCGCCTGGAGCTGCTGGTTCTGCTGGGTGGCAGCTTCCAGGCGTCCCTGAGGGGCCGGGAAGGAGTGAGAAGGGATACAGGCCGCAGGCCCTCCCCGGGGGGGCCCGGCGCTCCAAGCCCCTCACCTGGGTCTCCTGTAACTCTTGGCGGGCCATCTCGGCCTCCGCCTTGCCCTGAACTTCCTCGTGCTGCAGCCGGTCCATAAGCTGCGTCTGCAGCAGCACCTGCTTCTGCAGCATCTCCTTGTCGGAGGCCAGCTGCTGAAAGGCGGCCACGTGCTGCTGATAGGCCGCCACGTACTGCTGCAGGTGGCTCACGTACTGGTCTCGCTGCTGCTGCAGGCTCTCGGCCTCCTGGCTCTTCAGCTCCACCTGCGGGAAGACCCTGGGAGTGAGGCAGGCGGCCTGCAGATTCGGAGCCGGGACCGGGGAGGTAGGGGCAACAGCTCTTTCTGCCGCCCTGCCGGGGGTGGTTGGGGAAAGGGGGGGCGGGGGGTGGCCTGGCTCCTTCACTCCGGGACCTCAGTGACTGCCCCCTGGCGCAGAGCCCCACGCCTCCCTCACCCAGACTCACACCTCCTGACAACCTTCTTGCCATTTTAACTTTAGTGGAAAATCGAAGCGCGGCCCCCCCTTAAGGGCATGGTTGTCATTTAACCCTCGACACCTCTGTAAGCAAAAGGGTCATCTCCCTTCTAGATTAAGGAAACTGAGGCCGAGAGATGAGAAGTGAAGAGTGACCGCTGGGGTCAGAAGCCACAGCTGAATCCAAGAAGCTCTCCCCCCTCACTGGGGGCTCGAAGGCTCTAGCTGGAATGATGACCTTCGGCCCAGGGCTACCCACTTCTCAAAGTCAGGAGCAAGGAGCCACGAGGAGCTGTGCTCAGAAGGACTCTGCCGTCACATGCCCCCGCCACCAACCCCAGGCTGGAACCGCGGGTCCTGGCCAAGCCCCCCCCCCCCCGCCCCCCCGGGCCTCTGCAGCTGACGCAGGGGTTACCGTCTCCTTCAGCTCCGCCAGCCTCTCCTGCAGCTGGCCCAGCTTCTTGGCCAGCTCCTTCTTGACATGCTGCTCTGACTGCAGCGCGCTGGAAATCTCCATATTCTCGTTGCTCTGAACGAAGAGAAGGAATCGGCGGCTACCCAGTGTGGCCAGAGACCCCAGAGCTCGGTGTCTGCCTCCCACAGCTCAGGGAAAGGTGGAGGCAAGTGGGAAAATCCCCCCACCCCACTCATCTGCGCTCACAGGTGCCGTGACTGGCACCATTTCACGTAAGGTCCGTACCCCGCCCCCCCCACCGGCCCCATTTTACAGGCGGGGAGACAAAGGCCCGGAGAGGTCAAGGGTCTTGCCCAGCACCAAAGGACTCAGCCAGGGAGGAAGGGCTGCGCACCAGCCTGACGAAGCCATTCTGCAGCTCAGCCAGCTGCTCCTTGAGCTCACGGTTCTGGGACAGCGCACGGCTGATGGTGGTACGGTCATTCTGCATCGTCTCCAGAATCTGCTTGCGCTCCTCAGCCTGCTCCCCCCAGCACTCGGCGGCCCGCTCCAGCTCCAGCAGCCGCTGCTCCTGCTCCCAGTTCAGGCGGCTCAGACCTTCGTTGTCCTGCACCTGGGCCCGCAGCTGCCCTGCCAGGTTCTCCAGCTCCTTCTGTAGTCGTTCAGCCTCCGCCTGCAGTCGCTCTTCCACCTCCGAGGGCCCTGCTGGAGGTTCCTGGGCTGGGGGGACCTCTGCGGGGGGCACGTGGTAGAGGCTTCTTATCCCTGTGCCTTCAAAAAACCCCTCTTTCTGGTCCGCAGCTCCTAGTTTTTTGGTTTTTTTTTCTTTTTTAAAGGAGGCTCCACGGGGCGCCTGAGTGTCTCAGTCGGTTGAGCATCCGACTTCAGCTCAGGTCATGATCTCGCGGTTCGTGAGTTCAAGCCCCGCGTCGGGCTCTGTACTGACAGCTCAGAGCCTGGAGCCTGCTTCGGATTCTGTGTCCCCCTCTCTCTTCGCCCCACCCCTGCCTGTGCTCTGTCTCCCTCTTTCAAAAATGAATAAACATAAAAATAAATAAATAAATAAATAAATAAATAAATAAATAAAGGAGGCTCCATGCCCAACAAGGGGCTGGAACTCACGACCCCAAAATCGAGAGTCGCACGCTCTACCGACTGAGCCAGCCGGGCGCCCCTTGGTCCACTGCTCCCAACTGGGCTTCCTCACCCCAAACCTTGGCTTCCTGACCGATAATCCCTCACACTCATAGGACGTGCAATCTTTCCAGACACTTATGAATAGAGTTCTTCACGTTTTTATGCTCAAGACAACACTGGGTGGTTGACAGTGGGCACTCAACCCAGATATGCCAACTCCTGGTCCAGACCTCCTTCCCTTGGCCACAGTGCCCTTCCATCTGTCCGCCTTCCTAGAGCATTCGAAGGCATCCTCGCTGGCCCTCTGACACCAATCCTGTTCCCCTACCACTCCGGCCCCAGCTTACCTATCTGTTTCTTCAGTTCAGCCAAGCTGGCCTCCAGCTCCTGCACCTGACTCACGCTGTGCTCCTTCTCTTCCTTCAACTGCTGCATCTGCCCAGAGCACAGAAGGGATGGACGTGTGGGGGGTGGGGAGGGAGGGATGGGCATGTGGGGGCTGCGGAGGGAGGGACGGCCAGGCAACCGTCGCCCTCTCCACCCACCCCACCCCCACCGCCCCCGCAAAAACCACCCAGCCACCTCTGGCTGCACACAGCAAGTGACAGCCTTCCCATTTTACTGACGCCCCGAAAGATCAAATGACCTAAGGTGGGGGGGCCGAAGGTCACACCTTACCTTTTCAGACATCTGTTTCATCCTTTCCTGCCAAAAGGCATTATCCTCTTTCAGATTCTCTACGTACTTGTCTCTCTCCAGCTGCATATGCTTGAGGGTGTCTTTCAGCTGCAAGAACGGGCACAGAGGTTAGCAGGGGCAGCCACGGGGCCTCACCAGCTCCTGCTTGCCTGAGATCATCCTGCTTCCACACCCCTCGCCCTGCAAGGCCTCACCTGCCCCACACGTGTCTCCAGCCGTGCCCGTTCTTCCAGGGCCTGCTGTAACTGTTGGTTGCTGTCGGGGGGTTTAGACCCACTAGCAAACTGGAGAGTAGAAAACGAGAAGGTTAGCGTTGGGAAACCGGGCTGCTCTATGCAGGTTCCCGCAAACGGGTGTGCGCTAGGATAACGTGCATCCACATCGATGAAGAGGTCCACCCTCACGTCATTAGTACTACGTCCGCAAGCCTCATGTTTACTGAATATTCATTGTAAGTGGCCCTCTGCCTCCCAGGCCCATCAACCTGGTGTTCATCCTTCCAGATCCTTTCTGGCTATAATGATTAAGGCTACAGAGTGGTGCTTGTCCCAGAGATGGGGTGTTCAGGTCACAGAGGACAGGCATCCATCAACTCCGGAGCAAGCATAAGCCCTCACTTTTTCTATCTCCAGCAGGCCATTTGTTAGACTGCCCATCACAGGAATGGGCACAAAGGAGGCATTCCAGTCGTACTGGGTGGATGGATGGGTGGATGGATGGATACGGAGCTCTGTATGCTGCCCAGGCCAGGCCGAATCTGCAGACTCGTGTTTTGCTCTGGAAGACTGACTGTAAGAGGAGCCCTGACAATTCAGGTCCCATCCCGAAGAAAGCAATCAGGAGGGTGACAGACCGTGGGAGAAACAGTTGGGGCTGTTTCGCTAGGAAAAGATCTTAGGGAGGACAAGGAACCTACGCACACTCCTTCTCAGAGTATCTGAGGGTCTGTGCTGATCTGGAAGGAAGAGCCTTGCCGAAGGAAGTGACGTGAAGGCTGAGTGTTGCTCAGTGTGAAGAAGCACTGACAAGGGGAAGCTCTCTGACCCAGGCACCCTGACGACCTGGTGGCCCGGCCTCCGAGAGGAAGCAGACAGACGCATGGGCTAGAACTGCCTTGTTATGTGTCATGACTCGGAACTATCATCTATACGACAATGGTTTTCAACCGGGGCGCTTTAAAAAAAAGCAAAAAAAAGCCCCATCCCTGAGATTCTAATTCCACAGGTCTGGGCGGGGCCCGATTTGTAGATGCTTTATCGATGTCTGCAGCAGGATTCTACGGCAGGAGCAGCACGAGAATGCAAATCTTCCAGCTCCTGGCTGGAGACGGCGGCCCCAGATGGATGGGGCCCCAACTCCCTGGGACTCTGGCCTCACCTGCTGCAGCAGGAGCTCCGACATCTCCAGCTTCTTCTCCAGCTCCTGCACCCCAAGCTGCAGGGCCTCCTTCTCTTCCATACAGACACGCAGCCTCTCTTCCAGCTCCGAGTTATGCTCCTTTAGGTCCTCGTTGTCTTTGCTGTAGCCACGGGCAGCAAAGAAAGGTACGAGTAAAGAACAGAAAAGAGCGCTCTGGTGATCCACCCACCACCCTCACCACAGAGCCGCAGAACAGTGGCGTCGGAAGGGACCCGGGGATCAGGAGTCACAAGTGGCAGGCCAGAGAGAAGACAGGAGCGGCCTGAGGCCACGGCCTGTGTTGATTGCACAGCTGGGCCCAGAGCCCGGCTCTGCATCTGTCCTAACCCATATGCACCCACCCCCCCCCGCCATGTTCCTGTCCCCCTCCCACTTCCCAGCCCCCAGCCATCTTACTTGTTCTTGTATAATTCCAGTTTGAGGGCATCTCGCTCTTTGGTCAAGTCCTTGTTGTGCTGCAAACACAGAAAGGCGAGGTCAGGATCGGGCAGGCAGAAGGTGCGTCTCGAGGACTAATGGCCGCACAGGGACTCCTCTAGAGCTGTGCTTCTTCAGCCCGCACCCACCCTTGACATTTCGTTCAAAGCATTCCCAAGCCCATGTTCTCACGTGCCTCGGCTAAGAACTCGGTAAGGGTGGGAGAGAGCCACAGCTGGCTAGCGGAGGCCCACACAGGGCAGGTAGGACTGCAATCATTATTACTAGCGGCACCAGCACTTCTGAACCTTTACTGGGCACTTTACTGGGCACCGAGCTAACAATCGCACCGAATCCCCGCGATCACCGCCTGGGGGAGGCATGGGTGCATGTCTGTTTTACAGGTGAACAACACAGAGTGGCACAAGTTAAGTCGTCACCGAGACAGAGCTGGGATTAAACATCTGGTTCTTCACCCATTTTCTCCCTGGGGTGGGGGAGCAGACACAAGGAGGGGAAGTGAGTTTGCATCGTGATCCTCTGTTCCTTTTTTTTAATGGATGGTCTGTTCACACAGCTCACCACCCAGAAGGACAGAGGTGACATGCCTCCCAGCTACTCTGTTTCTCTCCCTGGGTATTTATACATCCTTTCACACACTTCGTATCTAGCACACACACCCTTCTCCCCTTCCTGTACAAATGGTAGCGTACTGAAAGTACTGTTCTAGGGGCACCTGGGTGGCTCCATCAGTTAAGCATCCAACTCTTGGTTTCAGCTCAGGTCATGATCTCATGGTTCATGAGATCGAGCCCCAAGGCAGGCTCGATGACCACCTGGGACCTGCTCGGGATTCTCTCTCTGCCCCTCCCCCACTGGCACATGTCTCTCTCAAGAACAAACATTAAAAAAAAAAAAGTACTGTTCTGGACTGGCCAAGGTCCACAGCCCATGGAGGGCAGGGCTGGCTCTCAGCCTCTGGGCTCTGCATTCAGTGCTCCCTCCAGAAAGCAGCTCCCACCCCTGCCAACTCCCTCAAGTCAGCCAGCTCAGCCCCAGGTTGCTTTTAATAACCACATAACTTTAAGGCAGCGAGAAATGGCCCGTGCCGCCTTCTGGGCAGCAAGACACCCCGTCGTACAGAAGGGACCTTCAGGCCATTCCCCTGTCAGGGTAGCTGCGCCTCCAGTGGATGGGTCAGCTGCTGGGCTCACCTTGTCCACCTGTTTCTGCTGTGTAGACACAGCAGACAGCGTGCGCTCCAGCTCTCCTACGCGCTGGCGGGAAGACTGCAGGCGACTAGCAAGATCTTCAGACTCTCCTGGAATGACAGAGTTCGAAGTGGGACCCAGGAAGGAATCCCACCAAAGCCCTGCCAATGTGCCAGGCTGAGACATGGGTGTCTAGACTCCTACCTGCTTTCTGCCTGACTGCCTGCTGTGTATGGACCAAGGCTGTATGTAAATCGGTCTTCTCAGACACCAGAATCCCTATGGTCTGGATGTGAACCTTTGGGAGGGAAGGGGAAGCAGCCGTGAAGAGGAGGAAAGGAAGCGTTTCCTGGGGGGTGGGAGGGAGACCTTGACACCACACACCTGTAGCTGTTCCCTTAGAGAACCCTGTTCCTTCATAAGCTTCTGCTCAAACTCCTTCTTCTCCTGCAAGAAGGACACAACATCCCTGACTGGGAGGAGGCAGAGTTGAAACAGCAAAAGACACGCTCCTGGAATGCCACCGATGGCCCAGGACAGGCCCAACAATGAGGTCAGATTTGGGGCCCGGGGGGGGGGGGGGGGGCAGCAGAAGGGTAGGGCAGGGGTGCGGGAAGAGGGGGCCCTTTATTTCTCCAGGCTGGGAGCAGACCCAGACGAGAATGGGCCTCTACAACTGAATCCTCCCCAAACCTATCCGCCACGTAATCAGCAGACAAATCATGTTACGTTACTTTTTCCAGTTGATCCAAAGTTTCCTGGTGCTGTTGTTTCTGTGGAGAGAGTCAAAGGAGGGTAACTGAGGCTGTCCCCCTTTTACTACCCTCCCCAGACCAAAACGGAGGGATGGGCAGGGGCCAGAAATGGGTTTTAAAGGGAAAGTTCATGGGGACATGAACTGACAGACTCTCCTCAAGTTCCCAAGGCAAGAGACCTTGGGTCTTGGGTGGTTTGCCTCACATCTACACAAGTGAGTCTGAATCCAGAATACCCATGAAAGGCCAAGGACATAAACCTCTAGAAACGGGAGCTGAGAAACGAGACTACCCTTCTGCCAGCTCGTGGCTTGGAAGGGTGCACTCATTCAGCAGATATTTACTGAGCGTGTACCATAGGCCCCGTTCGGTTCTTAACAGCAGGGATATGGGAATGAAGGGCCCTGATCTTCTGAGCTAAATCGGACAGACTCGGACACCTCGAATTCTACCTCCTCAGGAAACTGAAGCCCACAGAGGAAAGGTGACTTGTCCGAGTTCAGAGACAGAGCAAATTAGGGACTGAGTCAGGGCCAGACCACACCAGTCAAGCCAGTGCTTCCTCCAGAGGCAACAGCCCCGGGGCAAGTGGGGAGAGGACTCGAGCAGGGGTGTCTGGAGAACAGAGAGGAGGCAAAGAGGGCAGCCACAGAGAGCCATGCTGCATGCTCCGTGCTCCGGGGTCCCTCCAGCTGAGACCTAGGCCCCCCAGCACCCCACTCTCCCTTGGCAGCAGGGGCCCCCAGCCCCTCTCTTCAGAGCCCCAGGGGAAAACTAGAGCCCCAGATTGGCAGCGTGAAACCAGGGGACCCCACTGGACTCTTACCAATTCCTCTATCTTGCTACTGAGTTGTTTGTTTGTTAGATTGCTGGAGTCCAGGGCTAGTGATAGCTCTTGGTACCGGCTCTGAGGCGCATGCAGAGGAGGAGGAGGAGGAGGAGTTGGACGAGGGCGGGGGGAGAGGTAGAGAGAGCAGTCATTAGGGTTGGGGGCTGTCTGGGCTGTCTCAGCTGGCAGAGGGGCACCCAGCCCCCGCTGTGGGAGGAGGTGGGGGCTGGCCTGCAGGATCACTGGGCCGTGGTCCAAGCCAACTTACCTCCAGATCCTTTATGTTAGCAGAAGTAGCCAGGCCCTCCCCATTGATGTAGGATGAAGACTAGGAGACACGAAAGGGCTCACATGGAGACGCGCGCTGTCCCCCTCGGTGCCTAAGCTCTCCAACTTCCTGTCTTGCCCAACAACTGCAAACTTTTCTAACTTGGCAGTAACCCCTTTGTACCAACTCCTCCTGGTTCTTATCTCCCCCTCCTCCATCCCCCTCCCGGGCAGCTCTCACTCCGTGCTGTCTGCAGCAGGATCAAACGAGGTAACCAGCCTCGAGGTCCAACCCCTTCATTCGGGGAGCTTCAAAGAGGACACTCAGAGGAGCTGTGACGAGCTACACATCAGCCAGCAGGCCAGCTGGTCCCAGGCTCTTCCCTCTCTCCACCTCTGTTGCCTTCTATCATGTTTTCCCTCCCCCTCTACTCCCCTTTGGGCTTCAAGTTCTGGGGTACCTCAGACACAAGACCATTGAGCTGCTGAGAAAGCTGTCGCAGGCTCTCGGTAGATGACAGACATCTGCGGATGAACACAGGAGTCAGGGGTGTAGGAGGCTCGAAGAGAAAGAGGGGGTCACGGGCAGTGGCCCGCCCCAACTCCCTCAGCCTAGGGACCCCTGCCCCCATAGGAGTTACTCACTTGCTTTCTTCCATGAGAAAAGGTTCATTTTTTGCATCATGGTTCTGTTAGGGAAGAAATGCATGAGGTAGTCACTCAATTTCTGGTAAGACCACCCAGGGATGGGGGCGGGGGGGAGCCAAGCTCATTCTGACAACCTTCCATCTTCCCAAACTTCAAGGAAAGACCTGGTCTTGGCCTCCCTCACTTCAGTCCTCGGGAAGGGTGCTTGGCTCTAGAAACCAAACTACCTGAAGAAAGGAGACGAGGGCCCAAAGCAGGTACGGTCCTCTGAGGAGGAGCACAGGGCAAACGTACAGTGGGGTGGCAGGCAAGGGGGGAGGGGGCACAAACCTGAGTTGATGCCATGCTAGTGACACGGGGGGGACTAGCACAGGGGGAAGGGACACCGCCAGGTGACACGGTGTCATCAACAGTTGGTGCAGCAGGAGCGGCGCGGTCTTTGGGCGCCTGTCACAGAACAGAGCAGGGGGTTAGGGGCCATGCAGGTAAGAAGGTGCCTTGCTGCCATGGATGCAGGGGTACAGAGCGGGCAGGACAGGGGTTGCTGTGGTCAGAGTGACAATCGCACATGCTGGGAGCCACTCTGGAGCGTGGAGGGCCGCTCTGCAACCTTCTGGATGGCCAAAGCTCAAAGCAGGGTATGCATGACCTCCTTCATGAATACGTGATGGCTTTGCTCTCCCTGGAGCTCAGCAAGAGACAGTACCAGGCTCTGACCTTGGCAGCCACAGCAGGTGGAAGATAGGTGTGCCCAGTCAGGGAGGAGACAGGCACGGCTCTTCCGGAAAGCCAGAGTGACCCTCACCCTGGGCCCCTGCTGGGCAAGAGGGTGGTGGTGATGGAGATGTGGTCAACGCCACCCTCTGCCTCCTTCCTCTCTTGCTCTCTTTTCCTCTCCCCCCTGCTCCCCCCAATCACTGGCCATGTTTGCCTTATTCAGGCCTTTTCTGGGAAAGCAGCTGCCCAACTAGAAGCCTCACCCTATGCCTGCAAGTAAAAAGAAAAACATGGCCACTACCCCCACCCCAATCTTCTGGCTCTAAAACCAAGAACCAACCCGAAAAGCCAGAGGTAAGATGTCTACCCTCTGATTCTTGACATTCTGGAGAACAATCCTGGGAGTGGGGACAAGGAGCCATGGAGAAACCACTTCCTCTTCCCTACCTGGACCTACTTGCTTGACCAGAGCCCCACCCAGACTCTTTCCAGGCTCAGGCCTGACACTTAGTCCAAGCGTCTGGCCCCTAGAGATCTCATGTCCTACAGGCCAGATGAGCAAAGAGATGGGGAAGACGCCTGACAAATTCAAGTTTGATGAGGGGAGAGGACTAGGGAGCAAAGGCCCAGCCAGTGAAGCCAGCAGGAGGAGGCCATACCTCTTGCAGGGCCCAGGGCTAGCTGCTCTCTGGACCCATCAGCCCTGGCCTCTGACAATCCACCCCTACCTCCCTCCTTAGATCAAATGCTGCAGAGCCTGGGGAGCTGAAGATGAATCATTTGCATGTTTACTGTCCGTGCTGTGACCTTTGACCCCGGAACCTGGTGTTGCCATGCCAACCTGTTCAGGGAACCTGGGTTCCCATGGATCCCTAGCACTAAACACAAGAAAGTTCAGAAAAGGACAAAAGTAATTTTCTGAGGACTTAAATATATATCACACGACAATCCTGTGAACACCCAGGTTATTTCACACCGTTAGGTCTTGTAGCTAAAGTCTGGTGTGTTTAAAAAACACTGTCCACCCCCCCCAAATGTCCCATTGAAACTAATCTCTCCATGATTCCTCATTTCTGGAAATGCTGTCAGCTCTGTCCAGGACCCTGCAACCACAAGCCTGCATTGCGGGAACAGAAAACCAAAGTGGGAAACAGCTACTGAGACAGAGGGGGTTTAAAAAAACGACAAGCAGGGGCACCTGGGTGGCTCAGTCAGTTAAGCTTCGGCTCAGGTCATGATCTCACAGCTCGAGAGTTCGAACCCCACGTCGGGCTCTGTGCTGACAGATCAGAGCCCGGAGCCTGCTTCAGATTCTGTGTCTCCCTCTCTCTCTGCCCCTCCTCCACTTACGCTATCTCTCTCTTTCTCTCAAAAATAAGTAAACATTAAAAATAATAAGACAAGAAGGATCTGGGTCTTCATTTCCAGGACCACAGCAGGATACAGACACGGAATCGTAGAACTCAGTGCAAATCCAAGCTTCCAGACTCCTCTAGGCCTGTACTCCCTTCCCCATGCCCCTTAGCGGCTCCTCTGAGCCTATAAGGTATGTCTCACCTTCTCCAAGATGATAAAAGATGTGGGGGAAGGAAAACAAACCCAATCAACCAAGCAGGTGAAAAAGCAGACATGAACAGGCTGAGGGTTAATGACAGCAACATAAAATAAGCCAGAGGCAAAGTATCCCCCAAACCAGAGAAGCCTTGGAGCATGCACAGCTGGGAAAGAGCAAGCCAGAGAGGGGGCTCGGCACTGCCTCACCTTCCACTTGTCCAATGGGGGGAGCGCTACCCCATTGGAGCGGTTAAGGTCGGACACCAGCACCTTCAGAATGTCCTGAATCTACAGGAGGCGAAAAGGGAGAAACAAGGGCAGGGGGAGAGAGAGAGAGAAAAGTGGCTTAGAGAGAGGTGAGAGAGTCAGGGAAGGAAGAAGAGATGAGGTCACGAGAATGGAATGCTGGAAAAGAGAGACGGGAACGAACCCATGGCCTGTGCCGCCTTCCCAAACGGCCACCTGGCGCCTTGCAGAAATCAACGTGCACAGAGAGAAAAGTCCCCTGAAAGACGCAGTGACACAGAATGCAGTCACCTGCCCGATGCAGCTGTTTTCTGAATACATGCGTGAGACCCTCTCCTCAGGCCCAGGATGCCGGGGATGAATCTGACGGGAATCTCATCTCTGTTTCAAAAACCAGACTGCCGAGGGAAGGGTTCACTTGAACAAAGGGGGCTCCAGCTAGAAGTCTGGAAGACACTGACCTGCTCCAACAATATCATCTTACAGATGAGGCCACTGAGGCCCAGGGGAGGAAGCGATTTTCCTGAGGTCTCCCAGCCAACAGGTGGCAAAGATAGACTCAAAACCCACTGTCTCCTGACCCAAGTGCTTGGGGCTCTCCTCACCACACCCTGGGCCTCTCTTGGTGCTTCCTAAGGGAAGGCTGTGGTGGCATATGGCTGTTCGCACTGCCTGGCTTCCCCTTGAAGCTGGGGATGAGGAAAGTCACCCCATCAGTCACACAGCACCACCCTTGACTGAATGTTCACCCCGCACAAGGCCCTATACTAAGGGATTATTCTAAAAACAACATCAATCGTCTCATTTCAGTGTCACGAGTGTAAGTCAGACAACAATGACCCCAATTTTTACTGACGTGGAAGTATATCCCCAGCAGGGACAGGTCTCCAGCAGAGGGACAGTTGGATTCAAACCTGTACCTGACACTTTCTCCACAACCTTCATCACTGCCCTTTACTACCCCTCACGTACCCCTGTGCCCCCGGAAGCCTGGCCAGCCAATACTCACATCCTCAGGAGAGTGACAATCATCAGCAGTGGTTGTCTCAGGGCTACTGCCATTTTTAATCTTCCTTTTCTTCTTCGATCCTGCAGGAATACCAGGGCTATTCCTCTGCTGATACTCTCTCAACTGCAGCAAGGAAAAGCAGTAGGACTCGTGAGAACCGTAAACCCCCATATTCACATCCAGCTTTGTTGTTTACAATATACTCCTCTATCCGCCACCTGATTTAATGCCACCAGGAACCCGACAAGATGTTGTAATCCTTAATGACTGCAGACATGGATGGGTAACGGGCCTTTAAAATAAAGGGGGTGGGGGCAATAATGGAATTTAAACCCGGTCTTCTGCCTCTGAGTTCTGGGCTTATGCTACAAAATCAGCAGGTGCCAAGAGGCAATCCCAGAGGCACAGAGGTGGAAAAGTAAACATCTGAAACATCTGAATAATCAGACATCAGAGTCCATTCCTGCACATCTGTCAAGGCTGCAGACTGGTATTTCTCAAACTTTTACACCAACAGACCCTGACAGCAGAAAGCAGTGAAGGCACACGCCTGGTGAATTTGGAAACACAACAGAACAAGGGCAACCCAAGCACCATTTCAGAGAGAAGTCTATTATAATCTTACAAATCTATGCAAATGTCATATTATTATGACATAATGTGTCACAACAATGTGTATTAACTTGTAATGTAATTATATGTAATATGTAATGTAATTATAATGTGTAATAATGTGTATTAATATGTAATAATGTGTATTAACATAAAAGGATTTTTCTCAAGAGAATTAAGCAAAAACTGAGGCTTTGGTCCCATATTTATCCTGTGGCACTCAGGACACTCCATGATGATTGGGGGAAGATTCCCAGCTGTGAAGTTCAGTTTCCAGAGATCTGTTCCACAGAGGGTAAGCAGATCTCACTCCAAAGAGCAGTGATTAAGAGGCACTGGTTCCAGAATCATAGGAAATTAAAATGTGAGGTAGAGGATTCAGATTTAAAATGTCAGAAGTCTTTCTGAACAGTAGAAACCTAGGAGGATACCAAACTAAAGGAAACACATTCCCCCCACTGTCACCAAGGTGTTATCAACGTGTCTCGAGCACTAGTGAAGTCAATGTCTAAGGATGGGATACAGTCTAGTAAGGGTGCTTGAAACCCCTCCCACCTAGGTCCTACAGTCCCCAGTTCCCTTCAAACTGGAAATTTGTGCCATGACCACACACCAGAAAGGGGATGAAAACACAGGGGGACTGAGTAGTTAAGATCAAACACCAGGCTCCTGGCGCTAATGACAGTTCCGAGGGGGATTGTGACGTAACTACATTCCACTCCTCCCTACCGACGCCCGCGGCTCCGCTCCGCGGTGGGGGAGGGGAAGGCAGGGCCAGGACCCAGGTCCTTGGAGACCGGGATCGGCCCGGGGAGCCCAGGTCGTCTGGTTCTGGGTGGCAGAAGGCGAGAGCCGAGCCCGGAGTGGGGAGCCCAGGGAGTCACTGCCCAAAGTCACCCAGGGGCGACGGGAGGGGGCGGGGGCTGGGCTGCCAGGGGGCGGGACGGGCTGAGAAGACTTTGGTGGGGGAGCGGGGGGCCGCCAAGGGGCGCCGAGGGGCTCTCCCTGTGTGCCTTAGGGGCAGCACAGACTCTGACCACCGCCCGGCCGTCGAAGGGGCCTTTGGCTGGGTCAGGGAGCCGCGACTCGGCACGTTTTACCTTTTTCCTGGCCGCAGCCAATTTGCTCTGTCGGGTTTCTTCCGACATCACGGGAAGGGAAAAGGGACGGGGGGTGGGCCACATCATCGCGATCCCAGCAACCACTGCGGAGTTACTCCCGGTAGTCACCGCGCAGACGTGATGGCCAGAAAAGGAGGGACGGGGCGTTTCTAGCTCCAGCTGGGCGGGCGTGGCCTCAATCCTCCAATTCTATTGGCCGACAAGAGAGATGAAAGGGAAAGGGGGCGTGGTTAGAGCCCCGCGAGCTCAAAGGGACAGGTGGAGTCACAATGAAAGCTGCGCGCGCAGCCGCTGTCCCCGCCCACCTCGGGGGGGCGGGGCGGGGCGGGGCGGGGCCTGGGCTCGCAGGATGCGCGCGCAGCTCGCTACCTGACCGTTGCCGGTCTCCATCCTAAGCTTCCGGTTACCTGGCTGGCCTGAGAGGCCGCTCTCCCGCCTCCGCCCTGGACGCTCCTGCACTGCAGACTCCCCCGAGACGGGGGCCCCGGACCCCAGGGCTCAGAAGGTGGGCGAAGAGCGGACAGCAGGGCGAAAGCGCATCCCTTCACGGCCCCTCTCCTGATGCCTCATAGCCCTGCCCAACTCTCATCTCAGAGATCACTTCCAGAGCCCCCCATCTAGCCCTCCACACTCCCCTTCTCAGAATCCTCCTTCCTTGAGGATCCCTGCCCTGATCCCGGACCCTATCTGCCCCCTTCCCAACTCCTTACCTCCTACACCCCCACATACCCGTTTCCTCCCAGCGCGGATTCTAGGTTCAATCAGTCTTTTTTCCCTCGGATTCCTCTCCAGGACTCAACCAGGACTTTCCAAAAGTTGCCGCGGGGCCTTCCAATCCCCTGTGAGTACCCTTGTGCCCGCCCCCCTTCTCACCCTCCACGGCGTAAGTGGGTGCTGCCCCCAGCCCTCCTCCCCGTCCCCAACAGTAGCTGACCCACCCCAGCCCTCGTCAGGCCTTCACCCAGCAGACCTTGTTCTGCTGAGAAACTCCAGGCCATTTCTCAAGCCTTCCCCTTCTTTTCCTCCTGCCCACCAAGCTTCAAAGAAGAAACGGTCTCCTGGCCTTTGCCAGCGGTACCCCACGTTCTCCAAGCCGGCTCTGTCTCTCCTCCCTCCTGACAGCACCGCAAGTGGTTGGTTTTGTTCTTTTTCACACCACGATCCACCCCACGCAGAAACCATTCTCATTCCCTCAGACGCATGTGTTCTTTCCTGCCTTGGCCATCTAGATACACGCTCCCCTTCTGGAATACTTTCCTTCCAGCTTTTTGCCAAGCTGATGCTTGCTCCTCCTTTAGAGTTGAGGTCCCTAAGAGAAGCCTCACCCCAACTTCTGGCTCAGTCCGGTTGCCCCGTTAGGCGCTCCCTTAGCACACTGTATTTCAAGTTCAAAGCACTTTTCGGGCTTGTTGTTAGCTGGTTAATTATTTGTCATTCACTCATTCATTTGGCACATTTTATTGAATGTCCACCACGTGCCAGGCACTGTTGGGGACACAGTGAACAAAACAAAGTCCCTGCCCTCATGCATTTTACACTCCAGTGGTGTAAGGCCAACAAGGAGCATAAGGTTATTAATGAAACGTCTATGTCGGGTGGTGATGGATGTTATAAAGTATCAGGACAAAGGAATAGTGGGCCATTGAGAAGTGACCGTTTTAGTGGAGCTCTCTGGAGGGAAAACACAATTATTGGCTGTTGTATATACATTCTGTGAAGGCAGGGGCCAGGCTTGCTGTCTTATTCGTTGCTGAATCCCTTCCTCGGTCTCTTCTGTCCTGTGCAGACAGTTGATCCAACACACATTTCCTGAAGATCAGCAGCGTCCCAGGCACTGGACTTCGCAGCTTTTAGAGGCAGAAAGGGCAAAGGTGAACGGCAGCTCCCGGGAAGGGTTTTGTTATCCAATGAGATGATAAGCCCAGCGACATCATAGACTTGAGAATCCAAGTAGACTTGAAGCAGATTATCTGAGGTCAGATTAGGGGCCAGGGTGAGCCCACTGGTTAGGATTACGTCTGGCTGGGAGTGAAAGAAAACCCCAAATAATGGTGGCCTAACCCTAACCCTCAGGGACCCAGGTCTATATCTTGTTTTACCACATCTTCAACATGGGTTCCACCTCATCGCCCAAGATACTGATCAACTCTATCATTAGATTCACATTCCAGCCAGTGGGAAAGAGGAAGGCCAGAGAAAGGGAGGCCCTCTTCCTGGAAGGACAGTTCCCAGACGTTGTACACACCATTTCTGATTAACTTCTACTCGCCAGAACTTAACAGGGACCACATCTAATTCCAAGGGAAGCGGGGAAATGTAATCTTATTAAAAGGTGGGGGGAGTCTGTCAGCAGGCAGAAGCAGGGGTAGGCTGTTGAGGACAACTTGTAGGTTCTAAATTGTGCATAATGGGTCAGTGTGGCTAATGACTTTTTTTTTTTTTTTATTGCTTTATTTTTGAGGGGAGGGGGGCCAGAGAGAAAGGAGGACAGAGGATCCGAAGCAGGCTACACGCTGACAGCAGCGAGCCTGATGCGGGGCTTGAACTCACAAACCCATGAGATCATGACCTGAGCCAAAGTTGGATGCTCAGCCAACTGAGCCATCCAGGCGCCCTTGGCTAATGACTTTCTGTGTCGCTCAGCGGCCATCTCCCAAGTCTGGCCAGGCTGATGGAGGCAGCGAGGATTCTCTGCACCTTGACATTCAGAAACTGAAGGAGAAGAGGGACCTGCTGGACACGGAGATCTCCCAACTAATATCTGAGTAAGTCTTGCTGGACCCCTCAGCATGTATAAGATAACTTTTAACCAGTGCCCAGTAACTGAAACCCAGCCGCACTAGCTTAGTATAAAACCAAGGACCGTACCCCATGCCCTGCTATTGGATTCAGGGCATCCAGCCCAGCTGTGTGTCTCAGCTGAATCTTTCAGGTAGGGTGTGGTCAGACCCAGGAGGACCTGGAACTAGGAAGAGGAAAGCTGTCCAGAACAGAGGTTATCCCTCTCACGGTCTCTCTCTGGGCCCTGGTTCTCTGCCTCTGCTCCCATCTGCACATGGACTCCATTCTTTCTCTCTCTGCAGGTGGGATCCTCAGTGCCTGGGGGGAAGCTGGCTCTTTCGCAACTCCTAGATTTTCCCATGCCCCATGCTCTGGCCACGTGGCATAGACTGAGCAGCCTTTGAATGTGCCTTTCACACATGAGGAGATCTGAGTAGCCACTCCTGTGCTTATCTGTGAATCCCTCGGCTATGGCCAGGGTCACATAGTACCAGCATGTGGCTGGGAACCACCCCCTAAGGGCACAGAGACGTTTGCCAGGAGCGAGGGGCTGGACAGATCCCCGCCCTACTGTAAGTTTCCTCAGGGCCCTCCCTGTGTCCCTAGTAGGCCCCTAGTGAACATTTGTTAAATAGATGCCTTGTTACTCTCTGAACCTTGGGTCCTCCCCAGCTTTCTTAAACATTTTCTCTCTCTCTCTCTCTTCCATCCCTCATCCCAGAGGCTACAGTGTGGATGAACTGGAGGACCACATCTCCCAGCTCCACGAGTATAACGACATCAAGGATGTAGGCCAGATGCTGCTAGGCAAGCTAGGTGGGTATCAGGACCCCAGAGGAGTAGCCAGGGCTCAGAGGAAAGGAGTCCCCATTCCCCAGGGTGTTTGGATTTTGTTCCTGGGCCCTCTAATTTTCCAGCCCTCCCATCCTCAGCTTCCCTGCTCCCCAAATGCTCCAAAGCAGCTGGACAGCTCTTACAGGAGTCCCTGAGGTTTTTTTCTTCAAGTGTAGGGCCTGCATCAGAGCCAGAGACAGGTTTGAGCATGAACTCACCAACCTGCCAGGTTGAGGGCTATGGTTCCCAGTCTTCTGGGGCCTATTCAGGAAGCAAAGGAGCACAAAGAAAGGAATTCTAAAATGTGTTAACTGCTATGAAAGAAACAAAGGCCAGAGCTGGGGAATACTGAGACATGAACAGGGTGGCGGGTGGGGATGAGCTAAGGTGGTTAGAGAAGGCCTCTGAGGAGACCCCTTTTCCCTGAGAGGAAAAAAGAGTCCTTGAGGGAGCAGGAAGCATGGCATCACCAAATGGCCAGGACATGGCCCATAGGGCAGCCTAAGGAGTGAGAGTTTTCAGCAGGCCCCAGGTGCAATGTGAATATAAATTTACATTTTCAGCATATGGCTCTAGCTGCTCAGTGCAGTCTCAGCTTTGTTTGGCTCCTCTGCAAAGTGGGGTGAGGGTTCAATGAGTCTAGTTTGGGGTGGCCAAGCAGGGCCCACAGTGGAGGGGTCTAGAAGGAGTAGCAGGAGGGTATCTCGGCCAACTAGAGGAGAAGGAATAAGGTGTAGGAGTGGGTCCTGGGTAGCTCAGTCCTTGGGCCATTCTCCTTCCTATGCCTCCCACCGGACACATTCTTTCTTCCTTCTTTCCTTTCAGCCGTGATCCGAGGTGTCACCACCAAAGAGTTGTATGCAGAATTTGGCTTGGACATGAATGACTGAGCAAAGGCTAACAGCCCCTTGCCCGTGGCCCACTGGGACAGGCAGATTTGGACATGAGAGGCAGCGAGAGCCCAGCCAGAACAGAACACCCACAGGCTTCCCAGCAAGAAAGGGTCAGGAGCCCTTTTCTAGAGAGCTCAAGCTGAGTGAGGAGGGAGCCCAGAGAAGAGACAGACAGAGAAGAAGGGCTGTTCCCTGCTCCAAGTTTCCTGAAATGTCCAGTGATATCTGTGTGTGTGTGTGTGTGTGTGTGTGTGTGTGTGTGTGTGTCTCCTATTTGTAAATAAACATACAAGCAATCTTGGTGTAAATCTGTACATGGAGTCCCTCTCCTCTGATCTTCCCTGGGAAGCCCCCTGGTCATCCCTGGGAGAAAAACAGTCTGCCTTGGATTATAACAACCTTACACAGGATGCCTGGGTGGCTCAGTCAAGCATCTGATTGACTTGATTTCGGCTCAGGTCATGATCTCACAGTCGTGAGATTGAGCCTCATGTCAGGCTCCACGCTGAGCACAGAGCCTGCTTGGGATTCTCTCTCTTTCTCCCTAAAATTAAAAAAAAAAAAATTGGGGTGCCTGGGGGGCTCAGTTGGTTAAGCGCCAGACTTTGGCTCAGGTCATGATCTCACACTTTGTAAGTTCGAGCCCCGTATCGGGCTCTGTGCTGACAGCTCAGAGTCTGGAGCCTGCTTCAGACTCTGTGTCTCCCTCTCTCTCTGTGCCTTCCCCGCTCTCACTCTGCCTCTCTCTTTTTAATTAAAAAATCTTTTTTAATTAAAAAAAAAAATTGTGGGGCGCCTGGATGACTCAGTCTGTTAAGCGTCCGACTTCAGCTCAAGTCATGATTTCATGGTTCGTGAGTCTGAGCCCTGCATTGGGCTCTCTGCTGTCAGCACACAGCCTGCTTGGGATCCTCTGTCCCTCTCTCTCCGCCCCTCTCCTGCTCTCTCTTTCTCAAAAATAAATAAGCGTTAAAAAAAATTGCAAACAAGCTTACACGTACCAAGCACTATGCTGAGTACCCTTCATCCATCATCTCTAATACCGGAGTCCATCCTATGAGGACTTAGTATTGCTGAGGATGAGGAAATTGAGGCTCAGAGAAGCAAAGTGACTTACCTAAGGTCGCACAGCCAGTAAGTGGCAAAGCAGGGATTCAAGCACAAGTCTAGTTCTGAAGCTTAGAGTTTGCGGAACTGCCTTTCTGGGCTGGGGCACAAGCGGGTAAGGGCTGAGGGTGAAACCGTGACACTGGAGGAATTCTTCCCTTGTGAGTCCTTCTGCACGATGAGCGTTCCAGTCCCAGCTATAGTCCGCCAAGCCAGGGCGAGCCGTGTCTTCCTTGTGTGTTGCTTATCCTGAACCACCAGCACCAGCAGAAGTCAAACTAGTGTTTCAAGTGCTCAGTACCATCCAGAATGACAGGATTTCACACTGAACTTGCCAAGTGTTCTGACTGTTCGAGCTGCTCATCCGGCTGTCCCTGCAGGACATCTTCTTAAGATCTTAGATGTGATAGCAGTGCCTGAAGACAGGCTGTCATGGGGTGAGGGACGTTTCGAAAAACCGGCCCTGTAAGTCGGGCCTGACTGTGGGTTCCGGCTCCATCCGCTTATGAGCTGTGTGGCCACAGGCCATGACCTGGCCTCAAGAAGCAGAAATAATAGTAGTATTGTATGCAGTGTGGCAGCGTGCACTAGCTACCTCAACAAACAACCTCCAGATCTCCGTGGCTGAGCACAGGAAGGGTTTATTTCATAAAGTCTGATGAGAGTCTGGCAGCCCCTCCCCCCATCCCCCACCTCTTCGGGCTTCACCGCCGGAATCCACAGCAGGGAGAAGAGAAGAGGGGAAGACACATCAACTCGGAATGGAGCCCTCCCCAGGTCAGCAGCCATCACTCCTGCTCACAGACAATTGTCCAGAGCTAGTCACGTGGCCCAAACCCGCTGGGGACTGGGAAACAGGAGTGAGCAGCACATGGCTATTTGGTGGAGACTGGCTGCCGTCCGAGCCACAAGTGCCTGGCTCCACAGCATTCTTCCAGGACTCGGTGAGCAGCTGCACCTGCGCTTCCGTGGCTGGCCTGAACCATGCTGGCGCTCCAGCCCTTTCTGGACCCCAAATGCTTGTCTGCGTCTCTACGTCCCTGTTCATGACCGTGAAAGCCCAAGTACATTCTCATCTTGGGGTTTCTTCTTTCCATTCTTGCCATTTCCTGTACTTTCACATCATAATGTCAATAGGTTTTCACAACCCCCTGAAGGGATAGGTTCTATTAGAGTCCCCATTTGGCAGGTGAGGAAACTGAGGCTCAGAGAGCGGAGGCAACTTGTCAAAGTCAGAGAGTGGCCGAACCTGGACAAGAGCCCAGGTCCGTCTGGCTCTGGACCCCAGGCTTTTTCTAACCTGGACCTCACACCATGAGGCCTTGTGGGGCTGGGCGCCCTCTGAGGACAAGACTGTCAGATTCATCTTGGGGCACCTGGGTGGCTCAGTTGGTTAAGTGGCCAACTTCAGCTCAGGTCATGATCTAACAGTTTGTGGGTTCGAGCCCCCCATTGGGCTCTGTGCTGACAGCTCAGAGCCTGGAGCCTGCTTCGAATTCTGTGTCTCCTTCTCTGTCTGCCCTTCCTCTGCTTGCTCTCTCTCTCTCTCTCTCTCTCTCTCTCTCAAAATAATAAACATTTTTAAAAAATCAGACTGTCACCTTTCCTGCCTGTACCTCACACATACTCGTTATTTGCCAAACTGAATGTGGCCCTGATCCCATCCCCTTAGGTCCTGAGGAAGAGCTGATGATCTCACTGGAAATGGATCCCGGACTGGGACAGGCTTCTGAGCCTCTAACATGTCTCAGATCCTACCCAGCTGTCACCTCACTTGACTTTTCCCTTTCAGCTTCCTGGGCCACATCATCTTCCAGTGGAAGAGGAAGAGGAGGAGAGGTAAGCAGCCAGGCTCAGGGTGGTGGGAACCCCAGGGGGAGTGGCCCCCTCCTGGAGGTTCCCCCCCACCTCACACCATTTTCTTCACCTGGACAGCTGGCTCGTCCTGTCTCTGTCCACACGGAGCCTCTCAGTGCCCGGAGCTGGGGAACCGTGGCCTCTGGGTCTCTGCCACACAGTGCCCCCCGGCAGCAGGAAGTCAGGGGTCTAGAAAATGATGACAATACAGTTTGGTACATGGTTGTAGTGGGTTACGGGAGCACACGTGAGCAGCACCTAATCAGTTTGGGACACTGGAGAAATGTCCTTGGAAGGAGACACCAATGCCTGTACTGAGGGGTCAGCCAGACAAGAATGTGGGTGAGGATTCCAGGAGGGGAAAAGGTGTGGGCAGAGGCCCCCAAGGCTAAGATCTTAGCGGGCCCAGGACGGGCACTGGGGACTCCGTCTGCTTGGACAATGATTAGAGACAATTTGCTGACTGTTCACTTGGACTCTTGATGCAGATGGGAGCCCGCCCCAGACACAGTCATAACCCACCTCTGAGTTTGGGGCTGATCTTTTTCTGGCGGGGAGATGGATACAGTTATTTTTATTTATGATTTAACTCTTACGATTTAAAAAAAAAATCCAGGGGCGCCCGCGTGGCTCAATCGGTTAGGCATCTGACTCTTGATTGATCTCGGCTCAGGTCATGATCTCACAGTTTGTGGGATCGAGCCCCGTGTCAGGCTCTGCGCTGACAGCCCGGGGCCTGCTTGGGATTCTCTCTCTCCCTCTCTGCCCCTCCTCCACTCACACGCGCACGCTCTCTCTCGCTCTCAAAATGAATTTTAAAAAAACTTTAATTCATTCATTCATTCGCTCATTTAAATCCAATAAAGACTTTAACTCCAATGAAGAAGATGGGAGGATCCTTGGTGGTTTTCCTTTTCTCACCTTTTTCTCTACGGCAGCAATGCAATTGCATTAGGTGGTGCAGCTGCCGGGACCTGCTCATCCCCACACCTCCACCTGCTGACTCTCAGTTCACAGTCCAGCCAGTTCATCCTGACCTTCTTGTAATTGATCCTTTCTTTGCTTTATTCCTCCCCTTTTCCCTTAACTCTGGGCTAGTTATTTTGCTTTAATGTTAAGCTTCTCTTCAACCTTAATTCCAAATACTACTAAAAATCACTTTTCCCTGGACACTTGCCTCTTTAAAGATACAGATAGCCTGGGGCGCCTGGGTGGCTCCGTTGATTAAGTCATGCTCAGGTCATGATCTCATGGTTTGTGGGTTCGAGCCCCGCATCAGGCTCTGTGATGACAGCCCAGAGCCTGGAGCCTGCTTCGGATTCTATGTCTCCCTCTCTCTCTGCCCCTCCCCTTCTTATTCTCTGTCTCTGTCTCTCTCTCTCTCTCTCTCAAAATTAAATAAGCATTAAAAACAAAAAAATACAGATAGCCTGGAGTCCCAAGACCACCTGTGGCTCTGTATTTGTGTTCTGGCAGTTGCCCTGGGTTGCCTTTCTTCTGGAAGGCAATAGATGGCACTAGGGTCGATTCCGGGTTCTCAGGCTGAGAGTGCATACACTGCCCAGAACTCCAAAGACGTTTGTATTTTGGACCAATCATAAGGCACCCAAGGAGGACGCTGGGAAGGAAAGCATCATCTGGATCCATTTCCTCTTATATGGGGTCAGCTCTACCGGCTGTCATGGCAGGCAGAGACCTCGAGGGGGCAGTGTCTATCCAGAGATGCTCCCAACTGCGTGGGAGGCAATCCCCGGGAGAACCTTGCTGGGGAAAGTCCAGGCCAGCAGAGCTGCTGGCTGCAGACCAGATCTTCAAAGCACCCACATGGAAGTGGGGTGCTCTCTGGCAGCACCTTACCCAGGAATCTGAAGCGATCCCCACCCCCACCACAGGTGGTAAGGAGCCAGCTGCTTGTGAGATGTGGATAGTGACAGGTGCCATTGCTGGGGGTGTGCCCCCTTGGCAGCCAAGGGTAACTCTGACACAGACCTGATTTGATCACATCTAATGTAAACCTCAGTCAAAAACATTATTCATGGGGCACCTCTGACATTAACGCGACACAGCCTGCATTCTCATCCTCCTTGGGGACCGAAAGAGGCTATTTCTGGACAGTACATCCCCATGGAGGCAGTGTCACCAAATAGCACCCCACCTGAGCTTTGCTCAGAAGAGGATACTTCAGGGGCAGGGGAGACACAGGAAGAAGGCCAGGGGCCCAGAGCCCCACTGTGATGGGAGAAGGGTGCCCGTGGGGCCCCCCACCCTGATGTCCTAAAGGCATTGTGACGAAAGTTCTAAGTCAGGTGGAGGGGGACTGAGAAACGAGGTGAAAGGTGACAACCACACACTCAAACCAGTCACAAGCCGGAAGTTTCCCCAGAGAAGGGTTTGATGGTGGTAACAACCAACCTTTACGAAACACACTTGTTGGTCGAGCAGGGAGACACGCATGTCTCGGGCGCTGTCCCATCGGCACCTCCCAGCCGTGGAGCATGTGAGGTGGAGTCTCCTTATTTCCAAACTGCAGCTCAAGGGGTGGAGTGATTTGCTCAAGGTCACAGGTCCAGTAAGGACTGAACTGTTCGTTGGACTCCAGGCCCTGGCCCACAGGGTGCAATCCTGCCTCCCCAGCAAAGGCCCAGCCTCCCACGAGTCTCTTACCCAATGTCATGCACAGATTAAAGGAGTTAGAACTTGAACCTAGAACTCTCTGAGCCCTGAAGCCCAAGGTCTTAACCACAAATCTCTGCTGTGCTTCTTATAAGTTGTATCTGCCCAAGCCCTGCCCTAGAGGCCAGGCCAGCGGCCAGAAATGAACAGCCTCAGCCTTGGCCCCTCTCTCCTATTTCCTCTGAACCAGAGGCTTTGCTCCCTTCCCAGTGACCCTCTCATCCCTAACATCAGGACAGGAGCAGAGCCCCTCCTGACCTTCAGCTTCCTCAGCCCTTGTGTTCATCCCAGAATCCCAAAGGATCTCAGCTGGAATACCCATCACAGCAGCTCACACTGAGATAACGTGCTCTGTGCCAGCCCCCAGGCCTTGTGCTCAGCATAACTATTACATGTGTTTGCACGTATTCCTGATGGTGGCCCTAAGAGGTACGGAATTATCTCCATTTTCCAGATGAGGCAAATGAAACTCAGAGAGGTTAAGTCACTTTCCCAAGGTAACACAGCTAAGAAGCAGACTCAGAGGTTGAAGTTTCCAAAGACATGCTCTTTAAAAACCAGGTAATAATTTCCAGACCTCTGATTATCACAATTATCTGAAGGGCTTTTAAAAATAAAGATTTGGGGGCGCCTGGGTGGCTCAGTTGGATAGGGATCTGACTTCGTCTCAGGTAATGATCTCACGGTTTGTGGGTTTGAGCCCCACATCCGCCTCTGTGCTGACAGCTCAGAGCCTGGGTCCTGCTTCCGATTCCTTGTATCCCTCTCTCTCACTCTGTCTCTCTCTCTCTGCCCCTCTCCCACTCGTACTCTGTCTCTCTCAAAAATAAATAAACATTAAAAAAAAATTAAAAGATAAATAAAGATTTGGGTCCCTAACTCCACCCTAGGGATTCTGATTTTGTAGGCCTGGGGCAGGCCTATATTTTTTTAACAGGCTCCCCAGCTGTTCTTGATATGTGACCTCTCTGGTGAGTGTTCCTTGGTGGTTGGTGAAATTGCTTCCAACCACCAGTAATAACGTCCGACCAAATCCTGCCTCCAAACCAGCCATTTTCAAACCCACCTACAGAGTCCCTGGACCCGAAGAGCCAGCTCCAGATCAAACTCAGGTGGGATTTTATCTGGCTTCTCTTCAGCGCCTGCTCACAGGTCCTGGTGTTTATTAGCTCTGCGACTTGCCTGGAGCCGACCTGCGGCCCCACCCTCCACCCTGGCACCAGTGGACCTGCCCAGCTGGTTTGCCAGGGAGCAGCTCGGCCTATCTGGCCATCTTGGGGCTCTTTTCGCTTCTGACTGATCAGAGGCTCAGGAAGTACCTGGGGGGCTTGGGAGCAGGGACCACGTGGAAAAGAGTGCAGGGTAGGGAGTCACTTTGACCATGAGCCCCCCCCCCCCCACCCCCAGACAGCCTCACCACCCCACCAGTCACCCCCTGGCCACCCACCTGATGCCTGTCTCTCTCAGTCAACCTCTACCGCCCCCTGACAGGAACTTCTTTGGTGTGACTCATGTAGGTCCCTCCTGCTATCCAGCCCATGTCCGGAGTCCCACGCTTCCTGCTAAGTGCTTGAAGGAATGGGTTAGTTAGGGACTACAGGATATTGCAGAAGAGATCGAGATGTGGATGATATGGCGGTGGAAATAGTTTTTTGTCAGTTTTCTAATCTGTGGCCAGAGAAAGCTCAGCGGGCCATGCCATGTATAGACAGATGCAGGAGGGTGGGTGGGTTGGCACAGACTTCACCAGGGCTTAGTTTGCTCATCTACAGTGTAGGTAAAATAAACCCTGCTGTGGCCACTTTGCAGAGGATCATAGGTGTAAAGGCAGAGTTAATGATTCTAAAGATATAGGTCATTTTGTCAGCTTATTATTATGACGATGCGTTTGTGTGTTCTAAGCATACTCCTAGCCCCCAAGGAGTGCAAGGGCCTTATAACTTCAAGTGGGACCTTTACTAAGCCTGCCTCCAAACCAGCCCTCCCAGGAAAGTCTGGGGGGGGGGGGGTGCGGCTGGGAAGGAAGGAGTAAGAGAGGGGGCACCTAGGAGAGAAGGTAGAAGGGGAGGGGGCTGGGGAGCCTATAAAAGTAAAATCCTTACCTTGAAAGCTGTGGTTACCTGGGCATTCATTCGCTCCTTCGTTCATTCAATGAGTATTATTTCAAGCACTGCTCTAAACTCTGGGGGTGCCACAGTGAGGACAAAATAAATACCCGGCCCTTGTGGAGCTTGCGTTCAAAGGTGGAGGAGAAGACAATAGAGCGAATAAAAATAAATAAATAAATCGGTCTTCAGATGGCGATAAGTGCCAGGGAGAAAAATAAATCAGGGAAAAGAGATGGTGGCTGAAGCTTATAAAATTTGGGCCTCCTTCCCCTCCTCCCCCAAATACATATTGAATGAATTGAAAATACAGGTCCTGGGCCCAGGAAGGGGCCTGTTCTGGGGCAGTTTTAAGCAGGGTGGGAAGGGATTAGGGGAGTTGAGACCCACAAGGAGGCGAGGGAGGGGCCCCTGTGGACACCTGCAGGGAATAGCAAGGAGAAAAGGCCCTGAGGCAAAAGTGTTTGAGGAACAGTGTAGAAGCAAGCTTGGATCTCAGCGGGGCAAACAATGGAAATGAGTTGGGGGGTGGGGGAGCAGAGACTGAGGACCTTCCAAGCCACTGTAAGGACTTTGGCTTCTATCCTAGGTGAGAAGGAAAGAGCTTGCAATAGAAAAGTAGCAAGACTAACTTGCATTTTACCAGAATCCCTCTGCCCACTAGGTGGAGGGGGTCACAAGGGTGAACGGTGGTGATCAGTAGTCAGACTCTGGAAACAACGATATTTTGGGGGCAGAGCCAGCAGCATTTGCTAATGGATGAAGTATGGGGTGTGTGGGAAAGGGGGCCTGCTGGGATCTGGGCGGAAGTCACTGGAAGGGTGGAGTCGCATTCCCTGGAATGAGGAAGTCTGGGAAGATAAGGAGCTAGGTTGGGGTTCTTCGAGGTTTGAGACTCACCAACTCATCATCCAAGTGGGAATACTAGGCGACAGGTATTTGGGAATGGAGCTCACAGGGAGGGTCAGGTGAAATGTAGAGATGGGGGCGCTGACCGTCTGACATTCCCTGGTTTAGACAGCCATGCGATTGCCCACTGACATCACCTAGGAGAAGGAACCAGGAAGGGAGGAGACCACAGGAACCAGGGGAAGAGAATTGGGGACAGTCACCAGAGACAGCCTTTCTAAGAGTTGTGCTCTTAAAGGTGGTAGAGAAATGAAATTACTGGAGAGAGCCATGAAGTCAGGAAGGAGTTAATGTTTCTTTTCGAGTTTGGGCTTTTGGGGGGGGGAATATACACAAAATTGACTGTTTTAACCCTTTTTAAGTGTAGTTCAGTGGCCTGTGTACATTCACAAGGCTGTGCAACCACTGCCACCGTCCATGTCGATAGCTCTTCTCCTCTTGCAAAACTGAAACTCTGTCCCCGTTAAACACAGATTCCCCAACACGCCCACCATTCTACTCTCTGTGTCTATGAACTCAATGACTCTAGGGACCTCGAACAACCGGAATCATACAGTATCTGTCTTCTCGCAATGGGTTTATTTCACCCACCATGAGGCCTTTGAGTTTCATTCATGTTATAGCAGGTGCCAGAATCTCCTTCCTTTCTAACACTTGAATAATATTCTATTGTACGGGCAGACCACGTTTTATTTATGCATTTATCCTTCCGTGGACACATGCATTGTTTCCCTTTTGTCTACTGTGAATGCCACTGTGCACGTGGGTGTGCAAGTATCTTTTTGAGTCTTTGTCTTCCGTTCTTCTGGCTGTACGTCCAGAAGTGGAACTGTGGGATCATATTGTCAGTCTATGTTTATTTTTTTATTATTTTAAAAAAATTTTTTTGAAGTTTATTTATTTTGGAGAGAGAGAGAGACAGAGTGTGAGCTGGCGAGGGGCAGAGAGAGAGGGAGAAACAGAATCCAAAGCAGACTCCAGGCTCTGAGTGGTCAGCACAGAACCTGACGTGGGGCTCAGACTCACAGACTGAGAGATCATGACCTGAACCGAAGTCGGACACTTAACTGACTGAGCCACCCAGGTGCCCCAAGTCTGTTTTATCATTTGAGGAACTGCCACGCTGTTTTCTGCTTGTTTTATTTTTAAGTTTTTTTTTTTTTTAATTTACTTAAGTAATCTCTACACCTATCATGGGGTTTGAACTCACCACCCCAAGATCAAGAGTTGCACATTCTTCTCACTAAGCCAGCCAGGTATCCCACTGCTTGTTTGTTTTTAAGACAGGAAATACAGCAGCATGTTTGTATGCTGATGAAAGGGATCAAGTAGGGGGACCTGGGTGGCTCAGTAGGTTGAGTGTCCGACTCTTGGTTTCAGCTCAGGTCATG
Source organism: Panthera leo (assembly GCF_018350215.1). Taxonomy (NCBI): domain Eukaryota; kingdom Metazoa; phylum Chordata; class Mammalia; order Carnivora; family Felidae; genus Panthera; species Panthera leo. The sequence goes on from NC_056691.1 coordinate 86,585,862, forward strand.
ATCTCACAGGCATGAGATCGAGCCTCACATTGGGTGCTGTGCTGGCCATGGAGCCTGCTTAAGATTCTCTCTCTTCCTCACCCTCTGCCCCTCATCTCTCCCTCTCTTTCTCTCTCTCTCTCAGAAAGAAAGGGAAGGGAAGGAAGGGAAGGGAAGGGAAGAGAAGAGAAGGGAAAGGAAGGGAAGGAGAGGAGAGGAGAGGAGAGGAAAGGAAAGGAAAGGAAAGGAAAGGAAAGGAAAGGAAAGGAAAGAGTACAAAGGAGGAAATGATCAAGCAAAAGAAAGGGAGAATTGCCAGGGTGATGAGCTTGGGTCAGGAGAAAAGGTGGAAATTTGTGCACAAGACAGGCACACCTCATTTTATTGTACTTTGCTTTATTGTGCTTGGCACATATTGTGTTTTTTTACAAACTGAAGGTCTGTAGCCATCATGCATTGAGTCTACTGGCACCATTTTCCCAACAGCATTTCCTCACTTTGCGTCTCTGTCTCACATTTTGGTAATTCTCACAATATTTCAAACTTTTTCATTATGATTCTATTTGTTATGGTGATCTGTGATCAGTGATTTTGTGATTGTTACCGTTGTAATTGTTTTGGGGCACCATAAACCTTGCACATGTAAGACAGCAAACTTAGTCGATAAATGTTATGTGTGTTCTGGCTGCTCCGGTGGCTGGCTGTTCCCCTCTTTGTCTCTCTCTCTCGCTCCCCTTGGGCCTCCCTATTCTCTGAGACACAACAATATATTGAAACTAGGCCAGTTAATAACCCTACAGTGGCCTCCAAGTATTCAATGGTCTGGATAGAAGATCAAACAGGCCACCACCCATTATTCCCTTACGCCAACACCTAATCAGGAGCGAGGCCTTAATTCTCTTCAATTCTATACAGGCTGAACGAGGTGAGGGGGCTGCATAAGAAGTCTACTTTACAAGCTAAAGTAGAGGTTGGTTTATGAGGTTTAAGGAAAGAGCCATCTCCATAATATCCAAGTGCAAGGTAAAGCAGCAAGTGGCTAACATAGAAGCTGCAGCAAGTTTTCCAGAAGAATTAGCGAACATTAATGAAGGTGGCTACACTAAACACAGATTCTTTTTCTTTTGCTAAGTTTTTTTGTAAGTTTTTTTTTTTTTTTTTGAGAGAGAGAGAGAGAGAGCATGCATGCATGCAAGTGGGGGAAGGGCAGAGAGAAGGAGAGACAGAATCTCAAGCAGGCACTGTGCCATCAGACCAGAGCCCGATTCGGGGCTTGAACTCATGAACCGTGAGACCATGACCTGGGCCGAGATCAAGAGTCAGACACTTAACCGACTGAGCCACCCAGGTACCCCTAACAGCCGATTCTTTCTTTATTTAAAAAAAAATTTTTTTTAAGTTTATGTATTTATTTTGAAAGAGAGAGAGAGAGAGCACAAGCAGGGGAGAGAGAGAGAGGGAGGGAGAGAGAGAGAGAGAGAGAATCCCAAGCAGGCTCTGCATTGGCAGCACAGAGCCCAAAGTGGGGCTCGAACTCACGAACTGTGAGATCATGACCTGAGCTGAAACCAAGAGTTGGATGCTTAACCAGCTGAGCCAAGCAGGGTGCCCCACAACAGATTCTTAATGTAGACAAAACAAAACATCCTTATATTGGAAGCAGATACCATCGGACTTCCATAGCTAGAGAGGAGAAATCAATGGCTGGCTTCAAAGGACAGGCTGGCTCTCTTCTAGGGGCTAATGCAGCCAGTGGCTTTCAGTTGAAGCCAATGCTCATTGACCATTCCAAAAATCCTAGGGCCCTTAAGAATAGCTTAATCTACTCTGCCTGTGCTCCATCAGTGGAACAACAAAGCCTGGATGACAGCACATCTGTTTATAACATGGTTTACTGAATATTTTAAGCCTACTGTTGAGACCTTACTGCTCAGAAAAGAAAGATTTCTTTTTAAAAATTTTTTTAAAATGTTTATTTATTTTTGACAGAGAGAGAGAGAGAGAGAGAGAGACAGAGCATGAGTGGGGGAGGGGCAGAGAGAGAGAGGGAGACACAGAATCGGAAGCAGGCTCCAGGCTCCGAGCTGTCAGCACAGAGCCCGATGCGGGGCTTGAACTCACAGACCGTGAGATCATGACCTGAGCCAAAGTCAGACGCTCAACCGACTGAGCCACCCAGGTGCCCCAGAAAAGAAAGATTTCTTTCAAAATATTGCTGCTCATTGACAATGCACCTGGTCACCCAAGAGCTCTGATGGAGATGGACAATGACATTATGTTTTCATGCCTGCTAACATGACATCCATTCTGTGGCCTGTGGGTCAAGTAGTAATTTCTACTTCCAAGTGTTATTATTGAAGAAGTATATTTTGTGGGACGCCTGGGTGGCTCAGTCGGTTAAGTGTCCGACTTCCGCTCAGGTCATAATCACTGAAGACTGCTCAGAAGCCCTTTAACTAGTCAAAGAATAACACATGGTGGTATTTCTACGCCGTGGAGCTGCACAGCAATAAAAAGGAAAAGAAACCACTGACCTGTCCACTGGGGATAAATCTCAAATACACGAAGCCAGTCTCCAAAGTTTATATGCTGTCTGATTGAATTCAGTCAACGTTCTGGAAAAGACATAACGATAGGAACAGAAAATAGATCTAGAGTTGCCAGGGGAGGGGCTGACTGCAAAGGGGCAGCGTGAGGGACTTTTGGGGGCGATGGGCCTGTGAGTAGCCTGACCGTGGTAGGAGTGGGTGGGCAACTGCATGCACTTGTCACGAACTGCGCACCAGAAATAGTGAACTTGCAAACACTATTTACAAAAACACAAAGTAGAGATTGAGCCTGAAAAAAAAAAAAAAAAAAAAAGCACTCTCCGCTATTTCTTAGACACCTGCCTCCACACACACAGCAGAGGAGGGTTTACCATGAAGCTAATGACACTTGAGCTTCATTCTTTTTCTTAGAGGACCCATAAATTGCACAAGCTTCAGGCCCCTCGAAACTTGGGTCCACCCCAGGACTGGGCCCCACAGGGGCGTCTGGCCCTGCCCCCTTCTCCATCCTCAACCTTCTCCCATTTGCCCAGTCTGGGCCGGCCACACCACCGCAGGGCCCGGTGTCTCTGCTCCTGTCTAGGAAGCTCTGCCCCCAGCTCTGCCCCCAGATGTCTGCACGGGGAGCTTCTCTGACATCCAGGTCCCGGCTTCTATGTCACCACCTCAGAGAGATCCTCCTGGGAGCTCTGCTGCACCACTCTGCCTGATTTCCTTCCAAGCACTCATTTCCGCCATTAAATTCTTACCTGCTTTTCTCGCGATGTACCCTCTGGGAAACCAAGGGTGTTCTCTGTCCTTCGACACCAGCACCAGAGCCAGAGCAGTGGCTGGCCCACGGAAGTACTTGGGGGAAGGCTGAACTAGGGAATGACCAAGCGGGTGTTGTTTTAATCCCCATTTTACAGTGGGTGGACTGGTTTCACAGAGGTCGAAATACCCAGTGCAAGGTGGGGTTCACATGCTGGCCCTTCGGCTGCCAAAGGTTTACCGCGACACACAGGAGCAGGACAGACAATGGCAAACCGTTTGCCCGTGGGTTTGCTGATGAAGTCGCTGTTTTGTTTTATTTTTATGTTTATTTTTAAGAGAGAGAGAAAGAGAGCACAAGGTTGGGGGGGGAGGGCAGAGAGGGAGGGAGACACAGAATGGGAAGCAGGCTCCAGGCTCCGAGCTGTCAGCACAGAGCCCGACGTGGGGCTCCAACTCAAGAACCATGAGATCATGACCTGAGCCGAAGTCAGACGCTCAACCATTTGACCACCCAGGCACCCCTAAGTTGCTGGTATTTTTAAGAACATGTTTTAAGAACATGTTTTAAGAACATGCACAGTCAGTGCATGAAGTTGCACTTTCTTTGGCTTTAAAAACACTGTCTGTTTCTTTCTTGTTTTCTTTCTCTTTTTTCCTTCCTTCCTTTTCTTTCTTTTTCTTTCTTTCTTTCTTTCTTTCTTTCTTTCTTTCTTTCTCTCTTTCTTTCTTTCTCTTGAGAGGGAGAGAACTTGCACTTTCTCTTGCAAGTGAGCAAGGGGCAGAGAGAGAGAGAGAGAGGAATCCCATGAGGGGCAGAGAAAGAGAGAGAAATAGAACTCACCCAAAGTGGGGCTTGTGTGCACCCAATGTGGGGCACAAGCTCAGGCGATATGGGACTCGAACTCACCAACCGTGAGATCATGACCTGAGTGGAAGTCAGATGCTTAATGACAGCCTCCCAGGCGCCCACTATTTCTTGACATAATGAACTCAATAGTATAACTTAATGGCACAAAAACAGACACTCAGATCAATGGAACAGAATAGAGAACCCAGAAATGGACCCACAAATGTATGGCCAACTAATCTTTGACAAAGCAGGAAAGAAGATCCAATGGAATAAAGACAGTCTCTTCAGCAAGTGGTGCTGGGAAAACTGGACAGCGACATGCAGAAGAATGAACCTGGACCACTTTCTTACACCATACACAAAAATAAACTCAAAATGGATGAAAGACCTAAATGTAAGACAGGAACCATCAAAATCCTCAAGGAGAAAGCAGGCAAAAACCTCTTTGATCTTGACCACAGCAACTTCTTATTCAACACGTCTCTGGAGGCAAGGGGAACAAAAGCAAAAATGAACTACTGGGACCTCATCAAAATAAAAAGCTTCTGCACAGCAAAGGAAACAATCAGCAAAAGCAAAAGGCAACCGATGGAATGCAAGAAGATATTTGCAAATGACATAGCAGATAAAGGGTTAGTATCCAAAATCTGTAAAGAACTTCTCAAACTCAACACCCAAAAAACAAATAATCCAGTGATGAAATGGGCAAAAGACATGAATAGACACTTCTCCGAAGAGGACATCCAGGTGGCCAACTGACATATGAAAAAATGCTCCACATCGCTCATCATCAGGGAAATACAAATCAAAACCACAATGAGATGCCACCTCACCCCTGTCAGAATGGCGAACATTAACAACTCAGGCAACAACAGATGTTGGCGAGGATGCGGAGAAAGAGGATCTCTTCTGCACTGCTGGTGGGAATGCAAACTGGTGCAGCCACTCTGGAAAACAGTATGGAGGTTCCTCAAAAAACTAAAAATGGAACTACCCTACGACCCAGCAATTGTACTACTCAGCATTTATCCAAGGGATACAGGTGTGCTGTTTCGAAGGGACACATGCACCCCCATATTTATAGCAGCACTCTCGACAATAGCTAAAGTATGGAAAGAGCCCGAATGTCCATCAATGGATGAATGGATAAAGAACAAGTGGTACATATAGACAATGGAGTATTACTCGGCAATCAAAAAGAATGAAATCTTGCCATTTGCAACTACGTGGATGGAACTGGAGGGTATTGTGCTAAGTGAAGTTAGTCAGAGAAAGACAAATATCATATGACTTCACTCATACGAGGACTTTAAGATACAAAACAGATGAACATAAGGGAAGGGAAGCAAAATTAATATAAAAACAGGGAGGGGGACAAAACAGAAGAGACTCTTAAATATGGAGAACAAACAGAGGGTTACTGGAGGGGTTGTGAGAGGGGGGATGGGCGAAATGGGTAAGGGGCATTAAGGAATCTACTCCTGAAATCATTGTTGCACTATATGATAACTTGAATGGAAATTTAAAAAAATATATTAAACAAAAAAAATAGTACAACTTAAAACTGAAGTTACAAATCTCATGTTGCTAATGTATTTGGCACCGTTTAACAATCACTGTTAAGTTCTAGCCTTTTTTTTTTTTAACATTTATTTATTTTTGAGAGACAGAGAGAGGCAGAGTATGAGCAGGGGAGGGGCAGAGAGAGAGGGAGACACAGAATTCGAAGCAGGCTGCAGGCTCCGAGCTGTCAGCACAGAGACCGACGCGGGGCCCGAATTTACAAACCGCGAGATCATGACCTGAGCCGAAGTCGGATGCTCAACTGACTGAGCCACCCAGGCGCCCCAGTTCTGGCCTTTCCAAGGTTAAAGACACCTACTGAAGAAAACATTTTACTAATCCCTAAGGGATTTGGGGTGGTTTTCCCAGCCCACTGAGGCTGCATATTGACCGGATAGTTTGGCCATGCCTCAGGGTTTTCCAGTCCCCTGCAATCCCAAGGTCCTGACAGGCCACACTGAGTCCTCTTTCATAATCTCTGTGCCAGTAAGGACTCCAAATGGGGTGGTGGGACAGCTCATGTATCTGGGTCCCAGTTATATAATTTTCCCCCCTAACTGAGATTTCCATACACCCTCTGCTGCCCTCCAGATTTCCTCACTGTTGGATTGGATCCAGCTAATCTACGCCTTACTTGATTTTATTCTGAATTTTCTACATGCAGAAATGTGTGTTTTCACATGTTTCCTAGCTATCAGGACCACAACTCTTAGATAAGATTAGATTATGTGTGTCTCCTCTGGCTCCAAAGTCTTGGTAGGAAAATCCAACTGGGGACCTACCCAGGGTACAGTTGGGTTGGGCCTAGGTCGGGCCAAGGTCAAAACAGGGAGGCCATGGTTAAAGAAGGAATAAGGGCATAGGTTCTGGAGTCAGACTACCCAGTTCAAATCTTTTTTTTTTTTTTAAGTTTATTTATTTTCAAGAGAGAGAGAGAGGGTGCATGTGCGAGCAGGGAAGGGGCAGAAAGAGGGAGAATTCCAAGCAGGCTCCGCACTGCCAGGACAGAACCCACTGTGGGGCTTGAACTCCTGAAGGGTGAGATCATGACCTGAGCCGAAGTCAAGAGTTGGATGTGCAACGGACTGAGCCACCCAGGTGCCCCTACCCGGTTCAAATCTTGAGTCTACCCTTGACTGGCTATCTACCCTCTACCCACTTGGTGCCTCAGTTTCCCCATCTGCAAAATGGGGATTAAATTGCCTGGGAATTTTGGTGTGAGGGTGGGGCCATCTAAGAGGGGTTGGTAGGTGGAAGCTTGGAGCTGCTAAACAGCAAGAAAGGTGACTGCCTGGGGCAGTGAACGTGGCTTGAGTAAGGAGGGGTGGAGCAGACATCTATTCACGGCTCAGCCTGCGACAGGTGCGGGTGACTGCGGTCAGAGAGGCAGGACACATGCGGGTTAAACTGAGGTGGGGAACATCTACCTGCCGCAGAAGTCATGGAGACAGCAGGGTCCTATTGGGACGTAAACGCTCCCTGCCAGCTTCCTCACCCATAAAACAGGGATAATCATAGTATCTTTCGTACTGGGGTGAGCGGGCGAGCAACGGAGATGGTGAATGTGAAATTCTCAATGCAGAGCCCAGCTTATCAGAACCCCACAGTAAATGATAGCTGCTGTGGATGAGGGAGTTTGGGGCAAGTTGAGGGCAGAGTACAGGCTAACAGTACCCCCCCACACACCAGGTGGAATATGTGTGATATTCTTTGGACACTCCTGGCTACCCAAGAACAAAGGGAAAGCGTTTAAGTGCTTGCCACGGTGATGCGGGAAACTAAGACAAACGAAAAATTAAATTCTCTTACTGCCTACAGCCCATTGACAAGTCCTTGAAACCAGCAGAGTGACCTCCCTCTAGGAGCTCAGCTGCCTCGATGATGACACTTTGCTAGGGGCAAAAGAAAATCTTGGCTTAACATTATCCTGACCCTCCAGGAACCTGTAAGTCTACTTTAACATATAAAAATTCCTTTGGAAACTTCCTTTAGCTCAACTCCCCCAAGATATATGCAGGCAATCGCGCTCCAAGTGTAACATGCCCCCCTGATATACGTCAGAAGGGTCCCATGACTGAGGTTTTACTAAACAGTAATAAATGTCGTTTCCCTAGCAACAGCTCAAGGTCCTGCAAACCTTGCTTCCAAAATACCTCAGAGACTTATTCCATCCCTAACCCCCTCGCAACCTGAGGGTATATAATCAGTAACCTGTCATGACCCCAGTGCACACTTTCTGCCCACGGGTCCTTTAATAAAATCACCTTTTTACACCAAAGATGTCTTCAAGAAGTCTTTCTTGGCCGTCGGCTCCGGACCGCCCCTCCACCCTCCACCATCACCCCAAAACTTCATCAGCTGTTATTAACGTCACTGTTCTCTTGCCTTCAAATCAGCAGACCTATTGATCACCAAACATGCCCAGGCCCCAGGCTGGGCACTGGGCACTGGGCCCTGGGAAAATTTACAGTAAATTTATTTTACTGTAACATAATTTACAGTGATGTAAACTTTACAGTAAAACTTTAAACTTTACAGTGTAAAATTTACAGTAAAATTATTTTACTGTAAAAAAATTTACAGTGATGGCACAGTTTCCGGAAGGCACTGCGCGCAGCCAGTTTCTTCCTTCTATTGAAGTTATTGGCTGAAGTGTCAAAAGAAAGGCCCAGAGGGGCTGGGGCCTGTCTGAAGAAACAAATCCTGGTCGTCCTGGCTCTTAGCCCTGTGAGGTTCAAGAAAATGCGTAGATGACGAAATCGAGGTGGATCTTCCTTCCAGAAGATTATCGGTCAGATTATGAAGCGAAAGGTCCAAGGTCCCGCTTTCTGACAACACAGGACACCCACCTCCGGTGCAAAGGTCCTCAAGGTGATTCTCATTCACAGGCAATAAAGCCAATCTGGGTGCTGCATCACCACAGAGGACCTATTGTCCCCTGATAAGTCAGATACTCTTTGACCTGCACTGGCTGTTCCCTTGGCCTCAAAGGCTTCTTCCTCCAGACAGTTTCCTGGCTCCCTGCCTCACCTCCTTCAGCTCTTTATTCAGATGACCCCTTCTCAGGCTGCCCCTTTAACATCTCCACTTGGTGTTTGGGCCGTCTTGTTAACCGAGGTATTCCCGGTGCTTACCACAGGATCAGGAAACTGGTGGGCACTAAATAAATATTTGTTGAGTGAATTCCGGATAAAGTGGCTGGAACCCAGACCTTGGGGAAAGCTGACCCATCCTAACGGCAACAATGTGCTATGGGCAGGAATAGCCCAAGGCAGGGAGAAGGTCGGAGGCTTCCTGTACCTCTTCCTGTCCCTCTGGGTCTGGAGGAATTAGCACCCACACTTGATGGACAGACAGGGAGAAATGGTCACTCTCTATTACACATGAAAGAAGCAAGTTGTGCCACACTGTCTATTATAATTCCACCTTGTTAAAAAAACTAACCATTTGGGTTATTCATTTATTTAACACACCGATACTGAATGCATATACAGGTAAGAGAAAAATGCCTCCTTTCTCTGCACATGCAATAGTTCTGACACCAAATGAGAGGGACTTTCTGGACCAAGCAATTCTTGGTGGACAAGGACTGGTGTCCTACAGTTTAACTCAATTCTGATACTCACTGCCTGGAGTTAACACCAAACCCACGGGTTCAGGGCTCAGTCTCACAAGACCGGCCCCCATTTCGGGCGCTAACCACGAGTCCCAGGTTGTCACCGGGACTGCAGACCAACTGGCTATACGTCGAGAGTTCCCATGACCCCTTCATCAAGTTTGATCGTTTGCTTGAACAGCTCATAGAACTCAGAGAAACAGTTACCTATGTTGACCAGTTTATTGTAAAGGATACGACGCTGGAACAGCCAAATGGAAGAGCCGCGCAGGGCCAGGTACACGGGAAGGGGGCGGAACTTCCATGCCCTCTCTGGGTGCGCCACCCTCCTGGCACCTAGACGTGCTCCCCAACATGGAAGCTCTCAGAGCCACAACATTTAGGGGTTTTCTGGGGCTCCCATTCAGTAGGCAAGTGTGGTTGAAATGGGGCTTCTTACAAATGACAAAAGATGTTCCTTTCACTTTTATTACTTAGGAAATTACAACCGTTTTAGGTGCTCTGGCCAGGAGCCGGGGAGGAAGACCCAAATATGTATTCCTTAGGATATCTCAATATCACAAGAGGTATTCAATTCCTTAAGCACAGAGTTACAAAGCACCTACTGTGTGCCACGCCTGGGACTAGTTGGTAAGCCGCCATCGCAAAAGCAGCAATACCACCAGCAGAGAGGCAGGGTGGTGTCGTGGTTAGGAATGTGTCTTCTGGACAACACATCTGATCCCGGGCTCTGACTCCCTTGCTGGGTGTCCTTGGACATGTCATTTGCCCTCTTCATGCTGCAGTTTCCTCATCTATAAAAGAGGGGTAGCCATAGCGCCTAAACCTCAGGCCTGTTTGAGGATTAAATGAGATCAGCTATGCTCCCGTTCTTAGCCCGGGGCCTGGCACAAAGCATTTGCTCACCTGGCTCATCTTGGCTCATCTCGTCCCTGTATGAGATAGGCACCATTGTCACCCCTTCTGCATGACAGGAGAGGAAACCAGGACTCACCCACGTGAAGCTACTGGCCCATTTCACATACTGAAGAAAGGGCAGGGCTGGTATCCAAACCCAGGTGGTCAATCCTACAGCACCCTTGGATCATTTCAGCTTGCAGAGGGAGCATGTTTTGTGTTCCTAAATGAAAAAGAGATACATCCTGTTGTGATGTGATGAAGTTTGTGATGAAGATGTTGCTGTGAAGGCATCCGAAAAATGAAATTAGCACTTAAGTCAGTAGATTTACCAGATTACCCTCTGCAGTGTGGGCGGGCCTTACCTAATCAGTTGAAGGACTTCAAAGGAAAAACAAAAAGAAAGTGAGGTCCCCACAGAAGAGGGAATTCTGTTTCCAGACTGTCTGGGGACTTAAGTCGGCAACATCAAGTCTCCCCTGGGCCTTCAGCCTGTTCCTCTACCCTGAAGATTTTGGACTTAACAGGCTCCACAATCACCAGAGCAAATTTCTTAAGACAAATCTCTCTATATATATACACACTTATTGGTTCTCTTTCCCTGAAGAACCTTGACAAACACATATCCCGTCCCAGGAGCCTATGGTGTGTGGCTCTGGTGAATGAAATAGACAAAGTCCTCATCTCAAAAGACTCCTGAGAGATACTTTTCTCTTTTATAATCGAAGACCAATGACCCAAACTTTGTAAATCCTAGAATGAGATCCAGATATACCTCTTCTTTTATTTTATTTTTATTATATTTTAATGCTTATTTATTTTTGAGAGAGAGACACAGAACCACAAGCAGGGGAGGAGCAGAGAGAGAGGGAGACACAGAATCCGTAGCAGGCTCCAGGCTCCGAGCTGCCAGAACAGAGCCCGACAAGGGGCTCGAGCTCACAAACCATGAGATCATGACCTGAGCCGACGTCGGGCGCTTCACTGACTGAGCCACCAGGCACCCCTGAAGTTGAACTCTTAACCGACTGAGCCACCAAGGCATCCCCAGATAGACTTCTTATATACAGTGCAATCAAATAAAAAGTTTAAATTCTTACTTGGCTAAGGAAAGGGGAGATGCTTGCTGAAAGCCCTGGAGAGAGGCCCTGGTAGGGACAGCTAGATTCCCTGACCCTGGCTTGCCACCTTCTAGATCCACTGGGGCCCTGAGCCCTCCCCACCACCACCGGCTGGTACGGAAGGCTGTGAGCGGCTCTAGTCCGTAGCACTCCTACCAAAGAGCTCCTAAGGGAGCGTTGACTAACCACAGCATACCTGCCCCAGTCAATCTGCAGCAGATATGGAGGGAAGCACGGGGAGTTTTCTGGTCACGTGACAATAGTGCTCTGAGGAGCACTGAGCCAGCCCAGGTGAATGTCTTACCATGCGTTGTGGGTCGAATCGTGTCCCTGCAAATCCTCATGTTAAAGTCCGAATCCCCTGGTACCTCAGAACGTGAACGTTTCTGGAAACAGGGTCATTGCAGATGTCATTAGTTAAGAGGAAGTCATATTGAGCACAGCGGGGACCTAATCTGACCAGTGTCCTTAGGAAAGGGGGAAATTTGGACACAAGGTGCGTCTGCAGGGAGAAGGCCGTGTGAACTTGAAAGCAGGTATCTGAGTGATGCCTTCTACCGGCCAGGGAACCCAAGATTGCCAGCAAACCAGCAGAAGCCAGGAGAGAAGCTTGGCAGATTCTCCTTCACATCCCTCAGAAGGAACCAGCCCTCTGGTTGATCTTGGACCCCTAGTCTTCTACATTCAGCCTATTGCAAGACAGTAACTTTCTACCGTTTAAGCCACTTGGTTTGTGGTACCTTATTAGGGCAGCCCTGGTGAGGTAGGCAAACCCTACCACTCGTGGCTGTTCGCTACTCTCTTCTTCAAGTTTACTTATTTTAGGAGGGGGGTGGGCGGGGAGGGACAGAGAGAGGATCCCAAGCAGGCTCCCCAGTGCCAGCGTGGAGCCCGATGCGGGGCTCAAACTCACAAACCGTGAGATCACGACCTGAGCTGAAATCAAGAGCTGAACACGTAACCGACTGAGCCTCACGTTGGCTACTCTCTTCTTAAATGGCCCTCAAGTAGCCATCAGTTTGGCTCCTGATGACTCAAAGAGAATGGCGATGCCCGGCTGGCTCCTGGGGGGCCCTGTTTGTACAGCTCTGGTATCAGATTCTTTAGGCACTTGCTGAAATGCAGATTTCCGGGCCCTGCTCCAGACCCACTGAGTTAGAATCCAAGGGCTACGGCTAGAATCTGGATTCTCAAAGATCTCTCCGGCTGATCTTTTTGCCAATGGACTTTTTTTTTTTTTTTAAACAGTTGTTTGCAGAAAAATTGAGATGACATACAGAGAATTCCCATATACTCAACACGGACTCTGCCGTATTATTGTACCATTTAACACTTTACGTTAGTATATTTGTTACAATTAACGAACAAATACTGAGACATTACTATATAGTAGCTAGTGTCCAGAAATTACTTCGATTTCCTTTATTTTTACCTGAAGTCCTCTTTTTCTGTTCCAGGATCCCATATTACTTCTGGTTGTCATGTCTCCTTAGGTTCTTCTTGGCTATGGTGGTTTCTCAGACTTCACTACTTTTGATGACCTTGGTAAGTTTTTTGTTTTTTTTTTTTTAATGTTTACTTATTTTTGAGAGAGCATATGTGGGGGAAGGGCAGAGAGAGTGGCGGGGGACAGAGGATCTGAAGCAGGCTCTGTGCCGTCAGCGTGGAGCCCCGTGCGGGGCTTGAACTCACGAGCCATGCGATCACGACCTGAGCCGAAGGTGGTGGCCCAACCGAGCCACCCAGGTGCCCTGACGACCTTGATGATTTTGAGGAGTCCTGGTCAGGTATTTCGTAGGATGCCTCACTGCCAGAATCTGTCCCGTGTCCTCAGAAGACTGGAGCCATGGCTTATTGGGAGGAAGACCACAGAGGTGAAGGGGCATTTTCATCACCTCACATCAAGAGGACATACAGGCAACGGCAACAACTTTATCACTGTCGCTGTTGACCTTGATCACCTGGCCAAGGTGTTTGTCCAGCTCCCAGCTGATTATCGCCCCAGATGAACAAGAGGTGATGGAGAGAAGGCCTCTGACTCTGTGACAGCTCTCTTAGGTCACCGTTCCGAAGAAAGCAGCCACGGCAGGCGGATGGCTGGATGGCTCGCACACACAGCGCTGGTCTTACCCACAGCGAGCACCTCACCATGACTTCATGTGTAACAACCCCACAAGACAGGCAGAACCATTATTCTCATGTTACAGGTCAAGGAGCTGCTCTTTGAGGCCCCACAGCCAGCAGCCCGCAGAGCCTCACCTGCCTGGCACCATGCCGAGGCTTGCAGGGAAGGTGGGAAGGTGAGGACGCCAAGGTGGCTGGGGTCTCCTCTCCCAGGGTGACAGCAGGGACAGGAGACATGCAGTGTCTCCCTTTGGGGCCCAGACTGGAACCTTAGCCAGAGGCCAACTTGCTCCTTCTACCCCAAATGTGAGTAGGAAATATCTATATGGATAGAGGTTAAAAGAGAGCCAGACCAAAAAACAAAATAAAACAAAAACAAAAACAAAACAAAAACCCTGTTCACAAGGGATCAAGGTGTCCAAAGCCTAGAGAAAAACCAAATTGGCAGAAAAAAAGGCTACAAAAATCAGTTTTTGGTAATTTTTTCCGGACAGTATTAGAATAGAGCCTTTTTTAGATTTAACTTTTTTAAAGTTTATTTATCGGGGTGCCTGGGGTGGCTCAGTGGGTTAGGTATCTGCCTCTTCATCTCAGCTCAGATCATCATCTCACAGTTTGTAAGATCGAGTCCCACGTCGGGCTCTGTGCTCAAAGTGCGGAGCCTGCTTGGGATTCTCACTCCCTCTCTCTCCCTCAAAATAAACTTTTTTGAGGGAGAGAGCATGGGAGCGTGCACAAGCATGCACACACAAGTGTGTGGTGAGGGGAGGGGCAGAGAGAGGAGAGAGAGAATCCCAAGCAGCTCTGCACTGTCAGCACGAGCCCGATGCGGGGTTGGAACTCACAAACCGTGAGATCATGACCTGAGCAGAGATCAGGAGTTGGAAGAGCCACCCAGGCACCCTAATTTTATTTTTTTAAACTTATCTCTATACCGTGGGGCTGGAACTCACAACCCTGAGATCAAGAGTTGCGTGTTCTGGGACCCTGGGTGGCTCAGTCAGTGAAGCGTCCGCCTTTGGCCTAGGTCATGATCTCACTGGTCCCGAGTTCTAGCCCCGCATCGGGCTCTGTGCTGACAGCTCAGAGCCTGGAGTCTGTTTCAGATTCTGTGTCTCCCTCTCTCTTTCTGCTCCTCCCCCACTCACACTCTGTCTCTCTCTCTCTCAAAAATAAACATTAAAAAAAAAATTAAAAAAAAAAAAAGTTGCCTGTTCTACTGACTGAGCCAGCCAGGCGCCCTTAGAATAGAGAACCTCTGGACCCTATATACACCTCGTCTATTTATACAGTCCCTTACTGATGGAGGATAGTGACATTTCCTATTTGCTACTATTACAATGTAGCTATGACCATCTATGTACCTACAATTTTCTGGAATCAGAGTAAGAAGACAGATTCCTGAAACTGTAACCACTGAGTCTCAGGGCAGGAGTGTTCTTAGTGCTGACACATACTACCAAGTATTCCTAAAAGGTTACACAGTCGTGCATTCCTACCAATAGCACAGATTGCCCATTTTCTCACATCACCAATACTGGATATTCTCTTTTTATTGTTTTGAAAGGCAAGGAGAAGGCATATCATTTTCATCTGTAAATCTTTCATCATTAGAGAGATTGAGCATCATTTCTGGTTTACTGGCCACTTGTATTTCTTTCCATATATACATACATATATATATATATATATATATATATATATAGAAAATATATGTATATAGAACATATATATATTATACACACACACACACACACACACACACACACACACACACACACACACACAATTCATGCCATTGGCCCAATTTTCTTGTCTCTTTTTTATAAGAGCTCTTTATACATTATGGCTATTCATTCTTAAACATATTGCAAGTATTTTTATCAGTCTGTCATTTGTTTATCACCTTTTCCTTCACAAAGAAGTTCTTCCTTTTCAACTGTTTCAAGTCTGTGGATCTTTTTTCTTACAGCTTCGGAGTTTTATGTCACATGTAGAAAAGCTTCCCCCTACCCTTGCTTTCTGCAGTTATCAGTGGCCGCTCAGGAACAACTCTTGTCTTTTCCATCCGGTGCCCCACCAGTGGCCTGGCCCTTCAATGCCCAGCACCATTCTCCAGCCCTGAGGCAGAGCTCGGCCCCCTGGAGTCCCAGGACCAGCTAGGGTTGGGGCGCTGCCGGGGTGCCCAGGCCTGGCCTCAAGCTCTTCTCCAGTTCCACTGCCACCCGGGGAGCTGTGGCCTGGATGGCATTCTGGATGCTGTGTATGTCCCACTGGGTCCTCAGGAGGGCGTCGTCCAGGGTGAAGAAGCCGTCACGGGTACGCCGCACTTGGGAGCAGACAGCGGTGGTCTTCAGCTCCAGGCCGATCTCGTGCACCAACTTTCGCAGTTGCTTCTGTGTCTCGTGCATGCACTGTACCTCTGCCAGGGGTACATAACAACAGATCCCACGGATGGGAGCACAGCCTCTGGTGTCTGCTGATCTGGATCCACTCCCTGTGATACCTCCTGGCTGGGTGATAACCCTAGCAAAGTATCTTAGTTCTCCAGGGCTCTGCCATTCCAAATGTAGCCCAAGGGCCAGCCCTGAAAGCTTGTTAGACCTGCAGAATCTTAGGCCCCACCCAAACCTGCAGAGTCAGAAGTTGCCTTTTAAAGAAGACACGCCCCCCCCCACCCCCACCAGAGCTCTCTCTCTCTCTAAATGAATAAACTTCAAAAAGGGGCAGGGGGGGGGGGGGGCACCTGAGTGGTTCAGTCAATTAAGCTCCGAACTCTTGATTTCTTGATTTCGACTCAGGTCAGGTCATGATCTCACCAATGAGATGAAGCCCCACATCGGGCTCCATGCTGAGCGGATCGTGGAGCCTGCTTGAGATTCTCTCTCCCTGCTCTCTACCCCCTCCCCGGCTCACGCTCTCTCAAAATAAATCAATAAACTTAAAAAAAAAAAAAAGACCCCCAGGTGATTTGTGGGCAGGTTAATGTTCCAGAAATGCTGCTCTAAGACTCCTATGTTCATCTATAAAATGGGTGGTCGTGAGGAGTCTGAGAGATAATCTACATAAGGTGCTTAGCACTGGGAGAGCCCTGATCGGTACTCAAGGAAAGGAGCCCTGGTTAGTAAGACAGAGAGAAGGAGGTGGGCAGGACTGGGGAGGTGAGGGTGCCGTCTGATGGCTTACTGAAACCTGAAACGCTGCAAAGATCCGGGGATGAGCTGCTGAGTATAACTTGCTCGCTTAAAGGCTGGCTCTAAAGGGTGACTTGGCAGCGGATAGGACAACATTCGATCCGTGTGCCGTGTGACTGGTCAGGTCCAGCCCCGTGCGGAGAAGGACGCTGGTCCTGGCGCCTTAGCCAGCAGAGACTGGGGCTGTCACGTGCCAGCCTCTGTAAACCCACGAACCCCATCTCACTGCTCCAACTTCCTGGGGGAGCCTACCTAAGAGGAACTCCGGGGGCGCAAAGTGGAGGCATCGAATGCCCGTTATCAGCATCGGGGACTTGTTCATGGGCCGGATCAAGCCTCTCACGGCCATGTCGTAGGCCTCCTGGGTCTGCAGGTCGAGGTTGGAGTACCTGGGGATGAGAAGGGGACTGGCGTGGAGTGGGGAGCTGGGCAGACTGTTTGCCCCTGGCCCTGCCCCGTCTCACGAAAGAGCTTTCCTGAAGCTCTTCATTCTCTTTCCATCTTCCCTGCCCTTCCAGCCACCTTTTTCTCTGTCCCCTCCAATCTTTAGATACAGGCTCTGCCCTCCTCTGCACACCCCCCCCAGCTTCCAGTCATGCACATGCTGCCTGCTCCCACCCCCTGGCTCTACATCATATCATGTGGGTTCCTGGCTTCCTTCTCCACTAAATCATATATTCCCACTGAGGCCAGCCGGGGTCTCTTGTTCCCCCTTGGTCTCCCCAGGGGCTGGCCTGGCACAAAGAAACACTTCTGCGTGCTGTGGAAGGAAGGGCTGCTTCAAGTCTGCTTTCGGGCTCCAAAGAGATGCATGGAATCTGCCCCAGGGTGGGCGGAGCCCACAGGGAGCCCAGTGGGCATTTCTTGCTCTTCCAGCACCTCCTCAAGGGCCCCTTTCAGGAAAGTGTGGGTTGGGCTCCACTTACATCACCAGGGCCTTCTGATGGGAACCTTGGATCAGGGCCAGGATCCGGTCCAGTTTCTCTCTGGTCACGTGGTCTGGAAAAGCCAGGGGGGATGGTCAGCACACAGGTGCCCGCTGAGGACAGGTGAACTCCCTCCCCCCAAACCAGCCCTGTCCTTGGAAACTGGAGGGTGTCCCAGAGTACCCTCTGTCCCAGAGTTCCCATCTAGAGGATTGAGAGTCCTTTGAGAATCTTGTGAAAGCCCAGAACTCTCTTCTTACAAAGTTATATCTGAACTCAGCATTGTGAGGACATTTTCAAGGGGCTCATACACTCCAAGTTTCTTCTGGGTGCGCCTGGGTGGCTCAGTCAGTTAAGCATCCAACTTCAGCTCAGGTCATGATTTCATGGTTCACAAGTTCGAGCCCGCACTGGGCTCTATGCTCACAGCTCAGAGCCTGGAGCCTGATTTGGATTCTGTGTCTCCCTATCTCTCTGTGCCTTCCTTGCTCGTGCTCTGTCTCTGTCTCTGTCTCTCTCTCTCTCTCAAAAATAAATAAACATTAAAAAAAAGTTTCTTCTGGAAATGAGATTTATCCAATATTCTAAGCCAGGTCCCCTGAACCCCAATCTAGGGTTGCTTGTGCCAGGGACCCTGCGAGGGAGACCGCCATCTGTCTCAATGCAGAAACAGATGGCAAGAAGAGGGAGGGGCTCTGCCTGCTGGACCCACTGAGTGACAAGGGCAGGCAGCTGCCAAGCCTGGGGACGCTCATGAACGGCTAGAAGGCTGATCCTGGGACCCAGCTGGGCAGGTGCCAACTTCTGACTCCAAAGGCCAGAGCTCTGGGCACAGGTGTGGTAACCAAAGGCTTGCCAGCTTGGAAGGGACTAAGCCTCTTATTCCTTCTGTCTGGCTTTATTCACCCTGTTGCCTTACCTGAAATGCACCCACCACTGCTTCCTTCCCCCTCATTGAGGAGGCTCAAATGTAGCCTCCTCCAGGAAGACTTCCTGGAGCCTGTCACTTTTTTCTTTTTGAAGGAGAGACAGAGCATGAGTGGGGGAGGAGCAGAGAGAGAGAGAGAGACATAGAATTTGAAGCAGGCTCCAGGCTCTAAGCTGTCAGCACAAAGCCCGATGCGGGACTCGAACTCACGAACTGTG
Source organism: Panthera leo (assembly GCF_018350215.1). NCBI lineage: Eukaryota > Metazoa > Chordata > Mammalia > Carnivora > Felidae > Panthera > Panthera leo. Next base: position 86,604,580 of record NC_056691.1, read on the forward strand.
AGATCATGACCTGAGCCGAAGTAGGACACTTAACCGACTGAGCCACTCAGGCGCCCCTGGAGCCTGTCATTTCTTTCTCCTGGCTCCTGCCACTCTGCACCTGGGTCTCTTTCCCAGCATTAATTTGCTCTGTTTTTAACTTTTTTTTTTTTTTTCATTTTGAGAGAGAGACAGCACAAGTGGGTGGAGGGAGAGGGAGGGGGAGAGGGAGAGGGAGAGGGAGAGGGAGAGGGAGAGGGAGAGACAGAGAGAGAGAGAGAGAGAGAGAATCTCTAGCAGGCAGGCTCTACACTCAGCACAGAGCCTGACACAGGGCTCAATCCCATGATGCTGGGATCATGACCTGAGCTGAAATCAAGAGTGGGGCACTTTAAAAAAAAAAGAAAGAAAGAAAAGAAAAAAAGGGCGCCTGGGTGTGTCAGTCAGTTAAGCATCCAACTTCGGCTTAGGTCGTGATTTCACGGTTTGTGAATTCAAGCCACTAGTCGGGCTCTGTGCTGACAGCTGAGTCTGGAGCCTGCTTCAGATTCTGTGGTGTTTCCCTCCCTTTCTGCCCTTCCCCCACTCGTGCTCTGTCTTTGTCTCTCAAAAATGAATAAATGTTATAAAAAACTTTTAAATCATTAAGAAATTTACAATAAATTGGGAATGCAAGCTGGTGCAGCCACTCTGGAAAACAGTATGGAGGTTCCTTAAAAAACTAAAAACAGAACTACCCTACGACCCAGCAATTGCACTACTAGGCATTTATCCAAGGGATACAGGTGTGCTGTTTCGAAGGGACACATGCACCCCAATGCTTACAGCAGCACTATCAACAGCAGCCAAAGTATGGAAAGAGCCCAACGTCCATCGATGGATGAATGGATAAAGAAGATGTGGTCTATATAGACAATGGAGTATTACTCGGCCATCAAAAAGAATGAAATCTTGCCATTTGCAACTGCGTGGATGGAACTGGAGAGTATTATGCTAAGTGAAGTCAGTCAGAGAAAGACAACATCATATGACTTCACCCATACAAGGACTTTAAGAGACAAAACAGATGAACATAAGGGAAGGGAAGCAAAAAGGATATAAAAACAGGGAGGGGGACAAAGCAGAAGAGACTCATAAATATGGAGAACAAACTGACGGTGATGGGAGGGGTTGTGGGAGGGGGGATGGGCTAAATGGGTAAGGGGCACTACGGAATCTATTCCTGAAATCATTGTTGCACTATATGCTAATCTGGATGTAAATTTAAAAAAAAAGAAGAAATTTACAATAATTTTTTAAGTTTATTTATTTTTTGAGAGAGTGAGAGAGAGAGAGAGAGAGAGCACGTACACATGCACGAACATGCAGGGGTAGAGAGTCCCAAGCAGGCTCTGCACCATCAGTGCAGAACCCGACGCAAGGCTCAATCTCATGAACCACGACACGAGATCATGACCAAAGTTGGACGCTTAACCAACTGACCACCCAGGTGCCCTTCTTCTTTAAGAAATTTAGATTAGGGGGCACCTGGGTGGCTCAGGGCATGATCTCATGGTTCACAAGTCCAAGCCCCACATCAGGCTCTCTGTCAGCACAGAGCCTGCTTCGGATCCTCTGTCCTCTCCCCCCTTTCTGCCCCTCCCCCACTTATGCATACTCTCTCTCTCTCAAAAATAAATACACGTCAAAAACGAAAAACAGAAATTTAGATTAGCATTAACAAACACCTCCCCTCTCCTCCAAATTCTGCCTTCCTCTCTCCCAGAAGTGTCAACTTGCTAGTTATCTTTAGATGTGGTTTGTATGCTGATACACTCACATGTACAGACATAATCGTGTTACTTTGCCACATGTTTCTAATCCTCTCCAGGTGATGTGGTGGTGTGTTTGCTCTCCCTGCTGGACTGTGAGTTCACTGAGATTGGGGACCCCATCTGACTCATCATACATCCTCTCCCCACCCCCAGTACCTAGCACGTGGCTGGTGCTCAAAAAACATCCATTAAATAAGAAATGAATTACATCTATGGAAAATGTCAGAACACAGGGGAGAGTAAGAAGGAAAGAATGAGCCATCCAGCCATCCATCAGCCCCCATCCAAGCAGCCAACCCTCCAACCATCCATCCATCCAACCAATAAGCACCTCCCACGTCCCAGGCTCTGCGCTGTGTAACCACAGGAGTGGAATGACACAGTCCCTGTTCTCACGGGTGACAGTGTAATGGGAAGGCAGATATTAAATAATCATGAATCATTAGTCGATTATTGTTCTGAGAGTCCACCTCGTTCATCTGGGGGTTAGAGGAGCTTCCCTGGGGAGGTGACATTTATGCCAGGTGGGGAAGCAAAGGGGGAACACATGGCATTTGTTTATGGAAGACAGAATCATGTGCCCAAGGCCCTCTAACAGCCAGACTGAACTTAGTGTGTTGGGAGTCACCGAGGGAGGCTGAATGGCCTGCACGGGGAGTGGGGGGGGGGGGGCGTAGGAACCAAGGGACAGCAAATGCAAAGGCAGCCACAGCTGCTCCTCCCTCTGCCCTGGGCTCCTGCAGGCTCTCACCATATGTTGACTTCTCCACCAGCCGCCCATCTTCACAGAAGTCATCTGTGGCTTTGCCCAGGAGGCCACGCACCGTGTAATCCTGCAGGGACAGGGAGGGGAAGAAATGGTCAGTGTCCCTGCTCTCCCTCAGCACTGAGGAAGGAAGTGAGCCGACAGCTCAAACCCCCAACCTGCTAGACAGGCCACAGGTGGGGGGGTTCCTCAGGTCTCCCCTCAGGGAGCGCAAGCACTCAGAGACCCCCAGCCACCTCACTGCCCCTGTCGGGAAGGGCACCAGACTTTTCTATGACAGCAATCACCTGACTGCAAAGGACAATGACAACCCTACTATGACCACCTCATGCCTGCATAACTCTCCTCTCCAGACAAACCTAACAACTTATCATGCTGGGCCCTTCCCAGTGCACCCTGCTGGCTTCTCCCTCCCCCTCCAAATACAATCTGTGCAGCTGCCTCTGTCACAGAGATGATGGCAACAGTGACAATAATTTATTGACTGTGCTAAGTGCCTGTGCTAAGTACATTGCACGCAGTTACTAATTTAAACTTCAGAGTAACCCTATGGAGGAGGTACTATTATCTCTCCCATTATAGACTTGAGGAAGGGGGGCTACACAGATATTAAGCAATCCACCCAAGGACCCAGAGCTGGCAGAGGAGTAGAAGCTGTTTTTTATGTGTTTTTTGTTTTGTTAATGTTTTTATTTATTTTTGAGAGAGAGAGAGAGAGAGAAAGACAGAGTACAAGCTGGGGAGGGACACAGAGAGAGGGAGACACAGAATCTGAAACAGGCTCCAGGCTCTGAGCTATCAGCACAGAGCCCGATGCAGGGCTCGAACTCATGAACCGTGAGATCATGACCTGAGCCGAAGCCAGACGCTTAACTGACTGAGCCACCCAGGTACCCCTGTGTTTTGTTTTTTAATGTTTATTTATTTTTGAGACAGAGAGAGTAGGAGCAGGGGAAGGACACAGAGAGAGGGAGAGAGAGAATCCCAAACAGACTCTGGGCTGTCGGCACAGAGACTGACACGGGGCTCCAACTCACAAACCATGAGATCATGACCTGAGCCGAAATCAAGAGTTGGACGCTTAACCAGACACCTTGAAGCTAGTTTTGAACTGAAGCCATTTGGCTCCAAAAACTGCTCTTAACCACTAAAAATGTAGGCTCTCTGACACGGCACCTCTGTCCCCATTCATGGTGCCAGGCTCCACGGCCCCAGTCCAGACACAAACTCCTTGAGGTCTAGGCGGCGACATCCACTTCTCAGTCTTGAGGACGGAACGGAGTGGTGTCATGATCGGGCTCTGGTGTCAGACAGATCCAGGTTCAAATCCCAGCTCTGTTCCTTACAGGCTGCACGACCCTGGGCAAGTGACATCCCCTCTCAACGCCTCAGTTCTCTCATCTGTAAGGTGGGTTAACACTAGATCCCACTTTTTGGGGAAGTTGTGAGGCATCCACAAGGGAGTCCACAGGGGTCCACGTGCAGCGCTCGGCACAGAGCAGCCCGCACGCAGTAATGCCTACAGCCGTTGCTGTGTTATCCTTATCCCCCAGCACACGGCCATAAAACAATGCCTGCTGATGGCCGGGCCCGTTCCCCCACAGAATCCTCTCGGCTTCAGAGTCCCACCAGTGACTCCCAGGGAAAGGACCAGGGGCTAAATGAGTTGTCCCCAGCACCCCCATACCTTGGTGAGGTGAGCATTGTACATGTCGGTGAGGAGGCTGCGTCCGTGTCCCACGCCAAGCACTGAAAGACAGCAAGGCTGATCTCACACCTGACTCCCCCTTCCCTGGGACCCCCAACCCTTACAGCCACCACCAGAATACTCCCACCTTCAATGCTACTAAAGCCAGCAGAGGGGGGCAAGGACAGCACAAGTAAGCTCTTCTGCATAGATATGAAAATGCAGATTTCAGGGCCCACCCATACATACTGACTCTGACTGCTGGAGGGGAGGGGCCTAGGATCCTTAGTAAGCTCGCCAGGGGATTCTGATGTGCTCAAAAGCAAGAGACCACTGGCCCAGTCACACAGACCTGCACTCAAATGTGGGATGGCTCTAAGCATGTCCTTTAACCTACTTGGGCCTCAAGCTCCCCATCAGCAAACTGGGGATAAAAATGCCATCTGATCCCTGCGGGTGTTGTGAAGGTTGAGGCAATGCACAGGAAGAAATCAGCACCAAGGAAGGGTCCAATAAAGGGCCACTGTGACCACTCCCTGCCTTTTTCTGGCTGTTTCTCCCTCTGGCTGAAGGAGAGAATGACCCTCCATTCACTCCTGGAGAGGGAGCATGAGATCATGTCTGCCTGCCTGTGCCCCAGGAAGTTAGACAAGGGGACTGTGACTATCGTGCATGGAGGATGTGGCCACCGCCTGACCCCGGGGGCACAGATGGCTCATGACTCAGGCCTTTGTGTGTCCAGCTCCAGCGACATTCAGACCCTGGCCAATGGGGCCAGTCACGCGCTTGGCTACCCCCCACAAGTGATGACCATTTTCCCTCCCTGGACGAGGGGCATTCACTAGCCACGTGACCCAGACCAAGTCACCTAAGTTCCTGGAGCCTTCTTTTCTTCATAAAATCATAAAATATCTACCTAATAAGGTTGTAGTCAGGAATATATGTGCACAAAGGGCTTTGTACCACATGTCACATACAGGAATCACTTGATAAAGGTGGGCAATTGTGACATCCCCTCCCCCCCACCCCCCACCGGCCCTTCCAGCAGCTGATCAGACTTGGGGCAGGAATCAGGGGAGGAGGGCAATGGTGAGAAATGGTTGTCAGGCTGGAAGTAAGCCGGGTTCCTGGCAGCTCCCCAGTTCTCCCGCAGGCTCACCACATCACTGCACCCCTAGGCTCACCACATCACTTACCAAGCACCCCAGACGACTGGGCATCCAGCCGGTGTCCCACGCCAACCTTCAAGCTGGTGAATGCTGGTCCACAGACTGGAAAGAAACAAACAAGGTCCCTTTCCTCAATGAATCCAGCTTCCAGGATGACTTTGGCCTGCATGGTGACCTCATTCCTAGAATGTAGCTTCATGGAGCCCAAACCAGGATGGGGGTGGACTCTCGGGCTTCCCTACCATGGATTCTGGGGCCTAGAACCACTTCTTCAGTCCCCTGGGCCCAGAAAAAGGGCTTGTTACTCTGTCTCTCATCGCTCCCCCAGTAAGAGGCTTTGCGTAGACTGGGCATAACACTGGGCCTCGAGTTTCCTACTCAGCTGCTGCAGAAGGAGACTCCTGGCCACCCCAGGGAGAAAATGGACATGGTAAGTTCCTGAAGGCAGGGCGTGGGTTCCTAATTCTACCCCCAGAGAACCTAGGTGCTCAGGAAATACCTAGTGAAAGAATGAACGACTCATCAAAAATACATACATTAAAATATGTGGGTTTTTGTATATCAATTCTATCTCGATAATGCTGTTGAAGAAAAAGAAAAAAAAAAAAAAAAGACCGTACACAGAAAATGAGTCAGAAGCATATACCCTTCTATAGATCAAGAGGTGTCTAAGGGAAGGATACAGGATGGTTAAGTGCCTACTGATTTTAGGCTATGTTACTTAATGTCAACACTGAGCCTCAGTTTCCTCAATTTGAAAAATGAGAACAGGACCCACCTCATAGGATTCTGGTGAAGATTCTATGAGATGGTATTTGGTAAAAGCTTAACACAGTATCTAGTACAGAGAGGATCCTCAGTACATCATACTTGTTACACTTTAGAGTCACTAAATATCACTGTCAAAGGGATTTTAATGGTTTCTGGACAAGCCCCTCAATCTTTCTAATCTCATCTAGTGACAGAGAGCTCATTATAAAACCCGTTCCATTCTTGGGCAGCTCTGTTGACTAAAAAAGTCACTCTTTCCCAAGAGTCCGAAACTCCCTCCTTAGGACTTCTACCTGAGGGTGTCAATTGCCGTCTGGAGTCCCAGAATAATTACAGAATAATTAAAAGGGGTCAGCAAACTACAGTCTACAGGCTATATCCCCAAACTTGTTTTTTTAATGGCCCATGAGTTAAATTTCTTTTTTCTTTTTTAAATGGTTCAAAAAAATCAAAAGAATAATATTTTGTGACATAGGAAAATTATATGAAACTCAAATGTCACTTTTCACAAATAAAGTTGCATTGGAACACAGCCAGGCTCATTGCTTTGCACACTGCCTACAGGTTCTTTTTTTTTTTTTTTTACGTTTTATTTTATTTTTTGAGAGAGAGAGAGAGACAGAGCACAAACAGGGGAGGGGCAGAGAGAGAGGGAGACAGAATCTAAAGCAGGCTCAAGGCTCTGAACTGTTAGCACAGAGCCTGATGCAGGACTTGAACCCATGAACAGGAGATCATGACCTGAGCCGAAGTCTGACTGATGCTCAACGGACTGAGCCACCTGGGCGTCCCATCTATAGGTTCTTTTGCACTACAATGGCAGAGTTGGGCCCGCAAAGCCTAAAATATTTACTCTCTGGCTCTTTTCAGGAAAACTGGCCAATCCCTGGTCAAATACGTCATCCCTGCTGTGGCCCTTCAAGGATCCGGGACAGGAATCTAAGCACTGACTGGGACACGGACTCTGGGCAGAGATTACCTGGGGAGTGACAGCCAGGCCCTGGCCTGAAGGTGCCTTACCCAGCGGATGGTTGGTGAGAGAAGGCACACTGGTGGCTGTGAGGGTAAGCGCCTTCTCTTCACTGCCTTCCATGGGGCCCAGCAGGAACCGAACACGCTGTTCAGGGGCAGGAGGCTTCCCAGCATTGACACCTGAGTACACAAAGGTAAAGGATATCCGGTCAGTTCTGTCTGAACACGTGGGGAAGGTGGAACAGGGAAGAATGGAGCTGTAGAAGAGAAAGCCCACGATGTAGCAAATAGCAGCAGTTAAGACACAGACTTGGGAAGGTGGGTGGGGAACGGATGAAATAGGTACTGGGAAATAAAGAGTACACTTATCATGATGAGCACTGAGTAATGCATAAAATTGTTAAATCACTATATTGTCAAATCACTATATTGTACACCTGAAACCAATTTAATACTGTATGTTAACTATACTGGAATTAAAATAAAAACAACTTAAAAATATAAACATAAGGAGAAAAGGCAAAAAAAAAAAAAAAAGAGAAAGAAACAGACTGGTTCAAATTCTGATTCTACTACTTATGACAACGGACAACACTGAGTCTGTTTACCCATCTGAACGCGGGGGGAAAGCGAGGAGTAAGGGAGTGTACAGAACCAGCGATCTGGAAAGCGATCTGCCCGGGGAACTGGGTCACATGACTTTATTTTGCCTGAAGGATGAGAAGCGGAGATGGATTCCCGGGAGAACCGGAGCGGGGTTGTGGGTCCGGTTCGAGGCACTCACCCTTCAGAAGCTGCAGCTCCACGGTGTCCCGCAGGTGCTTCCATTTCAGCCCCGGGGGCTTGTAGACCGCGAAGAGCCCATGCAGCCGCGCCAGCGCCAGGCGGCGGGACCCCATTCCCCTAGGCCCACGGCGCGGGTTAGTGGACTAGCGGGACCCCAACGGAAGTGCCGTACTGTCCCGTTCCCAAATATGTCCTGACCCTGGGCGCCGCCATGTTTCGCAGCCGGAAGAGGTTCTTTCTTATTGGCCTCGGGGAAAACGCGCAGTGGGGAGGGAAGTAGGGCCCGGCGCTGAAGTCCATGCCAGCGGGGCTCACGTGGGAAAGCTTTCTGGGAGTGAGGCGACATGGGGAGAGTTTTGCTTTGGTGGACGTAGGTAGCGGACAGGCCGTCTGGGTTTTCTTCGGATACTTAGCGATAGGACCCTTTGCTGGCCGTACTACGATTTTTCCCCTCCAAACGCCCTTCAGAGCGCTCCGCGCCCGGAAAGGCGTGCGGCTTCCACCCGGCCCTGCTCGCGGGTGCCCGCTGCCATGGCGACCCTGCTGCGAGCTGCCCTGCGCCCTCTCCGCCCGCCCCCCGGGCACCGGGGGCCGGCTGTAGGTAAGTGGCAGAGGCGAGAGGGAGGCCTGGGGCGCCCGGCTCCTCTGACCGCGGCGCTTTTTTCTTTTTTTTTTTTTTTTTTTTTAATGCCTGTAGACGTGCTGCTCCGAGGCGCGCGCCATGGCGCCGGCCAGCTCTACCCTGAGCACATCCCCACCTCCCCGCTGCAGAAGGTTCTGCTGGCCGCGGGCTCGGCTGGAATGGCCCTCTACAACCCGTACCGCCACGGTAAGGCTGCCCGCGCACGCCCTTGCCTGGGAAGCCTGGGCAGGTGCTGACCTCTCTCTACCCGTCTCCTAGGGGGTAACTGGAGAATAAACTAGGCCGGGGTACCCAAACCTGGCTGCACCCCATCATCACCCGCAAGGCTCACAAAAATGCAGATGCCCGGGTCCCACCCTGACCTCAGTCTGGACCGGCCAAGCCTGGGGAAGGGAAGGGAAGGGAAGGGAGGGGAGAGAAGGGCCTGCGTTTTTAAATAAACTACTTCCCGGAAGATTCAGTTATCCAGCCACAATGAGAACCTCTCCACTAAATAGATGATTTGTTTGTTATAATAACATGCGTCAAATTGTAACAGCCCACTAAAAATTAAACTTTATGAGGTCAGAGACCATGACTGCCCTATTCCACTGTATCAGCAGCATTTTTTAAGTCATCTGTATGCCTAACATGGGACTCGAACTCACGACCCAGAGATCAAGAATCATACCTCAACGGGCTGAGCCACCCAGGCACCCCTCAGCAGTATTTTAGATTGTGCCTTGACATAACAAATGCCCAGTGTTTGCTGGATTTAAACATATTGGGGTTCTACAGTACATTTATCCTCCCTCTCAGGATTCTAAGTATTCTGGAAAGTACTATTACTCCTACTAATAAAAATGATAATGCTGGGGCACCTGGGTGGCTCAGTCGGTTGAGTGTCTGACTTCGGCTCAGGTGGTGATCTCACGGTCCGTGAGTTTGAGCCCCACATCGGGCTCTGTACTGATGGCTCAGAGCCTGGAGCCTGCTTCAGATTCTGTGTCTCCCTCTCTCTGCCCCTCCCCCCTCATGCTCTGTCTGTCTCTCTCTCTCTCTCTCTGTCAAAACTAAACATGAAAAAAAATTTTTTTTTTAAATGATGATGCTAACTGCTCACCGAGCTTTTATTCTGGTCGTTCACTGCAGTAAGTGTTCTATGTACACGGTGTTCTTGATTTTTCACATTAACCCTATGAGAAAGGTATTTTCCACATTTCATAAATTAGGACCCTGAGGCTTGGAAGCAGTTTGCACAAGTTAACCTAAATAGTGAGATTGCAGCTGAACCCAAACCTAGCACTCTGATGCCAAAGCTTGCACCTATCAATGGAGGCATGGTATTCTGTTGTAATAATGGGTGTAAAAGTGATTTGTAAACTCTTTAGAGCACTGTGCTAACCAGAGCCTTCTCAACCCATTAGATTAGTAACAATGGTAATAATTATAGGTACATGTATTTTGCACTTACTGTGTGCAAGGAGATTTGCTAAATATTTAACAAATCCTTGTACCTAAGAGATAGATTGTATTTCAGTTTATCCTGTAGGAGACAGGCTCAGATCAGGTCTGGTAACTTACCTAAGATCATGTCCTACATTTGTCCCCATTTCTTTTCTTTTAGACATGGTCGCGGTTCTAGGGGAGACCACAGGACTTCATGCCCTGAAGGTCCTCAGGGACCAAATGAAGAGGGATCCAGAGGGTGCCCAGATCCTACGGTAGGTCCCAACTCTGCTTGGGGGATTGAGGAAATTCTCTGGGGATCCTGATCTCTCTGAGGTCACATTGTGTTCCTCTGGGGAGCTCTTCTTGATGCACTGGCCATGGATGTCTGCCCAGGCTGGGCACTGCCCAACTCCATGGGCGCCATTCACATAACACTGTGATGACCCGTGGGTAGTGCAGTGTAGTGGCCTCAGCCCAGTTCCAGCCACAGAGCCCTCTGCCTTCCCTAAGCTCTCCTAACAGGCTAGCTATAACCCCCCAGCCCTGCAGTGCCCTTTGTGAGTACCCTGATTACATCTGAGACATGCCCCCGAGATTGTGCCCCTATAAGCAGAGACTGTGGCCTTAGCTTGTCATAATCTCCTCGGCACCTGCCGTCGTCCTGCAGTAGGATTTGTGGCCCCATTATTGCTCTCTGCCCTTTCACTTCTCACACCCTTGCTCTAACTGGATCTCTCACCTGCCTTTGCTGATGCGCTTCTAATACCTAAGTCCTGCCTTCTGCCTTGCAGCGAGCGTCCGCGGATCTTACTGTCCACCCTTGACCTGGACAAGCTCCGTAGTCTGCCTGAGGGCTCACTTGGCCAAGAGTATCTCCGTTTCCTAGATGTGAATGTGAGTTTCCAGCTTCTGTGCATTTGACAGTCACCAGGAAGGGCAGAGAAGGGCATGGGAGTGACATCCTGAGGAAGAAGGAGTCCTGAGTGGCCACCACAGGCAGGTGTGCTTTTTGTCCCTTGTGCCAAGGCTTTGTCATTTTCTATGGGACAGGCAAATGGGCCAGGAACTCCAAGGGATAATACTGGCCAGTATTTAGTAGTGTCTTACTAAAACAAAACAAAACCAAACTCTCTTATTGAATGTCAGGTGCCAGGCTCATACCTGGTCTTGCTGAACCCTCCCAGCAGCCTTGTCAGGTATGTCCTATTATTATCCCCTTTAATAGATGAAGAAACTGAGACTCAGAGCACTTAAGCAACTTGATGATTTCATACAGCCAGTATAAATGGAGGCAGTATTCATACTTAGATCACACCTTTTTTTTTTTTTTTTTTTAACATTTTAAGTAATCTCTACACCCATTGTGGGGCTCAAACTCACAACCCTGAGATCAAAAGTCACATGCTCTACCAACTGAACCATCCAGGCATTCCCAGATCATGCTCTCAACTGCTGTACTATGTCCCCCCAGTTCTAGAGATAGGGTATGACAAGTTGTGACACTCTCTGCCCCAGGCAAGGAGGAAAGGAGCTAGTGGGGAGAGTCCCAGCTACTGAGGAACTCACTCATTTGTTCAGAATCTGCCCTGTGCCATCCATGGTTACGGGTGCTGGAGATATAATGGTGAACTAAACAAAGTCCTGCTCTTGAGATACTAATATTCTGGTTTGGAGAAGAAAACAGTAAAGCAATAAGAGAAAAAAATTTGTGTAAAAATTCAGGTCAAATAGTTATTGACTACTTAGAATGTCCAATACTGTTCTCAGTAGTTGAGACACAGAGAGCGAAACTGGCAAAGAGCCTGCTGTTGTGGAGCTTCCATTCTCGCAGATGGTGAGAACAACAGTCAGCATGATGGAGGACGACGAGGCGGGGTCGGAGGCCCATGTCTGATGGGGAGGTCACAGGAGGCCCCTCTGAGGAGACTCGGAAGAGGAGGAGGAGCAGAGGGCCTGGCAAGTGCAAGGCCCTGTGTATTTCAGAACAGGAAAACTGACCAAGGCGGCCACATAGGAGTCAGGGGGGCAGCCAGTGGGTGACAGGTCAGACCCTGCCAGCCATGGGAAGAAGTCTGTATTTTATAGCGGGAGCAATGGGAAGACATGGAGGGTTTCAACTAGGGTAGTAACATGACCTGATTTGTTATTTTTTTTTTTAATGTTTATCTTGAGAGCACGAGAGAGAGTGGGGGAGGGGTGGAGAGAGAGGGAGAGAGAGAATCCCAATGTGGGGCTCGATCCCACAAACCGTGAGATCACAACCTGAGCCAAAACCAAGAGACTAATGCTCAACCAACTGAGCCACCTAGGTGCCCCATGGCCTGATTTATAAAAGGGCCTTAGGATATAGCTGGGCCACCTTCCCTGTCTCAACCCCTCCCTCCCAAAATACACACATCCCATCAAAGCACCTCTGTCAAAGGGCCCTCCAGGTTGCTCTAGAACTAGGCTTCTGAACCTTGGCACTACGGACTTTTGGGCCCACTTAATGCTTTGTAGGGGCTGCCCTGTGCATTCGAGGATGTTTAACAGCCTCCCTGGCCTCTACGCGTAGATGGCAGTAGCACCCCATTAAGTTATGACAACCACCAATGTCTCCAGACGTTGCAAATATCCCCTGGTGGGCAGTTGAGAACCTACTACTCTAGAAGATCGTTGTCCCTGAGAAAATAATCTGCTCCCTATACTCTCCTGACACTTGCCCCTGCCCCATTTTCTACCATCTGCTCAGATTTCACCAGGAAGCAAGTTCTTTCATCAGTGGGAAACCCACCAGGGTAGCCTTCCCCAAGTGCCACCCAGGGAGGGACTGCCTTTCATCTTGTTGCTGTGGAGGGGATGGGACTGCCAGGGCCTCCCTGGGCACCTTGCCCAGTCTCAGCCCTAGTTGTGATAACAGCCCTAGAGATTGTGACACTTGTAGAGCACTGACACCAGCAGCCCACGGAATGAGAAGGAATACCTTTGTCCCAGCAGAGATTTATATCAAAGTTCAAGGTGAGGCCACCCTCCCTGAGGCTGACATTGGTAGAGGGTTTGGTCATCTTGTGGTGTCAAGATTTGAGCATGGGCTCTGGAGTTAAGAGTAGCCTAAGTTAGGATCATACCTCTCTTCCCAGCTTTATGGCCCTGAGCAAATCATTTGACCTCTCTGAACCTCATATCACTTATCTAAGGTAAGGGAACCTAATGTCTAGCTGCCAGGGCACTCAACATGGTTTATAAATAATGGATGTTAAGGCTACTGGCTTTGGAATCCAACAGACTTTGTTCCAGCCACTTGATTAGCTGTGTAATCTTCAGGAAGTTACTTAACTTCTCTGAGCCCTTTTCTTATCTGTCTCTGAGGCTCATAATATCTACCACCAGATGATCATGAGGGTGCAGTGTGATGATATATGTAAAGGACTTCATACAGTGCTGACACATAGTAGATACTTGATAAATATAGTTGTTGTCACCGTGATCGCCTTCAGCTTCACACGGCATGTAGAAGAAATTAGGAGGGGGACCTGGGTGGCTCAGTTGGTTAAGTATCCAACTTCAGCTCAGGTCATGATCTTGCAGCTTGTGAGTTCAGGCCCCACACTGGGCTCACTGCTGTCAGCGCAGAGCCCGCTTCGGATCCTGTCCCTCTCTCTGCCCCTCCTCCTCTTGCACTCTAAAAAATAAGTAAAACGTTAAAAAAAAGAAGAAGAAGTGGGGCACCTGGGTGGTTCAGTCAGTTAAGCGGCTGACTTCGGCTCAGGCCGTGATCTCATGGTTCGTGAGTTCAAGCCCCGTGTCAGGGCTGTGCTGACAGCTCAGAGCCTGGAGCCTGCTTTGGATTCTGTGTCTCCCTCTCTCTCTGCCCTACCCCTGCTTCAGCTCTGTCTCTCAAAAATGAATAAACATTAAAAAAAAAAATTTTTTTTTTTTTTAAAAGAAGAAGAGATTAGGACCCGGGACCCAATGAGGTCACAGATGCGGACCAAGGCCACTCAGCCAGCAACCCCAAAAGCAACGAAGACATCAAATCCTTTGGCCCCTGGACAGGCTGACACCATGCTTTGAGGACAGGAACACCACACTGTTCCCGTTCTGCATGGGTGCTGCTGAGGACTGAGGAGGTGGGTGGGTAAGAAGAGGACAGTTGTCATCCCTTCCTGGGGTCAGAAAATTGCCGGGAGCTGGCCTTTTACTCACGTATTCATTCGTGAGACGTTTATTCACCCAGGCCCTGGCGATACAACAGTGAGCAAATCAGCTGGTAGCCCCTCTGCAGCCGAAAGGCTGCTGCCTCACCGTTCACAGACAGAGACCGCAAGCCAATAGGAGGCTTAATTTATTTTTATTTTTTTATGTTTATTTATTTTTGAGACAGAGAGAGACAGAGCATGAATGGGGGAGGGGCAGAGAGAGAGGGAGACACAGAATCGGAAGCAGGCTCCAGGCTCTGAGCCATCAGCCCAGAGCCCGACGCGGGGCTCAAACCCACGGACGCGAGATCGTGACCTGAGCTGAAGTCGGACGCCCAACTGACTGAGCCACCCAGGCGCCCCCAGTAGGAGGCTTTAAAACTTGCTGTTAGCCACTTCAGTAAAAGCAGAAAGAAACAAGTGGAATTAACTTTAATAGCATATTACTGTATGTTTAACCTAATGGACCCAAAGTATTATCATTTCAGCATGTAATCGGTATTTCTAAATTACTGAGATTTTACATTGCTCTCTTCATGCCAAGTCTTCAAAACTCAGTGTGTATTTTATACACACTACGGCACATTTCAAGGCTTGGTGGCCACATGTGGTAAGTGGCTGCTGTACTGGAAAGTCCAGGTCTAGAAGAAGGGCAGACTCACTACGTCACAATACAAGATACAGGATGCTGCAAGAGACCATAACATGGACCTGATCGGTCAAAGGTCATAGACAGCCTCCCTGCAGCAGGAACACGTAAGGCAAGTCATAAAGGACAGATAGAAATTGTCAAGGTGAAACTGAGGGTTTCGGGGGAGAGTACCCTAGGCTGGGAGCAGCTTATGTGAAGGATCAGGGCCAGGACACCTGGCTGGTTCAGTCAGCAGAGTGTGCAACTCTTGATCTCAGGGTTGTAAATTCAAGCCCCGTGTTGGGTACAGAGATTACTTGAAAAAATAAAACCTTTTTTTTAAAAAAAGGATCAGGGGTCTTGGAAGCTTCTTCTTTTCCTATTTTATTCTAATTGTGGTTTAAACCTAACATAAGGTGAACTAACATGAGAGTTGCTATCTCAGGGGAGCCTGGCTGGCTCAGTCAGAACATGTGATTCTTGATCTCAGGGTCAGGAGTTCGGGCCCCATGTTGGGGGTAGAGTTTACTTAAAAAAAACAAAACAAAAAAAAAAAACAGGCGCCTGGGTGGCTCAGTTAGTTGAGCTTCCAAGTTCAGCTCAGGTCATGATATCACGGTCTGTGAGTTTGAGCCCCGTGTCGGTCTCTGTGCTGACAGCTCAGAGCCTGGAGCCTGCTTCGGATTCTGTGTCTCCCTCTCTCTCTGACCCTCCCCCGTTCATGCTCTGTTTCTCTGTGTCTCAAAAATAAAACATTAAAAAAAAAAAAAAAAAGTTGTCATCTTAACCATTTCTAAGTGGAGAGTTAGTAGTGTTAAATATATTCGCGTTGTTGTGAAGCCAACCTCCAGGACTTTTACCTGGAACTCTATCCGCTTAAACAACTACCACTTCCTCCTACCCCATGGAGCTTCTTTGCCATAAATTCCAACAGGCTGAGACATTCTGTGTGAGTTGGGGTAGGCCATGGGGGTGTCAGTGGCACTATATCCCCTGCCTGCAAGACTCCCCTGTTGGCAGGTATGGACAGAAACTGTCCTCAGAGGGAGCGCCTGGGTGGCTCAGTCGGTTAAGCATCTAACTTCGGCTCAGGTCATGATCTCACAGTTCATGAGTTCGAGCCCCTATGCTGACAGCTCAGAGCCTGGAGCCTCTTTTAGATTCTCTGTCTCCCTCTCTCTCCCTGTCCCTTCCTGGCTCGCACTCTCAAAAGTAAATAAACGTTTAAAAAAAAAAATTTTTTTTTTTTTTTTTTTTTTTTGAAGAAAAGAAACAGTCCTCAGAGATTTTTGGTGGGTATGAATTTGGTGGGAGTGGTTCACAGTCAAAGAGAGGTTGGCCAGTTAGGCCTTGGGGACAGTTGGGAAGAGATACAGGGGAGGCTCATTGTTGTCAGAGGGTCTCCCCAGACACCCGAGCACCCACCAGATTCGTGGACGATGAGGAACTAGCATATGTGATCCAACGGTACCGGGAGGTACACGACATGCTCCACACCCTGCTGGGGATGCCCACCAACATGCTGGGTGAGTGCTCCCCCCCAGTTGCCTTGAGAGTGGCGATGGGTGGGGTGGGGTGGAGTGAGGTGGGAGGTTCCAGCCAGCCTGGCCACCTGGGTCTGTCACCCACCAGTTAGCCAGCTCAGTGCCTCGTTTTCCTGCTTTCTGAACATCTTGGGTGTGTGTCTGAACCACTGCCTGTACGATTCCTAAGCTGACCCGGGCTCCCTGCTCTGAAACCCTCTGCAACTCCCTGAGGCCTGGAGGAACCACCCTGGACTTCTCACCCCGGCTTTTAGAGTCCTCTGCACACTGACCCCAAGCTTCCTTTCCAGCCCTTATCTTCTTCTGCTCTTCCCCAGGCCCTTTCCTGCACCCAAGCCAAGTGCTCCAAAGCCCAGTGGGAACCAGGACTGGGCACAGCTAACCTGGTAGAGATTAAAGAGGAGCCAGGGCTTTGCTCCGCCACGAGCACCATGGCCTCTCCTCCTGGGCCCTTCTCACCTCCCACCCCATCCCTCGCCCTGCCCCCCAGGGGAGATCGTGGTGAAGTGGTTTGAGGCTGTCCAGACCGGCCTGCCCATGTGCATCCTGGGTGCTCTCTTTGGACCGATCCGACTCCATACCCAGTAAGTTCTCAAGTGGCAAGGGGTTGGGGGAGAACTCAGAGGAGCCACGGCTCCAGGAAATGGGACAAGCATATCACTTTCCTGGACAGCCCCAGGGTTCTCTAGGAAGCCAGGGTAGAAGGAATGGGGCAAAAAGGTGAAACCGGTCTGGGATAGGGTCTCCAAGGCAACGAATGAAGTTTGGATGTTTCACAGGACTCTCTAGGGGCTTTGGGGCCAGGCCTCAGTGTTGGGTCAGAGCAATGGACTTGCGAGGGTGGGGCTGGTGGGAAGGAGTGGCAAATCCAGGGTTAGTTTCCGGAGTTAAGTAGCCCCTGATTTAAATCTGGGCTTCAGCATACTCAAAATATGTAGCCTTGGGCACAAGATTTTGCCTCACTGAGTTCCTGTTTCCTCATCTGCTAATGAAAATAATAACTACCTTCTTTTCAAGGTGTTTGTGAGGATTAACTGAGAAAATGTGCATCAGCTTCTGGGCACATAGTGTGCCTGGCCCTGGGGATCTTATGTCTTCTTTTTCCTCTGCTGCCCCACAGGGGCCTGCAGGTGCTGGTTTCGGAGTTGATCCCGTGGGCAGTTCAGAATGGGCGCAGAGCCCCATGTGTCTTCAACCTGTACTACGAGCGGCGCTGGGAGCAGCCCCTGAGGGCTCTACGGGAGGAGCTGGGCATCACAGACCCCCCGATGCTTGTCAGGGCCCTGGCCTAGGCCCTGAGGTACTGCCCACCCTCAACCCCTGGGGGCAGAAGACTCTTTTGCCATACCTTTGTTCCTTTTCTTTGAACACTGACCCTTGGACATCATTTGTCATAATTTGTTACAACCACTGCTGAGTGGCTTGAGGGCCACCCAGGAGGGAGCCAGGAGTTGCCCAAAGAGAACCATGTGTGAGTGGGAATCAGTCATCCAGGCTGGTGGGGGCGGGATGTCTCAGTTCCACTGCCCCTGTTCTGGACTGCTCTTTGCCATCCAGGGTTTTTTGAGGGCCAGGCTGGATTTCCTCCAGCAGTGAGGGCTATACCCAGGTACAAAGGCCTGAAAAGGAGCAGGTGAGTCTGCTGTCTGAATAAAGCCTGCCATCAGGCCAACTATCTACCTCTTCCTCTAGCAGCCTTGGGCCTTTGAGCACCAAGGGCAGACATTCCCTCCAGCCTGAACTTCAGCTACTTGTCCTGTTTCCTTTGGTCTAAAGTCAGACAGACTGGGACTCAAATTCCCAATTCCTCCATCATTTTCCGGCAGAGGAACTTGGCCCCCCTGTCAGCCCATTTCATCATCAGTAAAAGGGGAATGAAAACAGCACCCACTTCCTAGGGTCACTGTGGGGATTTCGTGAGGTGACACTCAGAAGAGGGCTTCAGAGAAAGGGCCCCGGGGACAGAAGGCAATTATCCTCATTGTGATCACAGGTGAGGAGGCAGCTCTGAGGCTGCTGATTCATTTTGGAATGGCACCCAGACATTTTCCCTGGGTCAGGGCCAAGGAGTTGGGGACAGGCAGGTTGAAAGAATCACCGGAAGAGTGAGTGACCCTGTCTTGGGTTTTAGAACGAGAAACACTGAGAGTTTTGGGGAGCCAGCTCCCCTTTGTGTGGACAGGACAACCAAGGCCCAGAGATGGGCAAGGAATTGCCCGAAATAACTAGAACACAGGCCACGTGTCCTCCTTGGTTGGGTTTCCTATGCCTCAGTTTCCCTAGGTAATAAGGGTTACAGTTTTTTTTTTTTTTAATTTTTTTTTTTTTAACATTTATTTATTTTTGAGACACAGAGAGACAGAGCATGAACAGGGAGGGTCAGAGAGAGGGAGACACAGAATCTGAAACAGGCTCCAGGCTCTGAGCGGTCAGCACAGAGTCCAACGCGGGGCTCGAACTCACAGCCCTCACAGACCGTGAGATCGTGACCTGAGCTGAAGTCGGCTGCTTAACCGACTGAGCCACCCAGGCGCCCCAAGGGTTACAGTTTATTTACAGCTGTACTCTGTGCGTTAGCAACTGAGATGCATTATTGCACTAATGCCTCCCAACAACCCAAAGACAAAAGCCATACTATTGCTTGCATTTTACTAATGAGGCAGTAGCAGAGCTGGGTCTGGAACCACGGGCCTCTCCAAAACCGGCCCCACATTGCCACACCAGCGCCTCACCCTTCCTTGTGCCGACTGAGTCCCAGTCCAGATAGATAGAGCTGGGAGGCTGGAGGCCTACCTCGGAACAGTGGCCTTTTCCAAGAGCGAAGCCTTGTCCTGAGCTCTTTGAATTTCTGGAGAAAGGAGAGGATTAGGGTGAGCTTTCTATATCTAATCCTTCTTTGCAGCGTAGGCCATCTTTCCAGACCCAGCATGTTTCCATGGCTTTCCAGGGTCCAGGCACCCCTTGCCCCCAGGTCAGTAAAAGTCAACAGTGCCAAGTTAGGGGGAGAAAGGCCTGACTCGCAGATGGCCTTCTCTGCCCAGCTGGGGAGTTCACCTGCTCCAGCCACCTGGTGCCTGAATGGCCCTGGGCCTTTACAGCATTCAAGAGATGGGCACTGGCTGTCACAATTAGCTGGGAATGAAGTCTGGTCTCCAGATCTTAGGGTGGCACCAACTCACGATTGGAAATAAGTTATACACTGGCAACAGCTACCACTTACTGAGTTCTTACCACAGCCCGTAAGGCTCTGCCAACTTCTACCTAGAAACTTCCACTCTTCATCTCAATAAACTATGTTGGCCTTCTCTTTGTTGTTGTTTGTTTTGTTTTTTTAAGTTTATTTATTTTGAGAGACAGTGGTAGCAGGGGAGGGGCGGGGGGGTGGGGAGGACACAGAATCTGAAACGGGCTGTGTGCTGACAGCCCGACGTGGGGCTCAAACTCAGGAACCATGCGATCACGACCTGAGCCGAAGTCGGACACCTAACCGACTGAGCCACCCAGTCACCCCTTCTTCCTACCTTTGGGAATAGCATCCTGTCCCCTAGTCATTACATGGCCAACTACTTGTCATTCACATTTGTGCTCAAATGTCACCTCTTCAGAGAGGCCTTCCCTGACCACCCATTTAAAGAGGTTCCTTCCCCCTTGCCACACTATGTCACCTTTTCTTCCCAGCACTTAACCACTCTGAAAAGATGTCATTTTTTAACATGTGGGTTTTTTGTTTTTGTTTTTGTTTTTTTTTTTTTTTTTTTTTTTTGAGAGCAAGGGAGGGGCAGAGAGAAGGAGGAGGGACAGAGGATCCAAAGTGGGCTCTGTGCTGACAGCAGCAAGCCCCATGCGGGGCTTGAACTCACAAACTGTGAGATCATGACCTGAGCCAAAGTTGGACACTTAACCAACTGAGTCACCCAGGGGCCCCTTATTTGTTCATTTATTTACAAGTTCTCTGTCTGTGCCATGGGAGCAGGGAGCTTGTTCTTTCCCTTCACCACTGGGAAGAGTGCTTGGCACATGGTAAGGGCTTGCTGCTTCATAGTGGAAAGCATGGATGCTAAGCCCTGCATGTGCAAAACTACATTCGGTCCCCACAACCACCTCACTTCACAGTGAAGACCATGGGTCTCAGGTCCAGGGAGCGTCCTCAAGTCACACATCTGGGCTGTGACGGAACTTGTTTTGCAGCAGACAGGTCTTGAGTCCCCTTCTGGCAGCTCAGGGAAAGCTCCCTTTCCCTCTGCCTGATAAAAAGCCATATGTAGCTGGCTTCAGAGCCATGTTTGGGGGCACAGGCTCTGAGGACAGACAGACATGGCCCTGCCACTGACCAGCACTGCACCCTTGCAGTAGCCCGTCACCCCTTTGAGCCTCTGGCTCCCTACCTGTAAAACGGGGAGAGTATACACCCATCCCACAACAGGGCCATTATGCATGTGCAGTGTTAGCACATAGTAAACATTTAGGAAATGGAAGCGGTCATGTCCCAGGAAGATCCCTCAAGACCTCTGAAGTCACCACATACACAACGAAGCCAGAGGCATTTACTCTGCACACACCCAGAGTGGGCGGACTTACGTAGTCCAAAGGTCCTGATGCCAAATGCAACCAAGCATCTACAAGGTGAGCATCTGCTGTGTGCCGGGGCCAAACCACTGTAGTCCCCTCCGGACCTTTAATGCCTTCAAGTCCTAACTCTTACCTGAAAAGTCTGGAAGTTTAAGTGCCGATGTTCGTTCTCTAACGCAGGGCAGACAGGGGCCATGTCAGTGGAAAGGAGCCCACTGTGAGGTCAGCCTAAACTCAGCCTGTCCCGCAAATAACGGCACCCAGCTCCTACCCTCCTAACCCTCAATGGCTCTTTACTGCCCCCGAGATAAACTCCTCAGCCCAGCACACAAAGGCCTTCCAATCACATTTCCCACCACAAGGTCCTCCCCTGTCCATGTGTCCCGATGCACAAGCCCCCTGGTCTCCAGCTATTTCACAAATGCCTTCTGAGTGTTGGCCAAACGCTGGGGGTCCTGCAATGATTGAAATAGCTGCATCCGCCCACCCTCTTGGGAGTTGAGCGGTTACAGCAGCTAAGGGCCTCCAACATGCCCGCCCTATGCTGAGAGCTTGACGGGCGCCATTTCCTTGAGTCCTTACCCACCCCTAGGAGGCAGGGACCATGATGACTGTATTCCCATTTTATAAATGAGGACACTGAGGGGGCACCTGGCTGGCTCAGTCCGTAGAGGATGAGACTCTTGATCTCAGGGTTGTACGTTTGAGCCCCATGTTGGGTGTAGAGATTGTTTAAAAATAAAATCTAAAGGGGCGCCGGGGTGGCTCAGTTGGTTAGGCATCCGACTTCGGCTCAGGTCATGATCTCGTGGTTTGTGAGTTCGAACCCCGTGTCAGGCTCTGTGCTGGCAGCTCAGAACCCAGAACCTGCTTGGGATTCTGTGTCTCCCTCTCTCTGCCTCTTCTCCAGATCTCACACACACTCTCTCTCTCTCTCTCTCTCTCTCTCTCTCTCAAAGATAAATAAACATTAAAAAAATTTTTTTACTAAAATCTAAAAAAGAAAATGAGACACCGAGGCTCCGTGAGAAGAGGTGATTTGCCCAATGCCTCACAGGTGGGACTGGGAGTGGAACCCAGGTGTATCTGACTGAAAAGCAAAGAAGACAAGTCATAATAATGTGTGGTGGGTGTTGACAGAGGTATGGTGAGCAGTTGGTGAGGGGCAACCTATTTAGTGATCTAATCTCCACCTGCTGGTGCATCCGACTAGACTGTCAGCGACTTGAAGACGGGCTGTCTCGTTCCCTCTATGTCCCCTTGCATCTCCCCCATAGGCCAGGCCCAGGGTCTGGCGGAGTACTGCCTTGGCCTCACCATTGTGACCAGGCTAGGGGGAGGAGAACAAGGGAGCTGGTCACCACTGCCATCTTGCAAACTCTCATTTGCCCACATTGTATATGACCTCAGCAAATGATGTGGACACGATCGTGTTTACACCCCTGGATCCTGTGTGGATCAGATCAGAGCCTCCAATTCACTCTCGCTGTCATTCATTCAACAAACATTTATCGGGCTTCTGTTATTTCCTAAGCCCTGCAGATATAATCAGAGATAATCTACATGTCTAGATTTTACATGAGCTTTGTGGTCAGTGAGCTTGTAAATTACAATAATAAATACGTCAAACACGGACTCAAATTCTGGGAAGTGAGCACCAGCAGCGTGTCCTCATTTTTATATATAAAAAGTGGAGGGGCACCTGGGTGGCTCGGCAGGCTGAGCGTCCGACTTCAGCTCAGGTCATGATCTCATAGGTTGTGAGTTCGAGCCCCGCGTCAGGCTCTGCCCTGGCAGCTCAGAGCCTGGAGCCTGCTTCCGATTCTGTGTCTCCCTCTCTCTCTGCCCCTCCTCCGCTCCTGCCCTGTCTCTCAAAAATACACATTAAAAAAAAAGAAGTGGAGGGGTGCCTGGCTGGTTCAGTTCAGTGGAGCATGTGACGACTCTTGATCTCAGGGCTGTGGGCTCGAGCCCCATGGAGGGTGTAGGGATTACTTTAAAAAACTATTTTATTTGGGAATGCAAACTGGTGCAGCCGCTGAGGAAAACAGTATGGAAGTTCCCCAAAAAGTTAAAAATAGAACTACCCTAGGATCTAGCAGTTGTACTACTGGGTGTTTGCCTACGTAAAGAATAAGAAAACACACCAATTCTAAAGGGATACATGCACCCCTATGTTAATAGCAGCATTATTTCCAATAGCCAAAATACAGAAGCAGCCCAGTGTCTATCTATTGATGAACGAATCAGGACAATGTGGTGTATATATATATATACAATGGAATGTTGTTCAACTATAAAAAACGATGAAATCTTGCCATTTGCAATGACATGGGTGGAGTTAGCAAGTATAATGCTAAGTGAAGTTATTCAGCCAGAGAAAGACAAGTGCCGTATGATTTCATGTGGAATTTAAGAAATAAAACATGGGGTGCCTGGGTGGCTCAGTCGGTTAAGCGTCCGACTGCAGCTCAGGTCACGATCTCGCGGTCCGTGAGTTCGAGCCCCGTGTCGGGCTCTGGGCTGATGGCTCAGAGCCTGGAGCCTGCTTCCGATTCTGTGTCTCCCTCTCTCTCTGACCCTCCCCCGTTCATGCTCTGTCTCTCTCTGTCTCAAAAATAAATAAACGTTAAAAAAAAATTTTTTTTAAAAAGAAATAAAACATGAGCAAAGGGGAAAAAAAGAGAGAGGCAAGGCAAGAAACAGACTCTTAACTATGGAGATCAAACTGAAGGTCACCAGAGGGGAGGGTGGTGGGGGGATGGATTAAGTAAGTGATGGGGATTAAGGAGGGCACTTGTGATGAGCACCAGGTGCTGTATGGAAGTGTTGGGTCACTACATTGTACACCTGAAACTAATAGAATACTATATGTTAACTAACTGGAATGAAAACAATAACTTAAAAATAATAATAAATAAAAATTTAAAAACAAAAAAAAATTTTATTTGCCTGTTTGTTTGTCTTTGAGAGAGAGAAAGAGAGCACGAGCTGGTAAGGGGCAGAGAGCGAGGGAGATAGAGGATCCCAAGCAGGCCTCACACTGTCAGCACAGAGCCTGACATGGGACTCCATCTCGTGAACCTTGAGATCATGACCGAAGCCAAAATCAAGAGCGAGATGCTTGGGACACCTGGGTGGTGTCTGACTTCGGCTCGGGTCATGATCTCATGACTCGTGTGTTCGGCCCCACATCGGGCTCTGTGTTGACAGCTCAGAGCTTGGAGGATGCTTCAGATTCTGTGTTCCCTCTCTCTCTGCCCCTCCCCTGCTTGCAATGTCTCTCTCTCTCTCTCTCTCTCAAAAAGAAATAAACACTAAAAAAATTTTTTTAAAAACATTGGGACACTTAACCGACTGAGCCACCCAGGTGCCTGCCAAAAATAAAATCTTTTTTTTTTTTAAGGTTTATTTATTTTGAGAGAGAGAGAGAGCAGGGGAGGGGAAGAAAGAATCCCAAGCAGGCTCTGCATTGTCTGCAAGGAGCCTGATGCAGGGCTTGATCTCACGAACTCATGGCTTGAGCGGAAGCCAATAGCTGGATGCTTAACTGACTGAGCCACCCAGGAGCCACATAAAATCTGAAAAGAAAGAAAGAAAAAGAAAGAAAGAAAGAAAGAAAGAAAGAAAGAAAGAAAGAAAGAAAGAAAGAAAGAAAGAAAAAGAAAGAAAGAAAGAAAGAAAGAAAGAAAGAAAGAAATGGAGACTTTGAACAAACACTCGGCTGAGAAGCTGACCCATGTCTGTTGGATGCCAATGCCCATCACCACTGCACCACACTGCCTCCCACGACGGAGCCGGAGCTTTAATTTACCTAAGTCCCCCCAAAGGATGCACTCTATACTCTGGAATAAATAGGTCCAAGTAATTATTAGACCAAAACTTCATTTCATTTTTGAGCCCTCTGACTAGACCCTGAAAATTGCCCATCCCCCCCTTTAAGGACTTCTTCCCGGACTAAGGAATTAGTGGATGTATTTCAGGATAAGAAGTGTGGACGCCCAACATGTTTGATTATCAAGGAATCAAGTTTTCAGAGGTCTCAGTGCCACACAGGGCTGGGAAGCTGGTCAGTGACCCAGGACCCAGCAGGTGGCATGACAAATGTAGTCATAGGCTTAGAAGTTAGCTGATTTGCTGCAGGGTCCAGAGAGGTCCGAGGCCAAAGTTACGTACAGGTCTTCAGATCCGTGCCCTTTGTACCACGAGGTGTGTCAAACTGCTTACAACACACCACGGCTAGAAAGGATTCCTAGGCAGAAATCCTGACGTCACATTTATTGCCATCCCAGAAGCAGAGGTTCCAGCCTCTGGTCTGCAGATCTTCTGAAACTTGTGAAGGTATTGAAGGCCGTAAAATATCCACATGAAAGTGAGGGAGGAGGGATCAAAATTCGACTCTGGTGGGACTCGAACCCACAACCTTTGAATCACCACACCAAGGCTCGGCTAGAAGTCCAATGCGCTATCCATTGCGCCACAGAGCCGGCTACCGAAGCCTCCCCCGGCTCACCTCTCAGCCTAAGCCGCCCTTTTAGCGTTCTTCTAGGTGCGGCTTTGGCCTCTCCGGAACCCTGCTCGTGTCTGCGCGCGGACTCTGGATCCTCCGCCCACGATGCTGGCGGGGGTGTTCCCCCCACGTCGGAACGCCCTGGACTGGGGGCGCAGGACCCACTCCCAGCCCGCGGGTCTCCTCCCGTCCCGGGGGTCTCCGCGGCGGGGCCGGGCAGGGCGGCGCGGACTACAACTCCCAGCGTGCCGCGCGGGGTGCCGCCCGAGGCCGTCGCGCGCGCAGGGCGGGCTGGGCCGGGCGGCGTCGGCGCGTTGGAGCTGCGCGTCGCCGCGGTCTCTGCGGCTTTCCGGCCGTGGGGAAGGCGCGGGAGGCGGTGCTGCGGGCCGGCGCAGCCGGTTTGGGGTTGCAGGAGGCGGGCGGGGGAGGAGCGCCGCGGGCGGGCGGGGCCGGGCGGCAGGCGGGGCTGGCCGGGCGGCCGGGCCATGCAGGGCGCAGAGCCGGCAAAGCTCTGCTGAGACTCGGCTCTGCGCTCCCAGGGGCGGCTGATGCCCCCAGCGTTTCCCACTCCGCTGCCGCAGCCAGGCCGCATCTGGACGGGGCACCGCGCGGCGGGGCCGACGCTGGGTGAGCAAAAGCCAGGCCAGTGGGTCCCCGGGCGGGGAATGTGCCCGGCTGAGTCTTGGGGAGGTGGCGCGGCCGGCTGGGATGAGGGACGCGCCCTGCTGTTGTGTCTCCTTGCCGGGCGCTCTGCTGCCCTGGCTCCTTAGGGGCGAGGGCGGTTCGCAGTGACCAGGGACGGGGGCGCGAGGTATCTCGGCATCCCTTTCCCTTCTCGTCCCATCCCCCAGCCATCCAGGATGGGTTCCTGTTCTCTGCCCTGGCCGGTTCTGGGAGGTCTGAGGACCTTAGAGACCTTGGCATTGGATTTAGGAGTGCTGGTTTGGTCTCCCTCCCGGCTTTTGATTTTCCCGTGGAGAAGGGGGAGATGGCATGTAAGGGCTCCCTGTGGTCCAGACCGTGTCCTCATACTGGCTTGGAGACTCTTAGGCTACATCACAGCCGTGACCTTCAGCCCCCTCCCCACGAATCGGAGAACCCTGCAAGAAAACGGAGTCCCATCTGCTTCCTCTTGAGCAAGTCCCTAAGGCTCCAGGAGAAGAGCCCAAGACTCCTAATCTCAGTCCAGTCAGCTGTTCCCCTTCCCCTATAGCCCAATCCCTAAAGATGCATGTAAATGGCTTGCTGAGTGTGTTTGTAAGGGGGTGCCTTCAGTGCCCTCTTATGCTCCCTCAATCACCTTTCCCCTCTAGGCGGTCATCTCTCAGGCACCTCCAGGCTCTAACCCGTTTGCTCTGTCGCCCTCTGTGGGCCAGCAGAAACATGGCACCCTGCGAGTCTGTGGGCAGAGACTCTGCCAGGCCCCTTTCCCGGGAGCTTGCCCCTTTGGGTGTTGTGGCTTGGCCTGGTCATCCAGAGACCCAAAGACCCATCCTTGAGTATTTGGATGAGGAGTCAAGCCAGAGATGCTTAAGTTAATACCCCCTCCAAGACATTTTGGTTCAAGATCCTGGATGTCAGGAGGGTAGACTGTCCTGTTTTGGCTGGAAGGGCTTCCAAGAGCAATTCTCACTTACACCATAGCACAGAGGGGGAGACTAAGGCCTAAAGTAGGAAAGGAACTTACCCAAGGTCACTGGAAGAGTCGTAGGAGGACTAAGGGGCTAGAATCTAGCCTCTGCGTCTCAGCCATGGAATTACTCATCTCTAGTCCCGTGCTTCTAACCTGTTTCAAGACAGCTGAGCTGTGGAAAGGGACCCCATCCTCAGCTGCCTACTCAGTATGGCTAAGCCTCACCTCACTACAGGTTGACCCTTAGGACCATAGTAGCTGCCTAGGCCAGGAGGTAGGGGACATAGACATTTGGCTCCACTGACTGCTCTGTGCCCACAGGCCGCAATGCTGCTCGGGGCGTCTCTGGTGGGGGTGTTGCTGTTCTCCAAGCTGGTGCTGAAATTGCCTTGGACTCAAGTGGGGTTCTCCCTGCTGTTCCTCTACCTGGGATCTGGAGGCTGGCGCTTTGTCCGAATCTTCATCAAGACCATAAGGCGTGATGTCTTGTGAGTATTTGGTCCAGCCCATCTTAGGGTCTCCCTAATTCCCCAGATTTCTCCAGACCAGACCAGGGCACCTGAGCCCCAGAGGAGGAACCTCTGCTCTACCTCCTTCCCCCAGCAGTAGTACCTGGTATCTCCATCTTCCAAGATGAAAGTCTTCTCCTAGGGCATCTCCCTAACTTGATGCTGTTTAGCCTAGGGCAGACTTAGGGGCCCAAGACATGCACTGAATGCCAGGTGTGTTGAGAAGACATCTGCAAAGAGTCCTGAGGACATGTTTTAATTAGTGAGATGATGAAGAGGAACCCTGTGGGAAGGACCCTGTCCTTGGGTTGGCATGAGTCTGAGAGGGCACAGAGGTCAGAGCAGGGCCCTGAAACAGATGCGTGGAGGAACCTGCTCCCCAAAGAAAGTCAGGTAGGGTCTACAGGGCCATCCTGTGCCAGAAACACCTGCTGCTACCTGCTCTGTGCGAGGCATCGGGCTGGCTCTGGGACCCAGGGAGGAACAAGGGAGACCTAGTCCTGGGCCCGGCTCAGTCTGGTCAGGGAGATGAGAAGGTGATACAGTAAATCCCTAAACTCACAATGTTGTGTGAGCAGAGACCCTGGCCATCTTGCTCACAGTGGTGTCCCAGTGCTTGGCACAGTGACCCACACTCAGAACAGGCAGCTCGCTCATCTGAATTGACTGCAAAAGGAGGTATCGAGCGGCCACTGCAGGAGGGGTGGTAGCAGAGAGCTGTGAGAGTATGGAGCGGGGCGAGAGGGCTTTAGGCGTAAGCCTTGCGGAATCAGGGAGGCCTGGAGGACAAAAAGCTATAGTTAAAAGTCTCCTCCAGGTGATGGGAGCAGGCGTAGAAGAGTGGAGCTCCAGTGGCTCAGTTGGTTAGCACGTGGTACTTACACAACAGAAGAGGCATAGAAGTCAGGGAGCTAGGAGGGTTCAGGGGTCAGAGGTGGCAGGGGCGGGCGGGGAAAGGGGATATTGCCAAGTGATTCCGCATCACCTAGTGAAGCTCTGTGCCCGGTACTGAGTGAGACCCGGGGGGGTCTCAGGGGGTAAGCAGGATGGAGCCCCTGCTGGGCTCACAGGGAGGGAGACCGAGCAAATCACAAGCTTATCCTTTATTTACTGTGAGAGTGGTCTGGAGAGGTTGCAGTACAGGGCTGTGGGAGGTCCCAGATGAGCCGGGACTTTGACTTGGGCCCCAGAATCTTGGAAGACTCTGACAGAACACTAGATTCCAAGAAGAGCTTCAAGGGTCCTGGGTGTTACACTCTGGAGCCAGAGAGGACTGAGATTGTGATCTTAGCTTGTCGCAGCCTGGGCGAGCCGTGGTGCTGCAGGGCCTCGCTTTCTCCCTTGTACTGAGGAGGGAGTCACCCCCCGGGGTCCCTGGGTGTTATTGTGAGGCATCAGTGGGCCGGTGCCTGTAATGGTGCCCAGCACACAGGTGCTGGGAAACGGGAGCATTGCAAGTGATCGGGCTCAGGAGCCTCAGGCCCGTGGGACAGCAGCCTGGGCCAGGGTGTCGGGAACCCTGCTCCCAACCCCAGCAGTCACGGCTCCCTTGCTTGCTCCCACCTAGCGGCGGCATAGTGCTCCTGAAGGTGAAGGCAAAGGTCCGGCGGTACCTGCGGGAGCGGCGGACAGTGCCCATTTTGTTTGCCTCCACGGTCCGGCGCCACCCTGACAAGACAGCCTTGATCTTTGAGGGCACAGACACACATTGGACCTTCCGCCAGCTGGATGACTACTCAAGCAGCGTGGCCAACTTCCTACAGGCTCAGGGCCTGGCCTCGGGCGACGTGGCCGCCCTCTTCATGGAGAACCGCAATGAGTTTGTGGGCCTGTGGCTGGGCATGGCCAAGCTGGGTGTGGAGGCAGCACTCATCAACACCAACCTGCGGCGGGACGCCCTGCGCCACTGCCTGACCACTTCCCAGGCCAAGGTCCTCATCTTTGGCAGTGAGATGGCTCCAGGTGAGCCCCTGGGGTGCGGGGTCAGGCAGGGAGTCCCACAGCATCTTGCACAGACTACAGCCCCCTTCTGGGCCTGAGGGAGGCTATGTGGCTCAGAGGTTAAGGGCATGAGCCTTGGTGTCCGATGGCCTGGCCTCTGCCACTGGTAAGCTGGAGATCCTGAGGAAGAGACTGGAAACGTCTGTGTCTCTGTTTTCTCACTGTCCTACCTACCACATACTGTTTTTAAGAAGATACTTTGCCTGCAGCACTAACAAAGTAGCTGATGCTAGGCGAGCCCTCAGCTATGATGGTAACCATTCTTATGAGTAATTAGGCCTCATTTGCTTCATCTATAAAATGGAAACAATCTCTTTTCTGCTGTCTGGCAGAGCTTATGTTATTTGCCGCGGTGTGGAGCGCTGACCAAGACTGAGCTTGGTGCTTTAATAGGCAGCTCTAGGGGTGCCTGGGTGGCTTAGTCGGTTGAGCGTCCAACTTCAGCTGAGGTCATGATCTCAGTGTGTGAGTTCGAGCCCCGCGCCAGGCTCTGTGCTGACAGCTCAGATCCCGGAGCCTGCTTCAGAATCTGTGCCTTCCTTTCTCCCCCTCCCTGGGGTGCTCTGTTTCTCTCTCTCAAATATAAATAAACATTAAAAAAATTTTAATAAGCAGCTCTAATCTTCACAAAGCCTGGTGAAGTAGGGATGGCTGTCTCGGCTTTACAGATGAGGAGACAGAGGTTCCGAGTGGTGTGAGGAGATCGTCTAAGGTCACACAGAGGCAGGATTTCATCTTGGGCTTGACCAGTGTCCCCTGTCCCGCATGGCTATGGTGCGGGATGATGGCCAGGGAAGGTGACTAAAATGCAGAACGGGAGAGGAACGATGCAGCAGGGAGAGGGGAGAGGGTTGGACAAATCTAAAGGGAGGCCGAGGAAGCGGGGCTGAGGGGGCCGGGACTGGCCTGTGCCTGGTGCGGGTGAGCACCTGGACCGTGGTAGTGCACAGGGGAGCCTGAGAGAAGGTTCCCACCCTCTGACCCTCCATGCCTCCCTTCCAACCACACACGAGCGTGGCACAGCGCGTAAAGGCACAGACCTTGGTGTGCGGTACAGCTGGTCATTCTAGCTGTGAGCAGGCCCTGCCGTCCTGGGAGCCTCGTCTCCTCATCTACGCAGTGGGCTGCCGTTGGTACCTGGGCTGTGTGAGCAGGAGAGCACACGGAAGGAGCCCGCCGTGTAGCTCCGTAGCAGCTAGGGAGCTGTTGCTCTTGTCAGCGTCTTTCTTACAACGAGGTTGGTGCTTCACCCATCTTGCCCCCCACACACAGCCGGTCTCCCCTGATGACATGCCAGCCTTGACACAAGCAGAGGTCCTGAGGACATGGGGTCCCTGGCCTGCCCCCTGATCAGCCCTGTCTTCCCCACAGCCATCTTTGAAATCCATGCCAACCTGGACCCTTCGCTCAGCCTCTTCTGCTCCGGCCCCTGGGAGCCCGGCACGGTGCCCGTCGGCACAGAGCACCTGGACCCCCTGCTGGAAGATGCCCCCACGCACCTGCCCAGTAGCCCTGACAAGGGCTTCACAGGTGAGTCCCCTGCCCCACAGAGGCGTTCTCAGAGGGGCCCAGGACAGAGCGCTGACCTCGGGGCGGGAGGCCTGCGTACTCCTGCAGACTTGTCATGTGACCTGCAGTGAGTCATATCACCTACCTTTTTCCATCTGGGAAGATGGGCACAGTTACTATGGGTCACTCTGAAGGTTAAGTGAGCTGAAGATGCCAGGCACGGTGCCAAGTACTCGGGAGCTCACAAAACCTGATTCTTGGACTTGTTGAACGAGCCTTCATCGCTGCCCAAATGTGCAAGATCACGTGGAGCCCAAGAAACTGCTGGGTCTGAATTTCGGCTGGGGTTGGACCAGGGGCAAGACCCTCTAGCACCTGTTTGGTGCCAGCCCCTGTCAGCCTGCGATCCTCTCCCTGCCCTAGACTGTCCTGCCTGCCCATCCCCTCCTCCAGGCAGCCTTCTGACCCTGTAGCCTCTCCTCTATGCTCCACCCTGCCCTATGGAACCCCCAGCTTGCTGCGCCACCCAGAGGGCGAGAGCTGGTGCTGAGCACATGCAGCAGCCCCTCTGCTTCCCTCGTGCCCCGGAGCACCTGAGCTGCCCTCTGAGCCTCGGTTCCCACAGCTATAAAATCAGGGGTGGTAATGGAACCTATTTTATGGAGTGGCTTTGAAGATTGTAAAAGATAACAGTGGAAAACTAGGGTGTGACAAGAAGTGCTCAGTAACCGGTCATTGTCATTGCGGTCATTTCATCTCTGTCATACGTGGATTTTGTCTCCCGGTGCTTTTGTAAGCTACTTGAAGACAGGGTGTCTGGCTGGGTCAGCCTGGTGTCCTCGTGGTGTCCAGCCCTTGGCATCAGCAGGCATCCAGAGGGCATGAGATGGTTGACACACAGCGTGCGGCTGTCCCACAGCGTTCCTGACCTAGAACCCCCAGCCCAGTGGGGAAACTAATGTGACAGCCCCTGACCTGGGCTACAGGGTGGGATGGAGAAGTGGTCTGTGGTACAGAAGTTCCCTGGGCACTGTCCTTCCTGCAGATAATGCCTCCCCAGCCCTGTGCTGTCCCTTCTCAAAGCCATTTCTGTGTCTGTTTTCTTTAGATAAGCTCTTCTACATCTACACATCAGGCACCACAGGGATGCCCAAAGCCGCCATTGTGGTGCACAGCAGGTAAGGGGCAGGCTCCTGGGGGGAGGACTGGGGGTGGTGGGACCCAGGGGCCTCTCCTCTTCCTTTCCAGGGCCCACCGAACACTCTGTGCCCCCCAGGTATTACCGCATGGCTGCCCTGGTGTACTACGGATTCCGAATGCGGCCGGACGACGTTGTCTATGACTGCCTGCCCCTCTACCACTCAGCAGGTAGTACTGGGCCCTTCCGCTCAGTCTCTGGCACCCCAGGCCTCAGGAGCCCCCCAGACCCCCTCAGCAGGCAGCATCTTGTGGTAGAAACACATGAGCTTTGGAGTCAAATCTGGGTTAAAATTCAGAGGTAGCCATTGACTGGACCTCTGAATGAAGACAGCAACGTGAACCTCACAGCTTGTGTGCCCGCATCACACAGGACACCTGGGTTAGTCTGTTCATTTTCATGGGTGTGCACACCCTTGCTGCTTGGTCTTAGGAGCTTTAGGGAAGACAGAGATGGAATAAATATAGTTCCTGCCCTCAAGGTGCTTAGAGTCAGATGTGTCTTTAAGGCAGGATGAAGGATGGAACCCCAACGTGACTTTAATTCAGGAAATGACATGGTGAGTGCGGAGACAGGCAGGGAGCAGGAGCTCAGCTCAAGAGAAGAGCCCAGTGATGGCCAGGAAGGCTTCCTGGAGGAGATGCATTCAAGTCAGGCAGATGTGAGGTGCAGAAGCCAGGTGGGCTAGCTTGTTCCCCCCTGGATGAATGGCAGAATTACAGGTACAGGAGCAGGAGCTTGGGGGCAGCTCCCAGAGGGAACAGTCTAAGGAGTATGCACTTGATCCCACACTGGGGAGGTACTGGGGAGCCATGGAAGACTAGGGGAGAGGTATGATTAGTGCTGGAGGAACAGGACAGGAAAGAGGGACTGGGGGAAGGGCCTTGGAGGAGGCGGGCTGGACAAGAGGAGGCTCTGGAGGGAGGGGTCTCCTGGCTCCCAGACCTCCATGGCCCATCCCTTCGCCTTCAGGAAACATTGTGGGAATCGGGCAGTGCCTGCTCCATGGCATGACGGTGGTGATCCGGAAGAAGTTCTCAGCCTCCCGGTTCTGGGACGATTGTATTAAGTACAACTGCACAGTGAGTGAGGAGGGCAGGGGATGAGCCGTCCCTGTCCCCTTGTGACCGAGCAGCCCCACTCGGGGACGTCAGTCTTACAGCTAAGGCCAGTTGTTCACTGGGGGCAACATTCCCATTGTTCGGATGGGGAGGCTGAGGCCCGGGGCC
The DNA here is from genome assembly GCF_018350215.1 of Panthera leo. Taxonomy (NCBI): domain Eukaryota; kingdom Metazoa; phylum Chordata; class Mammalia; order Carnivora; family Felidae; genus Panthera; species Panthera leo. The sequence continues at coordinate 86,638,109 of NC_056691.1, forward strand.
TACAGGATTGGGAGGTAAAGTGAGAGCAGCCACGGGCCAGCCTCACTCCAGGTCCACCCACAGATTGTGCAGTACATCGGCGAGTTGTGCCGGTACCTCCTGAACCAGCCACCCCGGGAGGCGGAGCACCAGCACCAGGTGCGCATGGCACTCGGCAATGGCCTCCGCCAGTCCATCTGGACCGACTTTTCTAGCCGCTTCCACATCCCCCAGGTGGCCGAGTTCTACGGGGCCACCGAGTGTAACTGCAGTGTGGGCAACTTCGACAGCCAGGTGAGCAGTGGGGCGGTGGAGGGCGGGCAGGGTCCAGTGTGGAGTGTGGTGGGCACCAGAGCCTCCGCTGTCTGGTTAGGGCGGGCAGGGTCAAGCACAGAGGGTGGTGGGCACCAGAGCCTCCGCTGTCCGGTTAGGGCAAGGCAGCCATGGGAGTGTGAGGGCCAGGCCCCCCAACACTGCCTAGTCTCAGGCCTGTGGCGGGAGAGCCCAGGTCCAAGTCTTGGCCTTTGCAGGTGGGGGCATGTGGCTTCAACAGCCGCATCCTGTCCTTTGTGTACCCCATCCGGCTGGTGCGAGTCAACGAGGACACCATGGAACTGATCCGGGGGCCCAATGGCCTCTGCCTTCCCTGCCAGCCAGGTCTGCCCCGGGGCTGGAAGTGTGGGCAGAGCAGGGGAGGTTGGCCTGGGAGATGGGACTGGGATGGGTGAGTAGGGAGCCCTTGTTCTGACCAGTGGCTGTCACTCAGCTCTTCTCTTATAGCTACGAGTCCTCTTTCTTCATCCATCTGTCCCTCCATTCCTTGTCCTCTCTACCCATCAGTCAATTAACTCACTGTCGTGTGGAGGACCCTGGGATTGATCCTGGCTCAGCCCCTTAGCTCTGTGCCCAAGTCCCCTCATCTGCCAGTGAGGCTGATGGCGGCGCTGCCTCCTGCGGCTGCCCCGGGGGTCACGTATGGTAAAGAACAGACCGCTCTCTGAACAGAGCCAGGGGCCCCAGGAGTGCTGGCCCCGGTCAGGCTGTCCCCATAGCGCTTGGCCACCCTTTCGTATCGTTCATCTTTCCATCTCACAGGCGTTACTCAGACGTTACTGAGTGCCCATGTGCCGCAGGCCCGCCCAGAGAAGCTCCCTGCCCTCCAGGCTCCCGCACCGGAGCAGGGCAGTGTTTCTGTGGGAAGCAGTGTGAACAGAAGTCCAATCAAGATGCAGGGCACATTGCGGGGTTGGGGGGGGGGGGGGGTGCTGGTGGTGGCGGAGGCCTAACCCTACCCCTTCCCTGCACCCAGGTGAGCCAGGCCAGCTAGTGGGCCGCATCATCCAGCAGGATCCCCTGCGGCGCTTTGACGGCTACCTCAACCAGGGTGCCAACAATAAGAAGATTGCCAAGGACGTCTTCCAAAAGGGAGACCAGGCCTACCTCACCGGTGGGTGGGCACCGGCCCCTTTGGGTGGGCAGGGTGGAGAGGAACGAAGGGGCCCTCGCCCACCTGCAGAGAACACCTGCCCCAGGACGCCCCAGTCCCAGCCCTCCCGGTCCAGCAGATCCCGGGGTCCGGTGAGGCCTGCCGGCCCCAGCCCTGCCTCACACAGCGCCCCCCTAGGTGACGTGCTGGTGATGGACGAGCTGGGCTATCTGTACTTCCGAGACCGCACGGGAGACACGTTCCGCTGGAAAGGCGAGAACGTGTCCACCACCGAGGTGGAGGGCACACTCAGCCGCCTGCTGGACATGGCCGACGTGGCAGTGTATGGTGTCGGGGTGCCAGGTATCTGTGGGCTGGCGGGAGCCGCCAGGTGTGGGTGGGAGGCACCCCCAGGGGCGCGGCCAGCTCCTCACGGTCCGCGCTGCTGCCGCCTCCAGGAACCGAGGGCCGGGCTGGAATGGCTGCGGTGGCCAGCCCTGCTGGCAGCTGCGACCTGGAGCATTTTGCACAGCTGCTGGAGAGGGAGCTGCCCCTGTATGCCCGCCCCATCTTCCTGCGCTTCCTGCCTGAGCTGCACAGAACGGGTATGTCCCCTCCCCTGCTCCCGCTTACAGGCCCCAGGCCTGTGCCCCTTCTTGGTTCCTTTTGGAGAGACCCGGGCGGCTGTCATTTGACCTTTACCCACAGCATTGCTGTGTCGTTGGTAAGCAGACCTCCCCGCGTACAAGTGAGTGCACTGAGCCTTCAGAGAGAGAAGGTTCATACGTCCGCTAGCGGGACGAATGTTTACTGAGTACCTACTGTGTGCCTGCCAGGCTCTGTGCTAGGCCTTTGGGGATATAGGTAACAAATCCTGACGGGACCTTTGCCTTCTTGAAGCCTGTTCAGCGGTAGGGGAGGCAGCAGAGGACACGGAATTCCAAATGTAAAGGGTAGAATACAGATCAAACTGACAGAAAAGCAAATGAATGGGGGCGGGGTGCCTGGGAGGCCCCCCTGAGGAAGTGATGTTTGAGCTGAGACCTGAATGAAAGGGCGGGGTTTGTGGGGCGGGAGGCATTCCAGGCAGGTCCTGAGACAGGACGGCAGTGGGCCAAGAGAGGAAGGAAAGGAGGCCCCCAAAGCTGGAGCCAAGGGAGGCGGGGTGGGGGCAGGCAGTGATGTCAGGTGGGGCAGAGAGGTCAGTGGAGACCAGAAGACTCTGTGGGCTGGGGAGGGGCCTGGACTATGTCCAGGCAGTAGGGAGCCACAGAAGTGTTTGAGTAGAGCAGTGACCTATGTCAGGTGCATGTTCCACACAGTCCTCTGGATGCCACGTGGAGTGCAGGAGAGGGCTGCAGACAGCTCCAGGGGAGTGGGGAGACGAGTGAGGGGCTCTTGCTGTTGTCCAGGCGAGAGGTGAGCGGTGGGTCCACGGTCACATAGCAGGGCAGTGCCAGCCTCTGTCTGTTGGACCACTGACGGGTCCCCTGATGGGCAGGAAGTCTGGGGGTCCTGCCCAGTCCTGCCCCCAGCTTGCCTTAGTGCTTGTTGCCCTGTCCGGACTCTCCCCCTGCTCAGCCTCAGGCCACCTCCCATACGCTCATCATGTCAACCCCTGCCCTGCTGGAAGGCCTGCCCTCACCGAGGTGGCCCCTGCCAGGTAGTAGGCCCCTAGGAGCCCCTGAAACAGTGCGTGACTGAGCCCGAGAGCTCCTGAGTTTTGGGTGACAGCTGACTTCTCTGTGCAGGAGAGGCAGGGAAGCTGTCAGCCCTCAGGTTTCAGAGGTTTGCTACAGCACAAACACCCCAAAACTTACTTTAGGGCATAAAACAGTCATGTTTTTGCTCTCAGTGGTGGGTCAGCAATTTGGGGTCAAGTTCAGCTGAGCGGTTCTTCTGCTGGCCCCCCCTGGAGTGGAAGAGCTGCCATCGCTTGTGACTCAGCTGGGGCTGGAGGGGCCAGGATGATGTCCTTACCCACCCGTCTGGCTCCCGGCCGGTTGGTTCTGCAGCGCTGGCCAACAGACCTGTGTGTGAGGATGATGATGTTCTGTATGTGCGCTGACCGGCACGGCAGCCACTAGCCCTGCGTAGCTACTGAGCGCTTTTTTAAATGGGGCCGGTATGACTGAGGAACTGAATTTGACATTTTGCTTAATTTTAATTAAATGTGTGTGGTCTCATATGGCCAGTGGCTATCCTACTGGATAGTGCCAGCCCAGGGGGCTTTCCTGGGATGTTTCCCCTCTGTTCTGCGTGGCTTCCCAGCCTTCAGAGACCACACCAGTGTCAGGCACTGCCAGGAGGGAGGGAGTAGAAGCTGCAAAGCCCCTCGAGGCCTAGACCCAGCACTCGAATGTTCTGTTGGTCAAAGCAAGTCACAAGGCCAGTTCGGGTTCAGGTGGGGGATGGAAAAAGACTCCAGCTCTTGCTGGGAGACATGGCCAAGTCACAAGGTGGTGGAGTGCGCGTCCAGGGAGGGAAGGAATCGGGCAATTTGTCATACATACCTGGATTCAAATCCCAGTTCCAGCGTTGATGAGCTGTGTGATGTTGGCCCCGGGGGCGTGTCTCACTGCGCCAGTCTCTCCTGCCCTGTAGGGGTGATGCCCCTGAGGAGAGATGGGGAATTTACATTACGAGTGCTGAGAAAACATTGCTGCCTGTTGAAACGACTTCAGATATGTTAAAAGCTGAAAATGACATGCATCGTAGAATCCATAGAAGAGTGTTGAGCACCTGCCTCTGGGGTTGATGTGCAGATGAAATTAGATCATGCCCTTCCCTGGGAGGTGCTCAAAGCCCAGATCTGAGTTCTGGTCCTCACTCTGCTGTCACTCAGTGTGTGTGGCCTTAGATGGATAGTTTCCCTTCTTTGGTTGTCAGTTTCCCCATTTGCAAAAGAAGACGGGTAATGCAGCCCCCCCCCGCCCCTTTACCAGGGCTGCTCTGAAAAGCAGGATATAATATAATTAACTGGAGCCGCCTTTGCAAACTGTAAAGGGCTGTGCCCTACCGTGCTCTAGGCCGCTTTCCCGTGTTCTCTCCAGCCTTCCTTCTCTGTCCCTCTTCAGCTTTGGTGGTCAGCTTTCTGAGGCCCAGGCCCCTGCCCTGCACCCTCTGATCCATCCCCATTGCTCCCTCAGGGACCTTCAAGCTACAGAAGACAGAGCTGCGGAAGGAAGGCTTTGACCCATCGGTTGTGAGAGACCCACTGTTCTACTTGGATACCCGGAAGGGCCGCTACATCCCGCTGGACCAAGAGGCCTACGCCCGCATCCAGGCAGGCGAGGAGAAGCTGTGATTTGCCCCTGAGTCCCTCTAAGGGCCAGTGGGTGCAGGATCCAGAGCCCCAGCTCCCACCCCAGAGGGGTCATGGGCGATGCCAGACCAAAGCAAGCAGGGCCCAGCACCTCCGCCCCGAGGTGCTGACCCCCTCCCCATCAAAACTGCCAAGTGACTCACTGCCACCTCCCCCTGCCCCCCAAGAGGGCTTTCTGTGAAAGCCTCATGTCCGCATTACGTCTTCGAGGCCAGGTGGGGCCTCTAGGCCCCAGGCTAAGATGGACTGGGCGCCTCAGGAGGACGTCTTGGGTCAGGGCAGGGCCAGGTGGAGGGCCGCCAAGCACTCCCCCCAAAGCAGGGACCTTGTAAATGGGACCATGGCAGAAGCCCCCAGACTCAGGAAGCCAGCAGAGTGGGCAGGGGCTGCAGTGGCTGTTGATCAGGTGGCCGAAGAGGATCCTAGCCCTGGAGCTGTTCCAGTGTCGCTCAGCACTGCCTGCGCCTCAGGGAGGGTAGGAGGACCACCCTGACCTGCAGCGGGCAGTCTGGACTGAGCCCCCTGCCCCGCCCCGCCACCATCCTTCTCCTCGGTGGCTGCCTGGCTGCCCCTCAGGTGGGACCTTTCTCTTTGTAGGTCTGTCTGTGTCACTTTCTCCATCTCAGTCCTGGGCCGGTTATGAGAGGAGCAGGGGTAGAGGGGGTCGCTCAGGGGCCAATAAACTGCCTTGACTCCCCCTAGCCTGTGTGCGTGCCACCTGAGCTCACCCTACCTGCTCAGGCCCCACCTCCTGCCCCTCCGGCCCACTCACTCACTCCGACTTAGGGATATAGCAGTTAAGATGCCTTCAGTGAGTTGGCAAGGTATTTAATAGCATGAGCTTAAAAGTCCAAACCAGCTGTGTCACTTTTGAGTTCGTGGCCTAGGGCAAGTGACTCAGTCTCCTCTTCTGTGAAAGGGGAGTAATCGGGAGGATTTCAGAGAACAAGGGACCCATTTTGAGGAAAGGGCTGTTCAGAGCCTTTGAGGGAGAAAACTCTAACCCAGGATGGGATCCCGTCTCCAGACCCTCACTTGTGCTGTTCGCCTTGCCTGGGGTGCATTTCTCCAGGGGTTCGGTGGCTGTGCAAAAGCCAGAGCAGGACTGCCTGACCAGCTGGGGCAGAGTCCAGGGAAAAGCTTCCTGGAGCGGTCTTACCAGAGCTGCAGCAATCAGCAGCGCCAGTGGAGAGCCAGCTGTCTCCTGGGCCCCATCACTAGAGTCACACCCAGGCTGGAAACGGATGGCCCATTGGGAAAGGGGTCCAACTCACCCCAGGGCAGTGGGCAATGTGTGCCCCTGGGGCTTCATCTTCACTGTTTAACCCTCACCACAGTCTTTCATTTGCTGAGGTCACACAGCAGTGGAGACGGGGCGCTGGAAGGCAAACCCAAGCCCCTCTTGCTTCTTGCTGCCCCACCCGCCTGCTGGTGCAGAAGGCAACGGGAAAACCAACAGCTTCCATTCCACGAATGCCTGTGGAGCCAACTGTGGGCCCCGCCCTAGGCCTGCAGCTGACAGCCAGGGTGGAGGGGGGCCAGGGTGAGATCCGGGGTGCCTCCTGGGGGAGTGACTTTGAAAGAGGAATCTGATGCTGCTCAGGGGGAAATGGGGGGCAGAGCTGGAGTAGGGCCCTTGGAGAATGGTGCTGAGGGGGTTTAGGAGGGAGTGGTAGGCATGGCTGCAGTGTCCCAGTGAGACCAGCAGAGGGCATGCAGAGCTTGGAGAATTCCTTCTTGGCCCTTCTCAGCCTCCAAAAGCAGAAAGGAGGGGCTGCCTCATCCCCAGGCCGGTACCCAGCCCAGAGCACTCCGTCTTTGAGGGCCCAGGGTTGGACTTCCATGGGCTGGTCCTGGCTGACAGCTTTGTATCTAACCCTTAGCAGTGAGTACTTTCCAATGGGATAGCGCTGCCACCCACCCAGGGGCCCCTATTCCTTCCTGGAGATTGAACGCAGTCACCGAAAGGCAGTATGGAGTGGTGGTTGGGTTAACAACCTCCAGCTCGAAAGGGCAGGTGCTCAAGTCCATTTGCCAGGCTAAGCCTCAGGTTCTTCTGCAAATAGAGATTTAGGGTAGTTGTGAAAATGCATTGTGCCTGGAGGTCTCTTAACTCTGGGTCTGGTGCCAATACCTGCTCAGTACACAGCAGTTACAGGGTAAAAAACGAAAAAGGATATATATACAGGTATCAGGACCCCAGACTAGGCCTGAGTTTACCACTTCCACACTGCTTCCCCCTCTGCCCCCCCCTCCCCCCGCCCCAGTGAAGGGCCTTGGGAGCTCTCCCATCTGCCTCTGGTCATCCTCAACCATGGCTCTGTGAGTTAGGCGCACAGTAGCTTCTCAGTATGTGCTTGTGAATTTAACGATAGCTACTGTTTATTGGGCATTTCCTGACGTTTCTATGCTGTTTCATGGTTTACAAAGTACCGCGTTAAGTTCATCTGTGGAGCAGAGTCTAAAGGCCTGCTGGGGGCAGGGGCAGAAGCGGTGCACGGTAAGATAGACCTGGGAGCCCACTGTCCGGGGACAGGGGAGAGGGAGCTAGCGAGTTAAGAAGCAGCCGGTGAGGTAGTTAGCTGCACCCAACCCAGCGCGCTGGCCAGGTAGGCAGTTGTGTTTCACAGTCAGAGAGGCTATTCAAGAAAGAGTTCTCCAAGAATTGGAGGGGGAAGAGCATCCCAGACAGGAGTAGCAGCAACATGTAAAGGCCTGCAGGGCAGGTCTAGGAAAGCAATGAAGCTGCAGGGGAGTGCGCATCCGGTGTGGAGTAGGGCTGAAGCAAAGTATGAAAAATGAGTCTTTTGTGGGCACTTGCACACTTCCAGACAGTGGGGGCTCTGCTAGGAGGTCCCTCATCCCTCCTCGGGTCACACCCACTTCCTTCGACTTGCTAACGGCCACACCGTATGGAGCCCTTCCTATGTGCCAGGCGATTTGCAATGTGCTACGTGTGCATCCGTTTGTTAAATCCGTAAGGAAAAGCAGCTACTATTTTTACCCCCATTCCACAGATGAAGAATCTGAGGCTCAGGGAGGCAAAGTCTCTCCAAAGACCACAGAGCCTGCGAATGGCAGCTCTGGGGGTAAGGCCCCTTCCTGGAGCTTCAGTGTTCCCATCTGCAACAGTGCCTGGGGGCGGGCAGAGGCTGGAAAGAGCCGGCCTCGAGCATCCCTGGAGGTCCTACCGCCCTCAGGACAGGCAAGTGGCCGACCAGGCCAGTGCTTGGAGTATCACTTTCAATTCCTGGGAAGAAGGTTAAATACCTCCGAGGGGCCCATTTAGGCGGTGGCGGCAAGGGAGGGGGTGACCAAGTGACTTTCAAAGGGGCCTGAATGCATGGCCGGCCCCTCCCCCCCCCCCCCCCGAGGAGGGGGCCCTGCTTCCTTCCAGCCTAATGATATTCTAGGCTCAGCCCTCATCTTTGGCGGCAGTTTAACCCGAGCCGGGGCGGATTTCTTTCTCACTGATCTCAGCTTGACACCCAATTAGCACAAGAATGGGAGGAGGAAGCCTGCGAGAGGCGCCTCCCAGCCTCCCGGGGCGCATGAGGGGAGCAGGCTGGAGACAAAGGGCAGCAGGCAGGGGGGCACCCGCGCCCTCGCCTCCCCTGCAGACCCCGCCTTTGTCTCCCTTGGAGCTTCTGAGGAGATAGAGGCCGCCGCCCGGGCTGGCCGGCCTGCTGGAGGAGACAGGGGATGGGGCCCAAGCCCCTCTTCTGTGTGGATCCCAGGGGAGGGCATCTGGGTGAGCCTGACCCAATGGGAGGCAGTGAGGGCCAGTGATGCTGAAGGCACTACAACCTGGGGTTGAGGCCTTAGGGGGCATGAGACACTTAGGGGCCATGAGCAAACCACTGGTTCTGAGCCTCAGTTTTCTCATTTGAAAAATGGGGATAATAGTAGTCTCTGTGAGCAGCCAATCAGGTAGGGCATGTAAACACCTGGCAGGTGGAAGGTGGGCATTCAATAAATACTTTTTTAAATACATTTTTAAAGTTTATTTATTCAGAGAGTGAGAGAGGGAGATCATGAGCAGGGGAGGGGCAGAGAGAGAAATCCCAAAGCGGACTCTGTCCTGTCAGCGCAGGGCCCGACTTGGGGCTCTAACTCACAAACTGAGATTGTGACCTGAACCAAAATCAAGAGTCAGACACTCAACCGACTGAGGCACCCAGGCGCCCTGCAATAAATGCTCTTTTAATGAATATGAACATGAACTAATATTGTTACAATTAAGAGATTGAGTGGGGTAGGCTTGCGATCAGAAGGAAGGATTTTCTGAGACCCAGGCATTCACAGAATGGGCTGATTTACCCAGAAGTGAGCTCCCAGTCTCTGGGACTATGTAAGAAGCTGGAGGAACCCGTTTGTTGAGATATGGGAAGATGCCTCCTCTGGCCTTCCTGGTGCCATCTCCCTCCCACCATCCCTTTGGATTTGGGCTTGTGTGACTTCTGGGAAGCCTTCTCTGATCCCAGGGCTGGATTAGGGGGCTCCGCCAGCTCCCACAGGGCCCCATGTTCCCCCTTTATAACATTGATCACACCGTGAGGTCCATTTTTACATCTCTGTCTCCTGCAACAGCCCCAGGAGGACAGGGACCTGTTGGTTTTGTTCACTGTTGTGTTTCCAGCACCAGCTCTGGGCCTGCCACTTAAAAAGTGCTCAGTGAATGTTTGTCAGACGGATGAAGCCCTTCAAATGCTCCCTAGCTCTCATGTTCCAGCCCCAGGAGGTGGCAGTTCCTGGGGTGAGAGGATATTCAATTCTCGAAGAGGTGAGCTGAGTTCAGAGGCTCAAGGGCTTTACCTTGTTGGTAAAGAGAAGCCATTAAATGACTTTGAGCGGGGGAGTGAAAGGTGTTCACTTACTCACTCAACAAGCACTTACCAAACCCCTACAATTACAAAGCTCCTTACTGCAAGCTAAGGATCAAAAATGAATCAGGCAAGATTTCTGCCCTGGAAGAGTTGGGTCTAGTGAAAGAATCTTAGAATATTTTTGGTGAAAGGACCTTAGATCGTTTGGTTCCCAACCTTCTTCACAGATTGGGGAAACTGAGTGCCAGAGAGGGAAAGTGACCAACCCGCACAGCATGGTGAATATGGGGCCTTTCCATTAACCACAGGATTCCTTTGTGCTCTGAGGACCAGGCTGTGTCTGACTTGTTTTCACTTGGCCAGTGCCCTGGAACAGTGCCTAATACATTGGAATGGCTCAGGGCTATCCACGGAGTCAAACTACAGTGAAGTCATGGCCACAGTGAGGGAGGTGGGAGGCAGGCAGGCAGAGAAGAAGCAGGTACAGGTGCCAGGTGCCAGGGGTGGCGGTGGAACATTTTGGGGTTGCAAAATCAGCTTTAGGAGAGGAATCCAAATTGATGACTTTTTTTTTTTTTTTTTTTTAAGATTTTAAGTAATCTAATCTCCACACCCAACATGGGGTTTGAACGCAAAACCCCGAGATCAAAGGTCCCATGGTCCACTGACTGAGCCAGCCAGGAGCTCCTCAAATTGGTGACTATTTGGATATGGGACAGAATTAAGAACAATGTCTAAAGTTTCTTGCTTAAGTGTTTCAGTGTGTGGCAATGGTATCCTTGAGATGGGGAACACAGGGCAGGGCCTGTTTTAGGGAAGGAGGCGCTGTAGCAAGAACTCATTTAGTCCTCGCTACAACCCTGTGAGTTAGGGGGTGTTACTATCCCCATTTTACAGATGAGGAAACTGAGGCACAAAGATGATAAGGGACTTAATGCAAAGAAACATCTAGGAAGTGGTGGGAACTGGATACAAAGCTGGCAGCTGAACTCCCAGCTCTTAACCATTATATCATTCCGCCACTGACCTTCAGACTACCCCCCCCACATGTTACCCATGCTAAGTTCAATTTGGAAGTGTTGTGATTTAGACACCCCAGTGTATCTACTTTACTCCACTTCTCCCCTGGCCTTTTGCAACAGGCTCCAGCGGTGTCCCATCTTCTCCCCTGTTCTTGTTAAACCATTCACACTCCAGCAAGTAAGGATATTTTACAGTATAGTTCTAATGTCACCCCCTCCCCAAACCTTTCAAAAGCCTCCCACTGCTCTTAGAATAGAGACTGAAATTCTTACCTGGCTCTCAAGGTGTGATTTGGCCCCTGCCCCCTTCCTAGCTTCATCGCTTACCAGCCCCTCTGCTCCCCAAATTCCACTTTCCTCTCTTGGTGTCCCAGCATGGTCGCCAACTCAGGGCCTTTGCATCTTCTGTCCTCCTCATTGGAATGTTTCAGAGGTTTCTCTCCACCCTCACATCCACCTACGGTACTCAGCTTTATTGCTTAGCTGTGTCCAGTCCAATTGGTTTTCTTTTTGAAGTTCCTATAACTTCAGGTCACTTCTTTCAGTTAGAGATTTTCTATTTATTAGTATGATTGATCTGTTTCTCTGATTACAGTTAGTTTCCACCACTACACTGTGAGTGCCCTAAAAGCAGGAACCCTTCTCATCCCGTTCACCACTGCACCTGTAGCACTGACCAAGATACCTGGTACACAGAGGACGTGCAGCAAATGTCTGCTGAATGAGTAAAACCCAAATCGATAACCAAAGGAGCGCCCGGATAGCGACTCAATAGCTCAGGAGAGATTTCTGGGCTGGAAATAAAGACTTGTAGTCACTTATAATTCAAGTCAAGTCAAGACGAATGGACGGGCTCACCCAAGAGGTGTGCGGGCTTAAGACAGACTTGTAACTTTTGCAAGATAAGCAGTAACGTGGCTCACAGGTACGACGCAAAGATGCCCGGGCTCCCCGCCTAGCTGTGGCTCGCACAAACCGCTGCCCACTCAGCTCCCTGAGGCCCGTCCCAGAAAGGTAGGTGACCAACTCAAGAGCCCCTAACGAGAGCCGCGACCTCTCCGCCTAGCTCCCGGCCTTCCTCCAATGGCTGCGGAGGATGACCCTCTGGGCACCGCCTCTTCCGCTCGTGGCGACCGGAAGTGGGCGGGAGGGCCGGAAGTTTAAGGGAATTTCCTGTGAGCTCGGCTTCCTCAACATGGCAGCGCCCTTGTCGGTGGAGGTGGAGTTCGGGTGAGTCACAGAGCTGGGGCACTGTGGGGATGGATTGAAGTCGTCGGGCCCGGAACTCCCCTCCCTCTGCTTTGGGGCCTGTCACGACCGAATCGCTGAGGCTCCTGGCGCCTTCCCAGAGCTACGCCACCCGCCTCGAAGAGTCTGAGAGGCTCGGTCTCCCTTGGCGACGAGACCGTATGTCCGGGAATAGAGGCGCAAGCCCGGGCGTGGAGGTGTCCTCTGGGCACTCCTCAGTTGCTCCGTGCCCTGCCGGACTCAAAAGGCATGACGTTAGCAGGCGGCCTCCTTACCTTGTTTACTAATCTCGTTTTGGACCAGTCCCGTTTGTCTGGCATCTGAGCTCCTAGAGCCGAAAAGGACTACCCTTCACCCCCAGATTTCTTCTTCGGGCAGCAATTTCCGCTTACACGGTTCCTGGAGCCTTGTTTCTCATGGGATGTGTGGCCGAGGCGGCACTCCTTCTCTTTCCCAAGATTTGGGGGTGTTAAACAGACCTGAACCTTTTTCAGGTCCTTCAGTAAACTGGCTGATTGCCTTCTGCAGATCTTGAGTCAGGCGAAGGTACGGGGACAAATAAATAGCACAGTGGAGGAGAATAAGTTGACAGTGCAGTTATACACAAGACAAGAGGAGCAGGAGTGGGACACACACACCCAATAGCTGAAGAAACACACATCAGGGAGGAAGTCCCCTCAAGCCACGATCTTCTATTCCCTACAAATGAGTTTGTCGTGTGATTTCAGAGCTGAGAGAAACTGCAGAGCTTGGAGGGAAGGCAAAGGAACTGAGACCCAAGAGATGGGTGGTATAATTTCGAGTCACATGGAAAAAGCTGGGACTAGATGTGTGTGTGCACGTGTGTGTGTGTGTGTGTGTGTGTGTGAAGATAAACAAGCCAAGGCTTATATGAAAGGAAAAATCTGAAATGGTAATCTAAAACCTCTACCCATAAATGCCTTTCCTTCCATTGGATGCCCTCAGTTTCTTTCATGTTTTCCCTTCACTGGATAGTCCATTCAGTAGTCATTATTGAGTGCCTATCATGTGCCAGGCAGTGAGCCAGGCACTGAGGATACAAAGATAAATAGAACTCTGTCCATGCCCTCCAGTGCTCAGTGTTTCTGTCCCTTAGAAGGGGCAGTCTCATGAATGTTAACTGCATTTTAATTGACAATATTGTCTGGCCCCATGGGTCCAATTAGAACTATGCTGGTCTGGTCTCCTCACTATTTTGCTTCACCGACCCTTGGCTCGGCTATGCCCCCTACGCCAGCCCTCCCGTAGCATGGAAGTTCTAGGAAGATCCCTGCTACTTTGACAGGCCCCAGCAGAGCTGAAAAGGGAGAAGCTGCAGACTACCGGTATCGAGGTTTCTCTGCAGTCAGCTTACCTTTCATTGTCACTGAGTCAGACCTGGTTTTTGTTCGTCAGAAATGTTTTCCGTCTGCCGGGTACTGTGCTGGCAGCAGTGGGGAAGTCCTATAAGGAAAGTATGGTCCTTGCCTTCGAGAACTTATAAACCAGCTTAATTACCCCTTTTCTAGTCTAAACATCGCTAGCCTTAGCCTCCCTTACCTGCAAGAGCAAGAGTGAGCCCCACAACATTTCTCCCCCAGTCTACCCATCTTTGAACAGCTCCGCTCACCACCACAATGTCCCATGAGAATTGCAGCTTCTCAGGAAGGAAGAACATCTACGGTGTATTTTAAACCCAGATTCCATCTCTCTTTGTGTCAATGCATGCTTTTGCCCTTGGCTTTTCCTTCATTTTCTCCATTTCTTCGCGGACTTCCTTCACCCTTCACTCTGAACCTGAGCAGATTTGCAAAGAAACCTTGCCCATCATTCTCTCCCTTTTGTTCCTGAGTGCCACTGTGATCCTTGAAGTGTGTGGTTAGCCCCTGACCAGATGTCGTCCTGTCTGTCCTACCTGCTTTGAGAGCCTCTCTAGACGACCTCTCATACCTTTCATCTTGTCAGGAACCAATTCTGCCATCCTTTGTCTTGCCACCTGAAGTGTCCTTAGCGGAGCATTTTCTCAGGTCACACAAAATTCAAAGTATGCGGTAGAAATGTGTTTTGCGTCCCTGAGGTCCAGATGTGAGGTTCCCTCTCCTTTTCCTCTTATCCTTCCTCCTGAGACTGGTAGGTGTTGGCAAAGAGAGGCAATGCCATTGAGGCCAGAGAAGGAGGAGAAATGGGCATTTTCATTCGTTCAGCAAATACTTCTTGAGTGCCTGCTGTGTGCCAGGCTCTGTTTTAGGCCGAGCTTGCATTCCAGCAGGCAAAGGGAAATAAACAAAACTAAAAATACATGGGGTGATCAGATAGAGACAAGCTAGAAAAAGTGAGGGCAGTTTGAGGAGCGTATATACCAGCCACTGGTACCAAGAAACACTCCTGTCACAAACTGGGGAGTGAAGGGAAAGGTGAAGTGTCTTTAGATGTAATTCCTTAACTGAGTTTGAACAGCAAACCCTATAGGACATAAGAAAATCTGGCTTTGGTTCTCTTCTGGGGTCAAAACAGGCCCCTTTCCCGCCTCCCGAATCTCTGCAGGGGCTGGGCGTTCACCTTCCACCCCTCCAGATGTGCTGGCAGCACAAACACCAGCCCCTCCCTTGAAGGCCAGTGAACCCAGTGGTGACAGGTCACTCTGAGCCAGACTGCTTCTCCCTTACCCGCTTGCAAAGGGAAAAACAGCCTTGGCCTCTGAGCCTGGCACCACCAGGTTTGGCCGCTCTTGGTTGTTTGCCTGGGTTCCAGTGCCCCCAGTTCCCACCCCTCTTCTCTGACCCCCAACTCCTGAGCCCCTTGCCTGTCACCCTCCCCCACCCCAGCTGCTGCATGTGCCAGCCCCCACCCAGAAGAGAACGAGGCTCTTGGAAGGGGATAAATGGAGGCTCTGTGCAGGCTTGCAGCTGAAATGGCCCTGCGCGCGGCCACAGATGGGCCTCCTCTCCCCCTCCACATTTCTGCATCAACAAAGCGTGACCTTGTTTGGATGACAGTCGCCCCATGTTTCCCCATGACAATGCTTGCCTTGCCTCTGCCTCCCAGTGGACTGTCTCAGGACATCTCTGTTCTCCGAAATTGGGAAAGGGTGGTGTAGCGGGAAGCGTCACATCCATCAAAAGTCCGTTAAGGCCTTCTCAGTTAAGATCCACGTGAAGTCCGAGATGGGAATCAGGAGACCCAGAGGAAGAAGCACTGTGGGGCATTGAAAGAGCCCTGGTGTCCGCATCATAAACCCCTGGCTTCTGGACTTGGCTCCGAGCATCTCTGCTGTCCCAGCCTCCCCTTGGCCAGGTGCTGGCACATAGAAGTGAGCCAAGGTCTGCCCTCAAGGGGCTTTCCGACCTTTGGGGAGTCTTGTTTTCTTCCTGCCAAGGCTGCTGGGGCTAAGCAGAAACCAGCTGGAATTCAAATCCCACTTGAGCCACTGCCTGTGTGACCGTGGACAAGTCACTTAACCTGTCCGGGCCTCCGTCTGCTTCTTCATCGGATACAACTAGTAATGTCTTCCTCCCTTCCTCCTTACCTGGGCTGCCCTCAGAATGAAATGAGATGAAGAATATTCTTATGAATGGCAAAGTTATTGCTAAACCCAGTGGAGTCTCAACCTCCAGCACTGTGGTGTGCCCACCGGGCCCAGCAGTGAGTGGCACAAGCAGGGGCATTTCAAACCCTCCCCTGGCCCAAGGAGACCCCTCAACACACAGGGTCTCCACCGTGTCTGATGCTGGCTCCTCACCACTTCTGTAGATGGAAAGATTGAGGCTTGAGAACATGGAGTCACATGCCCAAGGTCTGGGCATCAGGCAGAGGTGGAGCACGGCCTCCATCTCAGGGCGACAGCTCCAAAGCTTGTTCTCTGCACCTGTATGCTAAGCTGCCTCTTGAGAAAGCGGAGGAGTAAAAATGAGAGTCTGCAAATTTGGGTACTTGATTATTGGTAGAGACTATCTGCACCCCACTTCACATTAGGAAGTCACATTTGAGGATCCGTCACAGTCTGGTACCCGAGCTGTTCCTGAGCCTTGGTCTGTGCGTCTCTTGGGCTTCTAATGCCAGCCCCTTCGGTTTTCAGTCTCCACCAGGTATTTGCAGGAGCTCACCCGGCTGTCTTTCTCTGGCCCTCCTTTGCAGAGGCGGCGCAGAGCTCCTGTTCGACGGCATAAAGAAGCATCAGGTCACCTTGCCTGGACAGGAGGAACCCTGTGAGTATGAGCATTCCGAGCCCCGCTCTGAGGGCCGCTGAGCAGGAGCCTGGGGTCACTCAGCTCTGTGCAAGGGGGAAGGGGCAGGGTTTCCCTGGCCAGTGGGAGAGGGGAGAGGGAGGAGGAGGCATCACCATCCTCTCTGGGATGAGCCAGCTTTGTAGGAAGGAGATAGCATAGCTTAGTCCTTACAGATGCAGGTTCTGGATTCAGACAGACTCAAGTTTGAATCTCTCTAGAGCCTTAGGCCAGGCACCTCACCTCTCTGAGCTTTAGTGTTCTCACACGTGAGGTAGGGACAGAAATCCCTACATGCTAAAAGCTGTAGCGCGCATCTCTGCTGTTGTCGGATGGCAGCAGAGAGGCGTCCTCCTGAAGGGGGTCACCTTCAGCAAAAATAGAGCCGTGTGGATGGGCTCACGTGGTGAGAGGATTTAGATGAGGAGAAAAGTATCCAGCCAGAAAGGAGGTGTGATGGGGAAGGTTGACTGAGGGGGAGACAGTGGGTCGTTGGGGTTTTTTGGTTTTTTGGTTTTTGGTTTTTTTGGTCCATTTAAGTACTTGATCTTCTTCCTTTAACAAATGTACACTGAGCATGTCCTGTGTGGAAGACCATGTGCCAGGCACTGGGGAGACATGTAAAGAAGAGCAGGTCCCTGCCTTCACACTGGGTGGGGAGGGGGGTCGAAGAGGTAACTTACAGGGGTCCAGCTGGGTAAATACTGGGGTAGCCTGGAGGCAGGGGCCCGGGCACCGCAACCCTGAAGGGGCTCGGCAGCCCTGGCAGTGGATCCTCGCCAGAACAGAGCGCTCAGGAATGGGAACCCGTCTCCACCTGGGGATGAGATGGCTCTGCGGGGAGGGGAGATCAGTCACATGAGGAGGCAGGGGAATGAGGTTCACGGAAGCGGGCCGTCGAGAAATGGTCATGAGGTTTGACGGGGTTCTTCTGGAACTGGACACGCGTCTGCCAGGAATCAGACAATTCCCCAAATTCACTGGCTGCCAAGCTGTCTCTGACCGTCCCTTGGGTTGGAGAGCAGTGGCACAGGGTGGATCTGTGTGCCACATTCAGAGGCTGGGGACGCCCACCAAAGTACAGGACACTGCCATCCTTGAGCTGGGAGCGGGCATGAGGCTGGGGTTAAATTTCGGGATTGGGGGACCGTGTGCATCCCTGGTGGGGGAAGACTGGGGAAGACGAAGGTGACTGTTCCTTAGTTTGACAGGTGGCCACACAGCCTTGGGAGGGAACAAGGGGCTCTCAGAAGCTTCTCAAAGATTCAGCCTCAAAGACCTGGCCAGGAAGTTAGTAAAGTCTCACAAGTTAGGATTCGTTTCCCCTGCATTTGCATGGCAGGTTTAGTGATTCCAGTCCCCTTCATTCATCCACTGGCTGAGTGTTTACCGTGTGCCAGAGATGGGGGGAAGTACTTCGCGGTTGCGGTTGGCATATCTGGTTTTGAGTGCCCCCTTTGTAGCAGGCACCGTATTAGTTGCTGGGTATTCGGTGGTGAGCAAAACAGATGTGGTTCTCGCCCTAAATGGAGCATAATGGAAGTGGAGGCAGGCAGCAAACCGGGAAACACCTAATGTAAACTGCCCAGGTGGTGGGCATTGGCACGAGGAGAACACACAGGGGCTTTGAACGCGAGCCGGTGGTAAGGGCAGGCTTCTAAAGAGGTGGCTTTGAGGCGAAGACCTGAAGGATAGAAAGAAGCTGGCCTCATAAATCGGCAGGGAGAGCAGAGGTGCAGAGGGCCGTTCCAAGTAGAGGGGGTAGCTCTTGGTAAAAACCCTCAAGGTGGTCCAGGAACTGAAGAAAGGCCAGTGTGATGAGGGGCACAGGCTGAGTTTGGCGTGGTAGACCGCACCCCTGTTGGTTGTGCAAATAATTGTCACAGATTCCTAGGCGGTAGCTGCCGTTATCATTCCCGTTTTAAAAACTGGAAACCCAAACTCCGAGACATCAAGGTCCACACCGCGCAGTTATTTAAGTGGCAGAACTGGGATTTAGAACCAGACTTCAGGGTCTCCAAAGGCCTTGCGTGGTGCCACTAACTCCCTTGACCCACATGACCTCTCCTACCTGCAGTGTATTTTCTGGTTTTGACACTTTCATTCATTCATTCATTCATTCATTCATCCATCCATGCCTTCAACAGCTACTTACTTTGATTTGTGTAATGACCATAGTAAATATTATCTATCAAGAAAACCAGATCTCTGAGAGAGACAGAAAGACCTGTCCAGAGTTGCAGAAATAGGGAGACTGGGCTAAGCGCAGATGTTTGATCTCTCATTCTCCATTTACTGCTTATGGGGCCGATGGGGCCTGTCCTCCCCTCTCTGGGATGGCCGAAAAGGAAGTGGGAGAGAAACTGAAATGGCCCCTTTACTCAGCCTTTGGGCCCTTGGCAGTGGATCTTTACCCCTGGTTCCCATTTTTGCCCTGCTGCGCCCAGAGGCATAGGTCACACCGCAGCCACGGAGCTGGCTGGCAGCTGCCAGACATTACCCTGGCACACAGGAGCCCAGCGGGTGCCGCCAGCAGAGTCTCACTCTTCCCCCAAGCCCGTGCCCAGCACTGTCGACTGGCAGCCTTCCCAGCCCGGGGGCTGCAACTTGGCCAAGCAGGTCTTGGAGACTCCAGCAGAGAAAATAGCAACCATAAGATTATGGATTGTGACAAGTCTCACAAACAAGGGGACTCCGGGGCCCTGGGTCCTGGGCCAGGGGAGAGCTTCCAACCGAGCCAACTTGGGAAAAGAGGATGGGCAAGGCCAAAGGGGGTGAGCTTGCAGGAGGAGCCCTGGCAGTGCGCGTTTGCAGATCACTTAGTTCCACGGGCCTCTTTTTTCCCATCTGTGAAACGGGAGGTTGGGTTAGATTTAGTCTTTATTGAGCTGGCTATCCATCGGACATCCACAGTCTGGGAAAGTTGCTTCCAGATCTGAGCATACAGTTCTGGGAATCGGGATGTGTTGGTGAGAAGTTATGCGTGTAGAGGGGACCTCCTAACAGCCATCTCTGTGGAGCAGGCCTTGATTGGCAGAGGTTGGTAGCACCATCAGTTTCGGACATTGTGGCTGCTGGGGGCTGGCTTTTATACATCAAGAGCTCCTTCGGTGCAAGGCCCCCAGCCCGTGGTTGGTCAGTGGGCTGGAGCAAACCCAAAACTTCAGGGGAGACAGACTGTCCCCATGTGGGCCTTACCTGCCCTGGCCCCCAGGAGGAGACACTAGGCCTCACCTTTCCCGGCCCTTCTTCCTCTGCCCTGCCTTTGTATTACAGGGTGGCCCGGCCAGGGAGCTGGAGGGAGCTCCCGGGCGCTTTAAACTGCTTAGCATGCATTTCACAGCCTCTCTGGGGCCAGCTGTTCCTTTCTCTGCTCTGGGGCCTGTTTGCTGATCCCCTCCCCACCGCCCTCCTCTCCCCCAACCCCTCCCAGTCCCTGTGCAAAATTGCTTTTGAAAAGATCCACTTTCTGCTTAATTAAACAATGAGGAGCGTCCCCTGCACATCTGTAAACCTCCTTCTGAGGCCAGTTTAGCCCACAAACTGCTCCATTCTTACCCCCATTCACTTGTAAATAGACCCTCTGATGTTCCCTCTACCCTCTCTTCTCCTTTACTCCCCCCATCTCTGCTCTTTCTTCTCCCTTTTCAACTAAGGCCTGGGGTGGGCTCCCAGAAGAGCCTGGAGCCTGGTGGACTTGGTGGGAACTGGAGCGGTTTAACCTTATGGAGGAGAAGACTTAGGGGGTCTGGCTCTCCCAGAACTGAGTGGTGTGTGGAAGAGGGGCCACTTTTGTTGGTGTGGTCCCTGTGGACCAACCAAGGCTCATTGGGTGCGAGTGTCAGGAAGATAGATTTCTGGTTGGGGGCAAGGTTCTCCCTGGAGGTGATCAAAGAGAGGCTGGATGTGGGTCTGTCGCAGGCGAGTTCATGAGCAGATAAGATCTTGGGATTGTTCTCTTTCAGCCCAAGAACCTAGGATGGACACCAGTGGCAGGGAGGGGCTGCCACAGTGGGTGGTCAGTGTCCGCAGACAAGGACAGGTCCACTGGGTGAGCAATCCTGGTGGAAGCTTCCGTAGGTGCTAAGAGGGGAGTGTGTGGTGCCCCTTTGCCAACAGCCTGCAGGAGAGGGGTCTGGCAGCCAAGGGGATAAGGAGCCCTGAGTCACTGTGGCCAGAGGATATTGTCCTGTGCGGTGGACGCTCCACAGGGCCTGCTGCTCCCTTTATGCCTGAACCCTCACGGCAGCGCTTTGGGGTTTGGATCGCTGTCCCCGTATGTCAGGCTGACACTGCAACTGGTGCCCTCCCAGATGCCCTATCCAGGGCATCTAGCAGCAGCTCAGGGTCCCCCAGCTCCAGAACCCCAGCTCTTAACCACTCCGCCACAGAGCAGCAGCTCCCATTACTGCTGTTTCCCAAATGGGCGGGCCAGGCTTCCTTGCTGGAGACCTTGTATTAGGTGCCTATCAGATGCCGGCATTCTGGCCTCCACAGCCTCAGAATGTGATTCCTTCCACCTGGGCTGTCCTGGGAGCATCTTAGGGGTCTGAACATCGAAAATGGAAGGGAACACCTGGCTGGCTCAGTCAGTAGAGCTCTTGACCTTGGGGGTCATGAGTTCAAGCCCCACATTGTGTATAGAGTTTACTTTAAAAAAAAAAAAAAGATTTTTAAAATAATAAAGTGGAGGGAAGGCCAGTGTCTGGGGTCCCCTCACTGCTCCCAGCCCCCCACCCCATTCCCCCATTGCCTTTCCAGCTTTTGATGGCAGTGGATCCTACAGAAAACCCCAGCCAGTCCCAGCATTATCTGATGAGTCCTTGACTGTACTCCACCCCGGAGACTGTCCGAGCACATCCCCAGGGTGCCAGGGGCCTGAGCAGAGCTTGTGGAAGCTCAGGACACTGGGAGAGAGCAAAGGGTACGGGTTTTTCCTCCGGATCACAGAACAGTCACGGCGCTGACGTGCCAGGAACTTTATATGGATCGTCTGATTCAGTCCTCATGACCACTGTGTGAGGCGTTCTTACCACTCCCATTTCCCAAAGGAAGCTGCGGCTCAGAGAATCCCACGGCCAAGGTCATAGGACCAAGAAGTAATGGGTTTAAACTCAGAACTGGGACTGTCTGTGTTCCCAACCTCTTCTCCCTCCATAGTCGTCCACATGTCCAGCAAACATCTCAGGCGGGTTCTGTGTGTGAGATTGTGTGCTGTGTGCTGTGGCCACACCAGGTCCTCAGAACACACTCTGGTTCCTAACGGTCATGCCGTTTAGGAACATGAATTTGAGCTGGATCTCGATAACGTGCGTAGCCAGAGAAACAGGGAGCCCCAGCCCAGGCAGTGTGGGTTCTGTACCCATGGAGCAAACTTGGAGTACACGAGGAAGGAGAGGCCTCTTCCGGGGAAGACCTGTCTCAAGGCCCCTGCATGCCCTGCATGGTCTGGCCCCTGGCTACTGCTTTGGTCTCATCTGCTGATTGTCTTGCTTTCTCTGTTCTATTACCTTGAACCTGCCAATTCCATCCCGCCATTAAGTCTTCATGTGTATTCTTTCTCCTGCCTGGGATGCTTCCCCGTCCTGCCCTGCTCATCCATGAGGCCTCAGCATCAACATGAACGTCCTCAGAAAAGTTTTCCTGCACCCGCACAAAAGAGATAGCATTTATCACCACTGATTGAATAAGTGGTGGCCGTCTCCCCTGCTGGCCTGTTAGCTCCATGAGGGCGGGCTCTGCGTCCTTCTTGCTCATTGCCGTCTTCCTAGCACCTGGCACATAGTAGTTGCTCAGTAAATATTTGCCTTGCAAATCCCAGGAGGGAAACCACCCTCCGTGGGAGCGGGAAGGCAGGAGGACATAGAGGGGGAAGGTGGATCGAAGATTCCCCAGAGCCACCAGTCCCTGACTCTGCTTAACCCTTCCTCCTCCCCTGGGCGCCTTTGGAAGCCGACCATCTGGCTTGGAGATTATTTGCATATTGTCTGGGCCTCAGCAAGCCTAGCAAGATGTCCCTGGGGGTGTGTTTCAGGCCAGGCCGAGTGGCCCTTGCAGGCCTCCTTGTGAAGGGAGCCGTGAGTTCCACCTCTCCCCACCCCCAAATCCAGGCATGGGGGAACAATACGGTGGCCTCACCATGGAAACAGGCTATCAAGAATGTGGGCAGGCCTGGGGGGCACAGAAAAGGGAGGGAGTGACCTCAGCAAAGAGGAGCATCATGATAAATGAGCCCGTACCGACAGCAGACTCACCCCCCAGTCCACCCCTCTGGGACTCCATGATGGTGCCTTCACTTGGATGACCCCGACATGACCACTAGCCCTCTCCCCTCCCCCAGCCTATCCAGGGTGAAGCAGAGCCCCCCCCCCCCCGCCTCCTTTTGGAGGGAGCCCGGGCCTTTACCCAACGGGCCCTGGTTCTGGACCGGCCAGCCAGGGCTGTGGAGGTACAGCTGGTGGCCCTCAGGCCAGGCACTGCCCAGTGCCTCTCAGCTCCTCCGCGCACGCAGGCACAACCCCGCCTGCCATGGCTGGCTGATGGATGCGTCAGACCCCGGCGGCTGTATCGAGCGGCAGCAAGATGTATGGGCTGGCGGCCCACCAGACAGTGCCAAGATGGAGGCCAAGGGGAAACCTCTGAAACCAGGCCTCAGGGAGAAACCCAGCCAGAGTGTAAACGGACCGCAGCTAGTCGGAGGCTGCACTCCCCATCCCCTGCCCACTCCAGGGACCATGAGGACTCGAATCTGCTTTGTGTAAAAGCAGGAATTAAAATCGAAAGGCGGCAGCCTCAGACATTGGACACTTTGCCCATGGCCCTGTGCTCTGCTGGCATACGACCCAGGGAAGTTGGCACGGAGCAGAGTGTCCGGGTCCATCCGGGGTGCAGCCTGCCTGCCTCCTAGAAGGCTCCCACGCGGGTCAGAGAGAATGCCTTAAAGTCCTGTCCAAGGCTGATGCTAGGGTGGAGACACGCTGCTGGGCCTAGACTGGGGCAGAACTGAGCTTCTCCTTGTCCAAGCCGATTTTCCCTCACCTGTGTGCCAGGGCTGTCGTTCTAGGCAGAGAAACCAAGGCACTACCTGGGCCTTTGTCCAGCTTCACCCTGGAGCTTTGTCTCGGGCATGTGTTCAGGACAGCAGACGCTTCTGAGAGACTAAGTCAGGATAGGGGTGGCTAGCCCCAGGCCCCTGCTGATTTCCCAGAGACCAGTTGTCTCCCCAGGACTTTCAGTTCTCAGGTGGTCTCGGGGAGAGAAGGAACTCCTGCAGCCTTAGGAGACAGTCTGTTGGAGGTGTGGATAGTTGAGAGCCATAGGCTTTGAGGAGTTTATAGAGCCAGATTTCAGTGTGCCGTGGCCAGGGACCCTGTTCCTAGGAAAGGAGAGGTGACCCAGGGGACAGATGGCTCTGAGCCTCCACATGATGTGCAAAGAGCTTGGTGACTGTCCCAGAACCAGAGTGGCAGATCTCAGTGTCCAGCTGGGAAGGAAAGGCCCTTTCAGTCCTGAACCTCTTGCCTCTTCAGCGTGGCCATCCCCGGCCTGGGGGGCTCTGTGAAGGTGGGGGCAATGGGGCAGTGATTTGTCAGCGTCTCCGGCGGGTGAAGGATCCTTCTCTCCCTCTGCCAGAGGAAATTAACTGATGTTATCGGCTCAGCAATTGTTTTTCTTCCCTCACAAAGGGAAATATATGCAGACCCCTCCAAGAGCAAAGATGAATCCCCCCTTCTGGGACTGGCTGGAGAGAGAAAGGTGGAGGGGGCTCTTCAGGGCCCTCTCAGAAGCCTATCTGTGGCAGCTTCGAACCATCTTCCGGAACTTGTGGGGGCCTGTCTCCCAGCCCTTTCACATGTGACAGTTCCTACGGCTGTCTGTCTTGAGGCCCCGTCACCTCCTTAAGTCTTGAGCAGAGCCACTTTCTCTGAAGACCTCTCTGGCAGGGCACCAACCTCCTAACCCATTTCCTCACCTTGGGAATCCACAAGTTCTGGGGCCATGAAAGCCTGGTCTAAAAGACGCCCCCAGAATCCTACGTCCACTTCTGATCCAGGCAAGTCTCTGAGGGCCAGAAATCATTGGGGTTTGGCAATAGTCTGTTCTGTGCCTTCCTTTCCAGGGGACATCCGGAACCTCCTTGTCTGGATCAAGAAGAACTTGCTAAAAGAGCGGCCAGAGTTGTTCATCCAGGGAGATAGCGTGTGAGTCCCTTCCTCCTCCTTCCCCGAGGAGGGCAGGCGGTGGTTTTGGGGGGAGGGGAGTGGAGGTTTGAACCCCTATCCTTGGGTTCCCCTACAGTCTTCTTGGGGTCCTCTTCCCTTTATCCTCCCTTTGTCTCTGGGCCTCAGCTATTCTCTCCATACAGAAAGTACTGAGCAAAAGATGCTGCCTTTGCAAGGTCCCTTTCATCCCCCGACAATTTGGGACTGTCGTCCCGTACAACTTTCTGTGATGATGCAAATGCTGTGTGTCTATGCTGTCCAGTAGAGTCGCTAAGCACACGAGCCTTTTGAGCCCTGGAAATGTGAATAGAGGCTCACAGGTGCGTTGGAGCACACGGGTCTAGAATTCCAGGGAGTCAGTGTGCGCACGTGTACGCGCACGTGTACACACACGTGGACGCACACACGCACATTTGTGCTCACTGGGGACACCCCTACACCTAGCCCAAAGCATCCGTGCCTGTCCAAGGCCTAGCCCGGCCTCCTGGGAAAGGAGCCATGTGCCAAGAAGTCGCTGTGCTTCTATAAGAAAGCCAGCCTAATGTGAAAAAGAGGTGGGCAAGGTGCTTGTGGGACTCAGTCATCCCCTTGAAGCAGAGGTCACCAGCACGCCCTGGGGGGCTAAGGCTGCCATTCAGACCCCTGGCCCGGGTCACAGTCCAGCGGTGATGGAAGCTGCCCCCAAGGACAGTTGCGCTCCTGGGCATTTTGGGGGCTGGAGGCCACTGGCAGCCCTCCCTGATTCTGAAGAGCCAAGATAGTCTCCTCTCCAGCACGGGCATGTGGGAGGCCTGGGACAGTGAGGTGAGACACCTGGAAAAATATGCTGCTACCAGGGTCACCATGATGGACACGCATCATGCCATCTCATCTGGCACAGTCCGGGAGGAAGGCTGTGAGTTAGGCCATTTTCAGATGAGGACACTGATGCCGGGAGAAACAAAATGAGTTGCCTCAGGTCTGGGAGGTGGTGCTGGAATTTGCACCTGTTTTCCATATCATCCCAAAGGCCATGACTGTCTGGCCTGGTTTCCCGTAGACTCAGAGTGTCCCCTCCTCTTCCTGGGTGATCTTCGATCAGAACCTCGGGAGGAAAATCTTCCACCGCACCGTCCTCCGGCCCAAGTCTCTCAGCCTCTCTACCCCTGCTGCCTCCTGCCTCCTGCCTCCTGCCCCCTGCCCCTCACTGCCTGCTCCTCACTCCCTCTTTCCCACAGGCGGCCAGGAATTCTGGTGCTCGTTAACGATGCCGACTGGGAACTGCTGGTCAGTACCTTGGGGGATATCCCTCCCCTCACTGCTTCCCTAGGACAGCCTTCGGCCTTTCATCAGGCCCAGAGGGGGTGGCTGGTTGGTCCTCTGTCCCACTTGGCCTCCAACCTGAGGCCACTCAAGTCTCCCGTCCCGGGAAGGAAGGAACGGGTAGCTGGGGGAAGTGTGCTTTCCTCCGTCCTGGAGATGTGCAAATTAACGTCAGGGCACCCGTTTTTCTGGTAGATTTTATCCTTCTCTCCCAAAGCATCCAGGCCCCCCCTTCCCTCCCGACCGCTGAGGAGAGGCTGGAAGAAGGGCCCTGACACTCTCCTCTCTCTCCTGGACCAGGGTGAGCTGGACTACCAGCTGCAGGACCAGGACAGCATCCTCTTCATATCCACGCTGCACGGCGGCTGAGGGCCCCGCACTGTGCCCAGGCTCCCTTGGGGTGGGGAGAAGAGAACAATCAGACATCCCCTGGGGCCCTGCTTCCAGGTCTCCCTGTCCCCCTTGGCCGCTTTCTTCCCTGCTCTGTCCCCCGAGCTCCCTCCAGGCAGGGAAAAGAGGCCAGGTGCTAAAAATGAGCCTTTCTCAGGCACGTGAGTGGGGGTGGGCAGGCTCAGCCCTGCCTCCCTTCCCAGCAGCTGAGGTGGGGGAGGGTGCCCCTCTGGTTGGTCACAACATGAAGGGGGCTCCGTGGCCAGGTGACCCAGCCACCTCCCACTCCTTGTATCTCAATCTAAACACTGAGTGACCACTGACTCGCTCCAACTCCTGGGCTGTAGCGTCTTCGAGGAGAAGAGGAATGGACCCGAATAGCTTATAGGAGCCCCCTCCCTTCTCAAAGATGGGAGGAGTCTCTGCCTCAGTTTCCCCATCCAGACAGCAGAGGGCTCTGGCCGTCCCCCACTGATATCATTATGGAACCCCAGCTGGGGTCCCCTATTCAGTGCTGACTCCCCCCTCCCAGCAGCTGCTCTTCCAGCCACACCCCTCCTCCTGCTCCCCCAGCCCCAGCCCTTGACCCTGGCTGGCCTTCCCCCCCACACACAGGCCACCAGATGGGCTCCTGAGACCCTCCCCCAGCAAAAGGCTGCCTGCAGCCCATTCTGGAGAGAGAGAGCAGGCAAAAGCTTGAACTGGCAGATAGCGGCCTGGGGAGTCAGAGTGCCTCAGTTTCCTCTTCAGTGGCAATTGAGTATTTATAGTATCTGAAAGCAGGCTTGATACTTGATGGCACAAATGGAGACTTCATCTCCTTTCCCACCTCCTGCAGGAAGCAGGATGGGGGCAGGCAGCACCTGGTAGGCAGGATGGTTCGCCCCTCCTCCCTCCATCCCTTCTGGAAGTCTTGGGGCCTCAGTGTCTGCAACAGCTGGCCTTGGGCAAATAAAAGACTAGGTTGTTTACTAGCTTTGCCTGGAGCTTCATCCTTAGAAACCAGTGGCACCTCACATCCCCCCAGCCATGGTCCCCGGTCCAGTCTCTGCCCCAGCCAAGGGCTTTCAGAGCTGCCCTTCACCCAACAGAGGGCAGGGGTTGAAACCCAGACTACACAGGCTGTCTAGGAGGGGGTGATCCGACATGGCCGTCTGGAGACAGGGATGGCAAAGCCAGTCTGTGCTGACCTGTCTGGGTCCCAGGACACTTCTCTACTTTGTCTGTCTGAGGCTAGGCTTTGTCCCACCAGCTGCAGCCCCAGAATGCAGAATGGGGGTGGCATATAAGACTGCTGAACCTCCCTTCCCATGACCTGGAGGAAAAGCCTTGCTGGAGGGAAACCTCAAAAAAAAAAAAAAAAAAAAAAAAAAAAAAATTAGGGCATTAACATCATCCCACCCAAAACATTGCTTTCTATTAAATGTCAATGGTTTAAGGTGGAATTTCTCTCATTCTTTGGAGATGAAAGTGCCAAGTGGTTGTCTCAGCAGCGTTGGGGATGGGGGCGATGTGTGTGCACATCATTCTCAAGGCCTAGGGGGACACACGACCCCTGGCTTCTGGGCTTCTTTCCAGTGCTCTGGGGGTAGAGACCTCCTGGGTTGCATAGGTGGGGGCCAGCCATGTTGGGGTTATGGGTAGGAGCTGGTCTGAGTGCGAGTTAAGGCCAGTGTTGGGGTCCAAGTGCTGTCTAGAAAGGCTGTATGACCAACCCGCCCAAGGTGCTGAGGCCAGGATCTCCATGTTAGGGAACAGAGCAAGGGATTTGAAATGGCCCCCTACAGTCTCACTGATTCCTGTAACCTGGAGGTGCCTCCCTGCCTCCAGCCCCACTGGAATGGCCCATTGTCCCACCTGGGATTCCAAGTCCTGGAAACTGGACGATAGTGTTCCTTTCCTGCCTGCACCGGGAAGAGGGAGAGTAGATTCAGGATATCCCTTCTGCCAGGGCACCCCCATTTAATGCTGAGGAGTAGGGCAGGAGGATGCACTGAGAAAACCAGGTTCCCTGCGGGAAGGAATGCCAGCAGCACCGCCGAAACTGGCCCAAGCGCTCTCCAGCATTTCGGGTCTTTTTCAGCCCCCATCGGGTCAGGAACAGGTGACCTGGGCTCAGCCCCAGGAACGCTCAACTGCTCCCTGCCGCCCCCCCTCCCCCGCAACTCCTGACCCCCCACTTGTGAGGAAATAAACAAATAAGTAAACCCCACTATCTCCGAAGATTTGTCTTTAATGAAAAGGATTCGTTTGTCCAAGTTCTGTTTCCAAAGCCGAGGCGATTGCCCGGCTGGAGCGCATCATTCCCGACGCTTCTCCGACTCCTGACTCCTGCAGCGGCTAGAGGAGGCTCAGCCCATCGGTCCGTCTGGAGGGGCTGGCGGGAGGGGTCGGTTTATTTGGGATTTAGGGGTCGGTTTAGGTTTTTTTGTCTGGGGTGTATTGGTGGGAGCTAGGTTAAAACCAATTCAAAACGAATTAGCGAGCGCGTTCCGCCGGCATCTTCTTTCGCCCCCGACTTGCTGCGGCTCGGGCCGAGGGCGGGCTACCCGGACCACATTCGTGCTCCGCCGCGGCGTGCCAGCTTCGTTCCCGGCCGAAATTTGAAAAAGGGGAAAACGACGCGATCGACTGGAGGCCCCCGCCATCCACGACTGGTCACCCGCAGAGGAGGAGGAGAAGGACGACGACGACGACGAGGAGGATGGCGGCGCTGGTGGCAGGGACCGGCATCCCTCCTTTGCGCGCCTGGCCGGGGCCGCGATCCTCGCGCTGGGGCCAGCCAGCCGCCTCCCCGAGGGGTCTCGCCCGCGCCGAGCTCTGTCCCTGCGGCTCCCGCCCCTGTTGCGCCCGGAGCTCAGCCACAGATGTCCAGCCACAATTCTCGGTTGGCCGCAGACTCGTACAAGAATTGCGTTTGGACAATCAGTGGCGAAGCCCCCGAGTTCGGGGCCCAGGTCTCCTGCGTGCGGGGTTCCGCTTGGCTTCTTAAAAGCGCCGGACCAGGAGATCTCCGGAGCTGCGCCTCCCACTACCTCGCAGACGCTCAGCGGCAGCGGCCCATCCCGCGGTAAGGTGGCCGAGCAAGCACGCGGATCCCGACCCTGCGTGGGGATCCCCATCTCCCCTGGCGTGTGTCTCCTTCGATCTTGGCCCGGGGTCCCTAGAATAGCCCGCGTTGGGTCTCCGCGCCGCCCTGAGTCGGGGGAATCTCCTCTGTCAGGCCCGGGGAACCCCAACTCCCCTCTCCCCGCCCCCAGCCTGGGCTCCCCAGGCTCGCCGGGAATCCGGAAAGCAGGGGCCCGAGGCCGGGTCGCGATTCCAAGCCCGGGGGTGCGGGCTGCTGGACTCGTGGGGTCCCCGCCCCCGCCCAGCCCCGCGCACGCACCGGCTCGGGCGCTCTCCGCTTCCCTGTGGCTGAGTCGCGGCCGGGGCGCCGGCGGTAGCGGTGGCGGCGGTGGCCCGGGCGGCGGGGAGCGCTGGAATGCGCCGCCGGGTCACCTGCAGCGCCCGGGGAGCCGGGCTGGGAGCCGGCGGGCTGGCGAGGCGCAGGGCTGAACCCGAGCGGGCGCCTCTGGCGGCTCGGGGCCGGGGCGGGCTTTTAGTGGGCCGCTCCAACAATACGGGCCTGGCGCGGAGAAAGGGGCTCGGCTGCAATTGGTACTGGATTTGAATAACGCCACGGGGCCATCAATGGTCATTGTGTCGGCGGGTAATGAATCTCCGCTGTCTCTCGGGCTGGCCAGGCAGCTGCAACCTGCGCTCAGGCAGCTCTTAAAGACATAGCGTGCCCCTCCCCGGGGGCGCCCCCCTCCCCTGCACCGGCCGGACCCCTCGCCCTCCCACCCCCACTCTGTGTCCTAGACTCCCAATGCCCCGCCTGCTCCCTCGGCTGAACCTTTCGCCCATCGCCCCCTCCCTCGTCCTGGGCCAGGCACCCGCATCCCGGGGCTGCACTCCCATGGACCTGACTGAGAGCCCCTGGCCTTGGCTGAGCTCCCCAGGAGTGCCTAGGGGACCCCAGAGTCTTTTCAGGCCCAACCCTGGCCTCCCATCTGCATCTAAACCTGAGGCCTCTGGAGACCTCCTTCTTTAAGCTGCTGCCCCAGGGACTTCTCGCTGGAGGGTGAGGGGGAACAGTCTGGAGGTCAGAGGGTCACCCCCTTAAAAGGCTCTGCTGAAGGATAAGGGAGGAGGGCATGCAGTCCCAGCCCCCAGGCTGAAGATGCCACCTCCAGAGACCACACCCCCCACCAGGGATCTGGAGACTGCCCTCTCCCCAGACCAAGGACAAGGACTTGATTCCCAGGATACCTCCTGCAGGCTCCTGGATACCTCAGCTCTGGCAGGGGGGGTAGGGGGGAGCAGGGGGAGGGCGAGAGGGGTGTGGATGCTATTAATGCTTGTCTTGTCATGTCTCTTCCACTGGACAGCTCACCACCCGTTCAGGAGGGCTGGGGCTCTGTCTAGGTGTGATGTGCCCCCCACCCCCGGCCCAGCCAAGTCTGGCACAGAGAAGTTTCTCAGTCTGCTGGGGGAATACATACCAATTTCTCACCCCCAGAGCTCAGCCTGTCTTTCCCAATGAATCTCACATCCTGGTGGGGAGTGTGTGACCATTCCACCCATACATCCTGCCCTCCTCCATCCACCCCGGCATCCCCCGGACACCCAGAGGATCCCTGCCTCTGCCCTGAAATCCTCTCCTTTCCTCACGGACTGTGGGCCACCTCACCACATCCCCCCACTGGATTGGGATTATCGGTTTGTCTGTTCTCATTGGGACAAGAAGTGGGTCCTACTAATAATCTTCATGCCTCTGGAGCCTCGTACAGTGCCCCCCCACCACCACCACCCATCATTGGATGTCCATTAAGCCATCAGTGGCTTAAACACGAATCGCATAAACTTCTTGGAGTTTCTTACAAAAAGTTGAAAAAATAAGGCTTCTGGGGAGTAGCACTTGAAGTCAGGGTTTCATAGGGAAGGAGCACTGCTAACCAGGTCCCAGCTCCTGGGAATGAGCCGTCTGCTAATAATAATAGCCACAACAAATGTTTTCCGTGCCAAGCACTAAACACTTTTTTTTTTTTTTAATGTTTATTTATTTTTGAAGGAGAGAGACAGAACGTGAGCGGGGGAGGGGCAGAGAGAGAGGGAGACACAATCCAAAGCAGGCCCCAGGCTCTGGGCTGTCAGCATAGAGCCTGACGCAGGGCAGGGCTCGAACTCACAAGCTGTGAGATCTTGACCCGAGCCGAAATCGCACGCCCAAGCGACTGAGCCACCCAGGCGCCCCAAGCACTAAACACTTTTAAGGACTTCTCATAACAACCTAGAAAGTAGTTAGCAGCCCCACTTTACAGATGAAGAAACTGAGACTGGCGGCGGTGAAGTCCCTAGCACCTAGCTGGCAGGTGGTGGAGCCAGAGGGGAACCCAGGGCTGTGGAGCTCGGTGCACAGCCACTTCCAGCCTCGACTCGGCAGAGATACCGAGGGGACTGATGGACATGCACACACAAAGTGCTGAGACCCAGGAGACACCCGAGTCTTCTTAAAAATCCAGCCCCATTCCCAGCCCAGCCTGGCAGGAACACAACCTTGACGGAGCTGGCCAGAGAGGTCTCTGCTCGAGTGGAGAACTCCCAGGCCTCTTCGGAAAACCACATTCTACAATCTAATCAGCATTTTCCACCTCCGGAGTATGTCAGAGCTATTTAAAGCCTTCCGTCCTGGGCAGAGAAGGGTCAGTTGGCTTCATCCTCAGGGAAACTGAGGAGCCAAGAAGGGTCTTATCGCTAGTCATTGAAAAGATATTTCTGGAATGCCTACTGTGTGCTGGTCAGGGCTTCAGCAACGGGCAGTGTCCCCAAAGGCAGACCAGCAGGGGAGGAGACCCTAGTCCCCGGGGAGTGGGGAGTTAGGTGAAGGCGACAGGCCGCTGAGGCGAGCACTGTTCCAGGCAGAGGAAACGGCACGGCCAAGGCTAACAAGCAAGAAAGAACCGGGAGAGTGGGAAGGAGAGAAATTCGGCGTGGCTGGAGCTCGGAGAGAAAGAGGAAGTGCCCGATAAAGCTGGGTTGACCCTGCGGGCCCTGTAGGACATTGGGAGGATTTGTGATTTTATCCTAAACACAGCGGGGATCCTGGAAGGTCTGACAAGTTCAGATTTACATTTTTAAAGGTTTGCTGGGGCTGTTGTGTAGACAATGGGGGTGGGGCGGGCGATGGGGCAAGCTGGATGACTGAGACCCATTGAGCTACTACTGCTGATTTGCAGGTGACAGCTGGTGGTGGCCTGAGATTAGGGGATGGCAGAGCAGGGTCCCAAACCGTGTTCTTGACAGGCAGGCGACCTCAGGCAGGTCACCTGGCAATGAATAACTTTTAGTGAGTATCTGAGGTGTACTCGGTGCCTGAGGCTGGTGGGGAGGACAAAGAGAAAGATGAGCCATCTGCTCTTGCCTCTCCAGAAGTATCCATCGAGGGGCATCAGGACACTTGATCTCGGCTCACGTCAGTCATTATCTTATGGTTCTTGAGATTGAGCCCCACGTGGGGCTCCGTGCTGTCAGCACAGAGCCTGCTTGGGATTCTCTCTCTCCTCTCTCTGCCCCTCCCCTGCTTGCACTTGCTCTCTCTCTCTCTCTCTCTTTAAAAAAGGGAAAAAAAAAGTATCCAACCGGTAGACAAGTGGACAGACACACAAGTAGCCAGCCTGTCCCCACGAACGGAGCAGAGCCAAAGGAAAACTCCTTCACTGAAGTATTAGCAAAGCTCTTGGGGATTATAGAAAACCAAGGGATTCATTCCAACAGGGAGGATGTGAGGAGTCTTCTGCAAGAGGCAGCATTGTCTTGGGCAAGTAGAGTTCAATAGACTGAACTCTAGTGACTGCCTCTGTGAGATGGGGCCGTTGTGCCTGTCCAGCCTCCCTAGAGATGGCTCTGGCATTGGGAGGACTCAAACACTCCTTGTATTTTCTTGCAGTAAGATTTTACCATTGCCAGGGCACCTGGGTGGCTCAGTGAGTTGAGCATCTGACTCTTGATTTCGACTCAGATCACGAGCTCACGGTTTGTGAGATCGAGCCCCGTGTCTGCTTGGGATTCTCTCTCTCCTCCTGCCCCTCCCTGGCTCGCGTGTGCACACATATTCTCTCTCTCAATATAAGTAAACTTAAAAAAAAAAAAAAAAAAAGAACATTTTATCTTTCCCTTCTAACACACACACACACACACACACACACACACACACACACACAGATACATATTTGGGCTTATGCATGCATTCAACTGTTCCTAACCTCTGCTCTGCCTTCTCCCTTATTAAGATGAGCACTCAGGAAAGAGGTGACAGAGTTGTCCACACTGCCAATTAGGCATGCCCCATCCCCCAGGACTATCATTTTACCTAACACTGTGCCCAGCACAAAGGACATGCTCAGTAAATGTCTGTTGAATGAATGACGGAATGAATGCGTTATTGGAGTAATAATTAAATGAATAGGCGGACAGACAGACAGATGGATAAGAAAACAGCTGTTGGGACACTTGGCTGAGAGATGAAATGAGTAGATTGCCTGAGAGTATGAATGTAGCCAACCAGCTGAGGTTCTAGATGCAGAGCAGGAGACGTTGCCGTGGGTGGGCTCGCTGAAGTAGGGCTAGAAAAGGATTCATGCTGCAGTCTGGACTCCACGCTTCAGAAGCAGGCCCAGGACACGGAGCGTGGCAGACACGTGCCTACGGGAGCAGCTCTGGCGACGGGGCAGTCGGGCCGCACCTCTGTGCACGATGTTTCCAACCTTGGAGTCCTGTCCCCAAATACTGCGATCCACCCTGGTTTCCGGGTGGCCCCAGGATGGAGGAAGGAGCCCTGCCACTGCTCAGCGTCCCTCCCCAGGCCAGGCCACCGTCCCCACCCAGAGGGGATCCTAAGAACCCCCGCACCTTGCATAGCATGTTTCAGTTTATAAAAGATGATGTTCCTGGCTGGCTCAGTCGGTAGACCACGCGACTCTTGATCTCAGGGTCGTGAGTTCAAGTCCCACGTTGGGCATGGAGCTTACTTTAAAAAAAAGGGGGGGGGGCACCTGCGTGGCTCAGTCAGTTGAGCGTCCGACTTCGGCTCAGGTCATGATCTCGCAGTTTGTGAGTTCGAGCCCCCCATCGGGCTCTGTGCTGACAGCTCAGAGCCTGGAGCCTGCTTCAGATTCTGTGTCCCCCTCTCTCTCCGCCCCACCCCTGCTTGTGCTCTATCTCTTTCAAAAATGAATACATTTTTTTTTTTAATTAAAAAAAAAAAGACTTCCTCTCCAGGAGATGACAGGGCAGGGAAGCTTTCCAAATGAAAGCCACCTCCACCCACCTGGGGTGCTTTATCCCATCACTCTGTGCTCTTGTCTCCATCACACATATCCTTTTCCTTCACCTGTTGTCTTATTTATCCACTAAAATGTGAGCCCTATCCAGGCAGGGATATATATGTATACATACATATAGGTAGATATGTATTTTTTTAAAGTTTATTTATCTTGAGAGAGAGAGAGAGAGAGAGAGACAGAGAGACAGAGAGAGAATCCCAAGCAGGCTCAGCGCTGTCAGTGTGGAGCCCGACCTGGGCCTTGAATGGTGAGATCATGATCTGCACCGAAATCTAGAGTCGGATGCTTAACCAAAATGATTGAGCCACCCAGGTGCCCCAACAGCCACCATATATTAAGCACTGGTGCTGGGCTAGGCACTTTTCATGATCGCTACAGCTTTGTGAAAACTGCCATCACTTGGCCCCATTTTACAAACCAGGAAACTGAGGCCCAGAGAGGGGAAGCTACTCCCCCCAGGTACAGAGTTACTGAGTGACAGAGCCAGGTCTTTGACCCAAGTCTGTCTAACTGCAAAGCCCACCTTGTTAACCATGCCAACGTGATACCTGATACTGTTACCCCAGTATGCCGTGGGGATGAAGCCACTGGAAGTTAAGAGTTTGGACCGAGTCCTATTGCCTGATTCCGTTTAAAAAAATTTTAACGTTTATTTTTGAAAGAGAGACAGACAGACAGGGAGCAAGGGAGGGGCAAAGAGAGAGGGAGACAGAATCTGAAGCAGGCTCCAGGCTCTGAGCTGTCAGCACAGAGCCCAACTAGGGGTCCGAACGCACGAACCATGAGATCATGACCTGAGCTGAAGTCCGATGCCCAACTGACTGAGCCACCCAGGCGCCCCGACAGCGTACATTTTAAATGGGCAATTGCATGGTGTGTGAGTTACACCTCAGTAAAGCTGCAGAGGAGAGAGGGGTGGGGGAAGGGCAAAATGGGTGAAGGGACGTGGGAGGTACGGGCTTCCAGTTATGAATGAGGAAGTCACGGGAATAAAAGGCACAACATAGGGAATATAGTTGATGATACTGTGATAGTGCTGTTGTATGGTGACAGATGGTAACTGCACTTGTGGGGCAAAGAGTAACTGTAGAAACATTGAATCACTATGTTGTACACCTGAAACTAATGTCACAGTGTGTAACTACACTCGAATAAAAAAAAAAAATCTTTGTTTTGAGCAAAAAGAGTTGCAGGGAGCGCCTGGCTGGCTCAGTGGGCAGAACATGCAACTCTTCGTCTTGGGGTCATGAGTTCAAGCCCCACGTTGGGGCTTAAAAAAATAAAATAAAGGGGCTCCTGGGTGACTCAGTCGGTTAAGCGTATGACTCTTGATTTCAGCTAAGGTCATGATCTCAGGGTTCATGAGTTAGAGGCCCGCGTCAGGATCTGGGCTGACAGTGTGGAGCTTGCCTGGGATTCTCTCGGTGTTGATGTGAGCATTAAATGAGATAGTAATACGTGTCATTATCCCCATTTCATCGAAGAGGAAACTTAGGCCCAGAGAAGGGAAGTGACTTGGCCTGGATGTAGAGCTGGTGGGTGACAGGTGGGGGCTCTCCTGGGCCCCTTGACACTGCTTATTTTAGCCTTTCTGTAGCCTGGATCTGTGCTCCCACCCATCCCCATCACTGCCACCACCCCCTTCCGTCCTCCACTTTCTCTGGGGCTCTGAGTCTCCCCACTGTCCGAGCCCAGAGCGCACCGAGGTAGCGAGGTCCCCCTGGAGCACGGGACGCCCTCTCCCCAGCCCCCACCCTGCTCCCCTCCTGGGGCCATGATGCTGTCTTGCTTTTGCTTGTAATAAAGAAAATATCTCAGCTACCCTTCCACAGTTGCTTGGCAACCCCAAAGGGGGGTGGGGGGAGCCAAGGGGAGGAGGGAAGGGAGAGGACTCTGGAGCCAATCTGGAGACAAAGAGTAGGATTTCGGTGACATGGAGCCTGTTCTTAGTGCTAACCTGGCCTGGCCGGGAGGCGGGCAGGGGTGGGGGCTTCCTCCCACCCCAGCGGCTCACACCAATAAATATGCATTAGGGAAGTGGGCAGAGTTTTTCCCACAGACCTGAAAGGCCACAGCTGACCTTTCTACCCTCTTTATGTACC
The DNA here is from genome assembly GCF_018350215.1 of Panthera leo. Taxonomy (NCBI): domain Eukaryota; kingdom Metazoa; phylum Chordata; class Mammalia; order Carnivora; family Felidae; genus Panthera; species Panthera leo. The sequence continues at coordinate 86,674,561 of NC_056691.1, forward strand.
AACGTGACAGTCAGAGAGAGCAAAGAGCAGGACCCCCTGAGACGCCTCCCCCGTGGCCTTCTGACTTGGGGAAACTTTTCACCCTCCTCCTTCCCCTGGCCCCAGACCAGGTCACAGCCTGGCCTGGGCCCCTGTCCCGGGGGTTTCAGGTGGGAGTCTGGAGCTCCCAGCCTCAGGGTCGGCCTCAGGCCTTGTGGGCCTTGGTGGCACGGAGCCAGGCCTGAGGCTCTGGCTCAGCCTGTAAAGGCGCTTCCTGCCTCCTGGGCCAGTCTGCCTGTAGCTCCCCATATTGTGCCCCTCCCGCCCCACCTCTGCCTGAGGCCTCCTCCATTAGGAGGCCGTTCTTGTTCTTCGACCAGTCCCTTCCAGAGTACTCTGTTCCTCTTCTCCTTTGGGGTGGGCCCCCTCTTCCCCAACCCCCCTACTTCTGCAGTGCCCTCCTTCAAAAACTAGGAAGCCCTCGAAGCTGCCGTTTCCCTGAAGTGAAGATGGCATTTGGGGGGTGCAAAGGAAGGAGGGTGGGGGTGGTGATCTCTCTCCCTGGTGCCCTGGCTTGCTGGCCGCTGGCCGGGGGGTGGAGAAAGTCTGCTCTGAATGGAGTCAGTGTAGAGACAGGAAAAGCAAACACCTCAGCCTGGGCCCTGCTGGCCTCTTTGGGGTGGGGTAGGATGGGGCAGGGGCCCAGGTTCATCTCAGCCTCTCCCGATCAGCCCTCTCCTGCTCCTGAGAGCCCATGGCTTCCTGGACCCCTGGCCCACAGCATCCAGAAAGGAAGTGGGTTTAGGGTCTGTGGACAAGCCCCCCAAGAGACACCTTCATCAGAATCTTTCCCTGCGCCACTGCCCAACCCCCAGCCAGTGTCCTTACTGCCCGGCAGATGCCAGGAAAATCTGTGCCTGGGAAGGGCAGTCTGGCACCTGAAGTCCTGCTTGACCAGCCCTTCTCAGCAGCAGGAATTGGGTGGGAAGTCACTTTGTGCCAGAGACGGCCCCAGCAGTGCCATCTGCCTCCCGGGCCGAGGGGACCCCAAGATGCTCTGCCCAGGTGAGTTCTCCTCTGGCCCCATGACCAGAAAGTGAGGGAGGGGGAGGCTAGGACCATCCCCCACCCCCCAAGAATCTGTGACATTTTCCTCGCCCTCTGTGGTGCATCTCACCACCCTCTGTGGTGCGTGCGTCTCTGGCACTTGGGTGAGGGGAGCTGAAGGGAAGGATGGTTGTAGAGGCTGGAGGTGAAGTCTGAGGATGGAGAGACAGGAGGGGCTAGAGTCTGGGGAGCAGGACTCCTGGGCTCCAAGCCAATCTTTCGATTAGACTTGTGGAATCACAGAGGCTCCTGTGATGGTCTCCTTTGATCACTTCGATTCTAAAAGACTCTGGAATGAGCTCAGAGAGGGGCAGCAACTCATCCTGGGTGACACAGCCAAGTTGGCAGAGCTGGGACTCAAACCCACCAGGCTCCCTTAGCACCCCGAGGGCAGTACTGGTGGTACCCTGGGCACCACGCTTGGCCACCTCTCCTTCACTTTCCGAGTACGGCTTGGTCCCTCTGGATTTCAGGGGTGGAGAGGAGCAGACTCTGAACAGCACCTCCCAGGGCTTCCTTCCCTTTCCTGTCCTCTCCCAGGCCAGGCACCATGCCCAGGACTGGGCCACCCCTGTCACAATCTCCTCTGATTGCCCCTGGAATGCCACGGTTGGTCTTTGCCTTAGAGATCCCGAGAACAGGTCCCCTTTGCTCGCAGTGTCTAACCATAGTCCCTCATGCTGTAATCAAAATCCAACCACTTCCTGGAAAGCAAGGTCAACAGCTGACCGACTGCCACAGGGTCCTAGCAGTGCCCTCCTTGAGGTGCCCTGGCTATGGGACTTGGCTGCAAGGATCTTACTGAATAGAAACAGGCAGCCCTCACTGAGTCAGGCACTGTTCTAAGGACTTCTGTGTACCTCACTGAATGGTCACCACACTCCTACAAGGTGAGTTCACTTTTACAGGTTGGAAACCCGAGGCACAGAATGTTGAAGTAACTCGTCCATGGACACACTACCAGGAAAAATCAGAGTGGGGATTGGAACCCATAACCTGGCTCCAGAGCCAGGGGCCCTTAAATGTTCTATCCTGCTTCTTATTCTTAGGAGGTCTCCATCAGAGGTCATTTCGTCCAATCCCCTGCATCTGGGTGTCTGCCCAGGCCAACCTCTATTCACAGACAAGAATCAATCTCGTTTTTAAAAGCACCTGCTCCAAGGGTGGAATCCCCCCTGGGGGTAATCAGACATTTATTTATTCATAGCCTTCTGGCCTGGGAGGAGAGGCCCTCCCACCCAGAACTCCCCAGGGTCCAGCTGCCTCATTGCCACTCTCCTTCCCACTGCGGTGTAATCAGAAGTGAGCCGGTCCTGCCTGGTGTCTCAGCTCCACAGACTCAAAGCTGTGTGGCCCTGGACAAGTGGCTCAGCCTCTCTGAGCATCAGCTATCAGCTGTAAACAGGAGTTAATGATGCACCTGTTTTATGAGGTTGCTGAGTATTAAGCGATCAAAGGTGATAAAAAGACCGTTTCCAGGGGTCATTTCTATCCTCTGTCATTGACAGTTTCAGTTTCTCCAGTTTCTGGAACCCCAGAAAACACAAGAGAAGCAGGAGGCAGCCTTCTCTCCTGGATGTGAAACCAGCTCTTGGTGTTGCTTCTGCACCTGCCACTTGCCATCGATAATTGTCCTTCTCTTCCTTTGGGAGAGCAGGAGAGAGAGGATGTCACTGAGTGGTCTCTGTCATTTAAAAAAAAAAAAATGAAATCCAGAAAGGGGTTAGTGATCACCATGCCTGGCACCTGCTGTGAAATGCCCAGAATAAAGTGGTGAATACTTCTCACTATCACCACCATCATCATGGAAATCCGTCTGTTCGTAAGATAAGAGCCTCATACTTTGGGCCTTATAGTTTAGCCTCCTCATTACAGATGGGGAAACTGAGGCCCCGAATGGGGAAGGACTTGCTCAGGGTCACCTGCAAATTGGTGGCAGAGCAGGAAGGAGCTCCAGGCGCCCCCCCATCCACAGTGGAATCCCCATCCCTTCTCCTTTGCTCCCTCCCCAGCTCAGGCCCTCCTCTGGGGAGCCCCCTGGGTCCAGCACCCTGGCACCCAGTCTGGTCCAGGCAGAGCCCAGGAGAGAAGTAGCAGTGCTTGGAGGAGTAGGCGCAGAAGCCGTCGCGTTCTCAGCCCTGGCTCTTTGTCTGCTGCTTTGTGATGGTAAGTGCTCCCCCTAAATCAGTTCTGTGACACTGTTATTGTTGCCCAGGGCGCAAGAGTCTAAACTTTTCCCCTGAGGTCAAGAATGTGGCCGGTCCCCAAGCCGCCAGGAGCAGGGGCCTGGGTGGCTGGGGGTGGGGCTGGGGCCTCACCCCGAGCTGGGGCGAGATGTGGAGGGGAGGGGGTCAGCGGGAACAAAACGCTTTGAAATGCCTCCTCTCCATCACTGCCAACATTGTCCGCTGCCCGCGGGGGGCCTGGCACCGCCTCGCCGGGGCTCCGGCCCCCAGCCCTGGCCAGGCCCGGCCCGGCATCTGAAAATGGACAGAAGGTTATTGTCCCTCTTCGCGGTCCTTTGTCTGCCCCAGTTCCAGATGTCTAGGCTGGGACCAGGGAGCTGACCCATGGTGGGCAGGGGGGGAGAGGACAAAGGGGGACAGCACGGGTCACTGCATCCTGAGGGGTCGTTCCCAGACCCTGAGATCCCACCCAGCCATGGCCCAGTCACCTTCTGGGCTGTCTCAGCCCTGGGATTGTCCCTGTTCCCTTGTCCCTTCTCCCCCTCCCACCAGACCAGGTTCGGGCCACAGGAAGGAAGGCCACAGGGGTGCAGGAGTTAAGTGCAGGAGGCCTTGGGATCCCCACAGCTTTACCCCAGTAATTGTGATCTTGGGCAAGTTGTATCTCCCTTGCAGCCTGCTGTCCCCATGGAGGTTCCACAGACCAGGGTCCAGAGCCTTATGTGCCAGCTCCATACTGGGTGTGGGGGTGCACAGTGCTAGGTGGGCCACTCAGATCCTTCCAGATTATGGTTAGCAGTCACAACAGTAAGGGGTGATACTTCCCACCCCTCTCTGGGTTGGGTGCTGGGCTAACCACCTCACCTGCATTATCACCATCCTTTGACAACAAAATCAAAGACACAGAATATTGTTCTCACGTCCATTTTCCAGTTTTGGACCGTGACACTGAGATGTAAAGTCACTTGCCCAAAGCCAGGATGCCAAGAATAGCAAAGCCGGGATTCTAGCCCAGGCTGACCCGCAGCCACCCAGAGGAATGATCTACTAATAAATACTTGGAAGGTATTGAGCACAGAGCCTGGCATGGCTCCGGGAGCTGGTGGTGACTCCGCCCGTCAGTGATCCCATTTCACAGATGGTGCTACCGATACCCAGATACCTTTCCTGGTGGGGTCGGGGGGAGTGTGGCGGGCAAGGAGCTCAGGGAGAAACTTAAATAGCAACAGCAACAGCCATTCCAGAACCGCCAGGACCGGCCGGATAGCGGCAGGCAGACCAGTTTCAAACGCCAATTCTGCTTGGGCTCGGGCAAGCAACTTACACTGGCCATGCCTCAGTTTCCTCATCTGTAAAATGAAAACATTCCCGACGTCACAGGGATGTGGTGAAAATTAAACTAGATAATACGTTGAAAGTACTTAGCACAATGCCTGGCACACAGCAGTGAATGATAGCTATTATTATTCTTATTGCTATTGTTATTGTTCTGAACAAATTTGTCCCTTTGAAACTTCCTCTCACCTGGGGTCACCTGAGGACAAGGCTCCGATGAGAGGAGGGGATGTCAGGTTAGCAGCTGTTGAGGGGGTGGGCATAGCAAGGCTTGGTCTTCTTGGGGGGTCTCTGGAAGTCTTGCAACAGGCTACTCCCGCGGGGTGGGGGGCTGGGGTGGTGGATGTAGGAAGGAGCTGGCTGGGCCCAGAGGAGTTAACAGCTCCCAGGCCCTGGCCCAGTGGGGCTGCCACGCTGCAGCCCCAGCCACAGCAACAATTTTCGCAGAGCTGCTTCCTGATGGGCAAAACAGCTGGCTACCCGGGGAAAACAGCTGGCCTAGCCCCAGCTTCCTGAGGACAGAGGCAGAGCCTCAGAGGAGGACAGCTCCACATCTGGGGTCCTGGGAGATGAGGGCATGGCCAAGAGGGAGAGGGTGGTCCTCTGGAGTGGGTGTGGGCGTTGGGTGGGACCCCTGGAGATGAGAGGGTGTGGGCGGATTCTTGGAGCAGAGGCCAAGGTATGCTAGGTCTAAGCAGAATGGGCAGAGTGACTCCAGCTGGGCAAGGGGTCTCAGTCTCCCCTCAAAGAGGAAAGATGAGGGGCAGGGGAGCCGATGGGGGTCGAGCCTGCACTCAGCCCTGGGTCCTCTTGGAACCGGGCTCGGAACTGAGCTAGGAAGGAGCACAGGCGGGTCTCCTGGACTCCTGTCTACCGAGCTGCACCCAGGACCAGAAGCAGGGCATGGGCCCCTCCTCTGGCCAGGATGCTGGGCTCCTTTGGCCACAAAGCAGGACAGGGGCCCAGAGAGCCCCCAACCCAGGAGACGTGAAGCTGGCAGCTGGTAAGAGCTCCATCCAAGCAACCTCTCTGCCCTGGGCCCCTGTTCCTAGCTTGCTTGGCTGCCAGGCTGTGAGGACCCCCAACCTTGAGGCTCTGTCTGGGCCCCGGGGTTCCCCCAGGCTGCCCCCCCCCATTGGCAGGGAAGAAACACCTGAGACCTCACATGAGGTTGGGCAGGGTAGGCGGAGGGTTAACACGGGTGTAACCAGAGTCCACTGGACCGGAGCCACCTGCCTGGGCTTCTGACCCCCAAGTCCACAGGCCAGACACCCCTAGTTTCTTTCTGACCAAGGGGGCTTCTCTAGCCCACCTTCCTAACCTGCAGGAAGAGGGGGTCGGCCCCTACCTTGGGTGTGCCAGCCTCAGCGCCCCTCTCCCTGATGAAGGCCATCCTGCAAAGCCTTTGCCAGCAGACAGGCCTTGGAGCAGAGGCTCCCAGCGGGGAAGAAGGCGCAGGGGAGGGGGACAATTCTTCCGGGGTCTCTAGCTCCCAAAGCCAGACTGAAGCCTAAGGCGCTGGCGCCACCACCTGGCCCTGCCCAGAACCACAACGGCTGAGGGATGGGTGTGAGGATTCTGGGAGTCCGGGTGGGGCCGGGGTAGCCCAGAGCCCAGTTAAATGTCGGCCCAGGGTGGTCTGGACCTATTCAGCAAGAAGGGCCCAAACCATCTTTTGTTTTGTTTTGTTTTGTTTTCCCAGGCATAGAGTCTACATGACCCCGAGAATGAGGCCATAGGCCCCATAGAACAGCAGCTTCAAAGTTTAGCCCGCGTCAAAACCGCCCGGCAGCCTTGTGGCTTTAACGTCCGCTCCCACAGTTTCTGACTCTGTGGGTGTGGGGAGGGGCCCAGGAATTTGCATTTGTAACAATGTCCAGGTGCGGCTGATGCTGGCTGGTCTGGGGACCATGCTCCGACAACCACTGCTTTAGCATTTCTGTGGATCTGGCCCGCTATTACCTCTGCAGAGTATGTCCTGTTATTCTATCTGGGGGCAAAAAAAAAAAAATTAGTGGAAGTACAGGTGCATGATTAGCCCACCTCAGTCCGTGACCCACCATATTTCTACTGAGAGCCCACCTTAGGTCCGGCTGGCCCTGCTCTAGGGCTGGGGATAAAATGGTAAACGAGATGGACGGGTCCCCGCCTCAGAACTGACAGCCAGGAGGGTCTGGAATGTGATCTTCCCACCCGGGAGTCTAAAAGGCAGCTCGAAATAAGGTCCAGACAGACCTCGAGTCACCGTCCACCAGCTTCATCTCAGGTCTTCCCCGTTCAGTAACTAGCCCACCAGCCCAGAGTCACCCAGATTCCTCACTCTGTCTCCCGCACGGAATCCCACAAGGCAGGGGCTCTGCCTCCATAGTGCGTCTGCTCTCTGCCCACTGTCATCTGTCTCTCTGAATGTGATCTCCTCCTTCCCTCCTTGCCCCCCTGGCCCACCCTCTGCGTGGCAGCCAGAGCAATTTTTTAAGGCATTATCACATCACTTCTCTGCTTACCCTCTCCAATGTCTTCCCTTTTTTTTTTTTTTTTTTTTTTTTTAGTGTTTATTTTTAAGAGAGAGAGACAGTGCGAGTGGAGGAGGGGCAGAGAGAGAGAGGGAGACACAGAATCTGAAGCAGGGTCCAGGCTCCGAGGGGTCAGCACAGAGTCCGATGCGGGACTCGAACTCAGGAACTGTGATATCATGACCTGAGCCAAACTTGGATACTCAACGTACTGAGCCCCCCAGGCACTCCCAAGCGTCCTCCTGTTGCACTTAAAACACATCCAAAATCCTGATGCAGCTTTAAGGCCCTGGGTGGTCCTCACCTCTTCCCATACTCCCTTGCTCCCTGGGCTCCAACCACTGGCCTCCTTGCTTGTTCTCACCGCAGGATCTTGGCCCAACCTGTCCCCTCCAGGTGGAACACTCTTCTGCTAGAACTGCCCTTAGCAGGCTCCCCTTGTGCCCTGAAATAACCTCAATGTTGCCCCCCAACATTGAGCTACTCTCCGTTCTTATGAACTGGTTTTATTTTGTTCATAGCACTACTATTCTTTGAAACTATTGGTTTATCAGTTTGTTTCCTGTCTGTGCCCTCACCAGAATGCGAGCACCCTAGAAGCAGAGATTGTCTTAGGCACTATGTGCTCCATAAATACTTGCTGAATGAATGGGATTATATAGGGTGCCATGGCAGGGTAAGTCCCCCAGACATGACATGGGGAAGGTTTTCCAGAGGAAGTTAGTTGAAGGCTGAGACAGGAGGGCCTATAGAAGTTCAGGCGGAGAAAAAACAAACAAACAAAAGGATGTGGGACAGTCCTAAAGCATGGAGTGTTCGGGAAAACTGTACATAGTCCAAATCGGCTTGAGCAGGTTAGAGGAGAGGGGAGGTCAGAGGAGTCAGAGAAGTGTCACATAGGCCACGCAGGGCCTCGCTGCTCTGTGAGGGGTTTGAGCCCTATAGTGAGGGCAGTGCGCAGTCCCTGAAGGGTGTTAACCCAGGGCATTTAGAAAGAGTGGCTGAGGGCAGAATGGTTTCTAGGGAGAAAGTGTGGGGGGCAGGTCTCTGGGAGATGCTGTGGGCCAGGTGAGTGGTACTGGTACACCGGTCGAGCGGCAGAGCAGAAGGAAAGAGGTGGCCAAGTGCCAGGGATATTGAGGAGGTGGTTTTGCCAGGATGAGGTTGAAAGAGGGATGCGGCATCAGTGACACCCAGCTCTCCAGCTTGAGGGACCAGGTGGCAGAGGTGCCATTCTCTAAACTGGGGAGGCCACCAGAGGGGGAGATGTTGGGGGGAAAGGGTAGGGTTCTGTTTTGAGCAAATGGAATCTTGGGGCACTTGGCTGGCTCAGTCGGCAGAACATGTGACTCTTGATCTCAAGGTTGTAAGGCTGAGCCCTACCCCTGAGTGTAGAGTTTAATTTAACACACACACACACACACACACACACACACACACACACACACACACAGAATGTGGGTCCAAATGGGTAGTGGAGACACTTGCGGTTTTCCAGAAAGACAGAGTGGCCCACGTGGTCAGCTGCTGAAGAGAACCCTCTTCTTGGTTGAGGAGGTAATATCCTTTGTGGGGAGTGGCCAGGAGGACTCTGGTCTTGGCAGGAGCCGTTTGGTGGAACGGAGATGAGGAAGGGACCCTTGGAGCAAAGCACAGATCCTAGTTCAAGGGGTTTGGAGGGAGAGAGAAAGATAAGACTGTGGCTGGGGGCCCGCAAACAGCTTGGTGTTTTCCTGTTTTAAACTGGGGGAGATTCAAGTCCTTTGGAATGTCAAAGGAAGCACCCAGAAGAGAGGGAGGCTGATGATTCCAGGAAGGGCAAGGGCATTTAGAGCTTAGGGGCCTTTCCATCCTGAGGAGGGGGTACCTCTTCCTGTGGTACCAGGCAGTGAGAGCTGCGGTAGGCTTGGGGGAAGGGGATGGAGGTTTGCAGGCTGGAAATGAGAGCTCCCAGTTGAGGGCTTCTCTTTTCTCCAAAAAGTATCAGGGAGATCCTCCTGGAGCAGAGATTGCAGAAGCTGTGACATGCCACTGAGGAGAGGAGGCAGGAGCAGCACAGGGGAAACGGCCCATTGGGCCTGGTCAGAGTCCAGTGGAGAGTGGAAATCCTGTCTGCAGTAGCCCCAACATGCCAAAAAGCAAGATGGTTATACGGTTTTCCCAGGCAGGGTTGATGGGAGAACCCACAGGCAAGGGAGTCAGTGACAGGCTGGATCACTTGATGGACTGGGGAGAGAGGAAAGGGACAATGGGAGGGGTCAATACATTCAGAGGAGAAGGAGGAGAATTGAGGAGGAGGAGTTGAGGCTGGAGAAGAATTTGGAAACCCCTGTGACCAGCAGGATGGACAGAGGCTCTGGGATGACTCCAGGATGGGAGAGGAGGGGCACACTGCTTCCTTTTAGAAAGGGAATCCCCATTCTGGGGCTGGGAGTGCCTTCTGGCCAGAGGCTACCATGCAAGGGAAGGGACTCTCCCAGAGGACCTCAGACCTTTCATTGTAGGACCACTAGCCACCTAGAAGCTTTGGAGTGGGTGGGGCTGGAGACCAGGACTCCAGGGTTCAATGCCCCCACAGGTTGCCCCATCTTCAGGCAAGTCCATTCCTTGCTGGTTCCCCACCCTTCCCCTCTCAGCAGAGTTAGTGTGTATAGGCTTAGCCCTCTTCCCTGACCCTGGAAAGAGACTGAAGGGAGACCCAAAGGAGCCATAGGAAAGTAGGCCTTTACGGTGGGGAGGGGGCGGTGAATGGAAGGGGAGCTTGGCTGCTTCTCCAGTGCTGTCTTTCAGCCCCAGCAGTTCTTCCGGGGCCAGGCTCCATGCCAAGAGAAGCTTGGAGTGCATTCATTCCTTGCAAACCCACCCAGAAGAGGACCAGAGTTGAACCTGAGAAAGTGATACTGAGCTGGAACCTGCCGCTGGTGCCTTCAGGCCCCTCCCTTTCCTGCCCTCTCCTAGGAGAAGCTGGAGCCCCCTTCCCATCTCAGCTGGGGCCTCAGGACCCCGACTCTGCCCCAGGGGAGGCTATACCTCCTGCTTTGTACGTGGCTGGGTCAAGGTGCGGGCTCTGGAGTTCCCCCTAGCTCTACACGTAGCCTGAGTGGCTTTGCTCTCTTAAAGGGCCGGAGCACCGCCGGCGCTGGCGGCGGAGGCGAGGACGACGACGCGTGGAAGACGCAGCGCTCGGAACGCAGCTGGATGGCGCGCCCAGGGCCGGGGGACCCCCGCCCCGCCCCGCCCCCCAAGCCGGAGTCGCCGCGCAGGTCTGAGAAGTTCCTCATGGGCCCGCCAGAGGGCGCCCGGGGGCGGGGGCGGGGGCGGGGGCGGGGCGGGAACCGGGGAGCCCGGCTAGGGCCGCCGCCGGTTGGTCCCGCCCCGCGGGGCTGCGACTGGGGTCCAAGGGGCGGATGGGTGGCCAGGGATTCCGGACTCAGGGGCGCCGGACGCTCAGTGGAGCCGGATTCCGGGGGCTGAACGCTCCGGGCTTCGGAGTGGGGCGTTCTCAGGCACCGGGGCGGCTCGGATGCCGTCCCCCGGGACCCTCCCCTCTGCCTCCCTTCCCCCCCGCCGGCGCCCAGCCGGGAGGGCGCTGCCCCTGGGTCGCGAGTGGGGCGGGTCTCCGGGCCCTGGTCCTCCGCTGCCCCTGGCGGAGGAGAGGGCACTTGAGAATCGGCGCGTAGCGGGTGGGAGGGGGAGCCCACTCTTCGGGGGTACGCTCCCCCCACCCTCTCCGGCCGCCTCGGCCCCGCCCCGGCCCCGGGCCCCGCCCCGGCCCGGCCGCACCGCCCACTCCCCTCGGCCGGGCCAGAGCCCCGGGGGCCGCTGCCGCCGCAGCTGCCGCCGCCGCCCGAGCGCCCGCCATGCGCGCCGCCCCCGCCGCCCCGCTGCTCCAGCTGCTGCTCCTGCTGGGGGCGAGGCTCCAGGCTGCGGGAGTCGTGGAGCCACCGCTGCCCGCCGTGGTCCTTACCATCCTGGCCCGCAATGCCGAGCACTCACTGCCCCACTACCTGGGCGCGCTGGAGCGGCTGGACTACCCCCGGGCCAGGCTGGCCCTCTGGTGAGAGAGACTGGGCATTGGCACCCTCTGGGCATGTACCCCCGGGTCCCACGGGCAGCCTCCACCCCAGATGGGCTCGTCTGCTCGTCCAGACACCACCCAGACAGGCCCCTCCCCTGGCAGACAGGCCCTCCGCAGTCGCCAGCCCCTGGAAAGAACCCCTTATCCCCTTGGCTCTGCGGACTGACCTCTGAGGACTTAGGTTGACCCCGAAGCACTCACCCCGGCCCCTACTCCTCCAATGGGGACCTCCTCTGGGTTTAAGTGGGGTCCTCTTGCCCTAGCTTCAGAGCCCAAACTCAAGCCCCGTGGGCCCTGTGACTGGCTTGACCTGGAGTGGAGCAGACAGGAACAGCTGGCCTTCCCTGGGTCCCCACGTGGCAGAGATCAGCAGGACTGGGGGATCCTGGGGAGCAGGTGAGGGTGCTTATCAGTCTGGTTCCATGCTGCTCTGCAGAGGGGTCAGAACTGCTCCTTCTCTGGGCTGGTCCCAGCCTCTCTGTGGAGGGTGTGGGTCCTGCCATCCGAGGGCAGAGCCCCTTCCCTAGAATCTCTCCCCCAGCCGTCCCCACAGGGCGCTGGAATCAGAGGCCACAGTCCGTGGAAGCCAGAACAGGGAGGAGTCCCAAGCTGAGGTTGGGGATACACCGAGAGAAATGACAAACTACCCCCCACAACACACCAAAGTTGGGCTTGGGGTGGAGCGTGGCCTGGGGAGGCGGCCCACAATGACCACAGTTTGGGAGTTAGTTAGTTCCCACCCCGCCAAGACGTGACACGTAGTTAGTCCTCACTTCTGGGGAACTGGCTTAAAGGGGCAGCATCACCTAAAACCTGGGGTCTTGGCTGAGCCCTCTGCGTCCCCCTCTGTCCTGGGAGTCCCTTCCACAGAGGACAGGTTGTGCTCTGTGGTAAGGGAGCTCCGTCCCATCAGCCCTTCTCAGGGGATGTTCAGAGTATGGCTTGGTCCTTATTACAGCTTTCGGGCAGGGGAGGCAGCAGCTCTTCTGTTCAGTCCTGAGAGGGGGAAGGGACTGACCTGTCTCCTGGCGAGGGCGGAAGGTATCGGGGGCACCTGGCAGGTGTGTTCCTCAGAGTCGAGGTACTTTTTCTTTCAAATGCATTCGTGTCCTGTCGTCTCAGCCCATGAGCCACGCAGGACAGCTTACAGTTACAGAGGCAGAAAGTGAAGCCCAGGGACCGATGGGACCTGCCTGAGGTCCCGCAGTGGGTCACAGGCCTGTGACTGGGACCCGGCTGCTTGCCTTACTCTGTAGCACACCTCCTTCCGCTGCAGCACCCAAGGGTCTAGCCTCACAGGTGCTGGTGCTCCAGGGGTCACGGCTGCCTCGGGGTTTGGCTCCTCCGTGGCTCTGCCCCCTCACCCTTCTTCCTCCCGTGTCCCCAGGTGTGCCACGGACCACAACACGGACAACACCACACAGATGCTGCAGGAGTGGCTAGCCGCTGTGGGTGATGACTATGCAGCCGTGGTCTGGAGGCCTGAGGGGGCGCCCAGGTGGTGATCTCAGGGGCAAGGTTCTTGGGGAGATGGGCAATAGCTATAACCTAGAGAGGAAAAGGGACAGCCCCAAGCCACAGCCTTCAGGCCAGGGCTCTGTCCGCTGCTCTGCAGAGACGAGGACCACATGTACCTGCCCCAGGGGAACATCTCGTCTCTTTACCCTCTCAGGTCCTACCCAGATGAAGAGGGTCCCAAGCACTGGACCAAAGAAAGGCACCAGTTTCTGATGGAGTTGAAACAGGAAGCCCTGACCTTTGCCAGGGACTGGGGGGCTGACTACATCCTGGTAAGAAAGCCTGGCTACGATGGAGTTTCCCTCAGGCGGCGGTATCAGTCCCTGATAGACATCTTGCTGTGACTTCACAAACCTGTAGGCTGGACCCTCCAGCTAGCAACCTGGGTCAGAACCCAGACCAGAGATTGAGCTTGGATCCCCATGTTTGAGTTCACATTAGCTACTAAGCCTGGATCCCTGAGACAGATTGCAGGGTATATACTGAGCCTAGATTCCTAGAGCCCAGAGTATAAACTGAGCCTGGTTCCCTGCACTAGAACTCAGAGTAGGTCTTTGACTCTACTCCCTAAGCAGATCTAAAATAAAGTTCTCACGGGGCACCTGGGTGGCTCAGTGAGTTAAGCGTCTCACTTTGGCTCAGGTCATGATCTCACAGTTTGGGAGTTCGAACCCTGCATCAGGTTCTGAGCTGATGAGCCCCTTTCGACAGCTGAGAGCCTGAAGCCTGCTTCAGATTCTGTTTCTGTCTCTCTCTGTCCCTCCCCTGCTCATGCTCTTTCTCTCTCAAAAATATATTTTTTTCTAAGTTTATTTATTTTTGAGAGAGATAGAGACAGTGTGAGTGGGGGAAGGGCAGATAGAGAGAGAGGGAGAGAATCCCAAGCAGGCTCCATGCTGCCAGCGCAGAGCCCAATGCGGGGCTTGAACCCATAAAATCATGAGATCATGACCTGAGCTGAAACCAAGAGCCAGACATGCAACCGACTGAGCCACCCAGGCACTCCCCTCTCTCTCAAAAATATAAATAAACATTAAAAAATGTTTAAGTAAAGTTCTTAGATCAGCAACTCAGGTTTAACCCCTGGACCCAATCCATGAACCAGTGCTCCAGACTAGATCCTTGGTCCAGAAACAAACTTACCTTGTTTATAGGTTCGAACTTTCTAACGGAAACCCTTCGGATCCCAGGAGATATGTGGGGTCTCTGGCAATCCAGAGGGATCCCACTCAGTGAATCCTTGGGGGTGTAGCCCAGACAAGGCTGGGACCTGTGACAGCCACCTCCCAAAAGTTCGCAGATACAGACAACATTCTGACCAACAACCAGACACTGAGGCTTCTGATAGAGCAGCGGCTGCCCGTGGTGGCCCCCATGCTGGACTCCCAGACCTACTACTCCAATTTCTGGTGTGGGATCACCCCCCAGGTAAGGCTGCGATGGAGGCCTCAGGTCTGTGGGCCATGGCGGGGGAGCAGTGCTCTGGGGAGGACGGGCCGCTGTCATAGCTCAGAGCAACCCTTTTCCCCAGGGCTATTACCGCCGCACAGCCGACTACTTCCCCACCAAGAACCGCCAACGCCGGGGCTGCTTCCGTGTCCCCATGGTCCATTCCACCTTCCTGGTATCCTTGCGGGCTGAGGGAGCAGCCCAACTCGCCTTCTACCCCCCTCACCCCAACTACACCTGGCCTTTCGACGATATCATCGTCTTCGCCTACTCCTGCCAGGCTGCTGGTGAGGGCCAGCTCTCTGTGAGCATTCCTGGAGGCCTCTGGGCCTTTGCACGTGCTGTTCCCTCTGCTTTGCACACCCTTCTCCAGTCTCCAATTCATCCTGTTAAACTCTTGTTGGTCCAGGTCGTAGCCTTTCTTGAGCCCGCTGTGCCAGTAGGCTAGATGTCCTTCTTCTGGATTCCTGGCCCTTTCATGCATTGTTTCATTAGGCAAATGTTTATGGAGCACCTACCATGTGCCAGGCACTGGGGAGACAGTGGTGAGTAAACTCAGGCAGCCTCTGCCCTCCTGGAACCTCCAGTCCAGTCAGTCCAAGGAGCTCACAAATCAATGTGCAATCACAGCCATGACAGGAAGGAATGTTTCTTGATTCTAGGTGCTCAGGGAGCTTAGACCAGAATAGATCTGGTCAGGGAAGGCTTCCTGGAGGGTATGAACTTTGAGGCTGAGATCTAAAATATGGGAAAGCATCAATAAGAGCAAGAAAGAGCGGGGCGCCTGGGTGGCTCAGTCGGTTAAGCCTCCGACTTCGGCTCAGGTCACGATCTCACGGTCCGTGAGTTCAAGCCCCGCGTCAGGCTCTGGGCTGATGGCTCAGAGCCTGGAGCCTGCTTCCGATTCTGTGTCTCCCTCTCTCTCTGCCCCTCCCCCATTCATGCTCTGTCTCTCTCTGTCTCAAAAATAAATAAACGTTAAAAAAAATTTTTTTTTTAAAAAAGAGCAAGAAAGAGCATTTCAGGCAATGGGACCGGCAAGTGCAAAGGCCCTGTGGTAGCAGGGAACGTAAGAAGGCAGGTGACAGGAACCCAATAAGTGAGGGAGACATGGTACAGGCTGAGGCAGGGGCCAGCCTATGTGGACCTGACCAGCAAGCATCTGGTCTTTAGCCTGAGAACATTGGGCAGCCAGGAACACTCTGATGTTGGCATTATTTTTAAAATGGAAATTACTGGAGGGTGTTTGGGCTGAATTGGGCTAAATCCAGTCCTGAGAAAGAGTCAGAGATGGGAGTGAGACGGAGACACCAGTGTTGAAAAGAGAATCTTAAGAAGAGACTAATTCGGGGAGAATGAGAAGTGACCATCTAATCCAGAAGTGCCGTACGTGAGCAAGCGGGCTGCCAACAGTGGCCAGAGGGGAAAGCGTGGTAATTGGCTTTTTCATGCAAGGGGTATTGGTGGAGTCCGTTGCAGACAGGCAAGACAGGAAATCTTACCAAGTGCAAAAAGTGAGCGAAGGAAAAACAGAGTCATGGAGAATCTGTGAGAAGAAGCGGAAGTGTTCCCTTGCTTTTCCAAGGCTGCCGCTGTTTCAAGGGGCAGCCGCTGGAAGGAATTTTGTAATGGGGTTTTGTCTGTATCATTCAGGCTTCTGGCGCCCAGCTACTGAGTCCCTGCTCTGGACCAGGCTCTGTGCTCCCTGCTGGGCATGGGGTTGACTTTTAAGTAAATACTGTGCGCCTGTCGCTGAAGAGTTCGCAGTCCATAAGAATAAAAGGGAAATGAGTAATTACAATAAAGGTGACAAATATTGAAGAAATAGAAAAGGTGGAGGGCAGCGCGGGCGGGGCAGGAGGTGTGGGGTTGCTTAGAGGGGTCTGGGCGCAAGGTGATGGTGCTGGATCCAGGCGGGGCAGCAGGGACGGGCATAGGTGGGGGAGCTTTAGCGGGTGGGGCTGGCCTGGCCCGATGGCTGTGGTCAGGTGGGAGTTTGTCTGCTCCTCCCTCCCCAGGATGCTCACCACCATCCCCCAGCACCCAGCTGGTACTCTAGACACATCTGTTGAATGAATAAACCATCTCAGCAGAAGGGTCCCTTAGATACTGTTTGAGTAAAGCCCTTTCTCCCTCCAGCCCCACGGTTGGGACACTGAGTCCCCAAGAAGACACGTGCTTTGGGTTCTGAGAGCCCTGCCCCTCCTGCAGCACCCACCCAGCCTCTCTCCACAGGAGTCACGGTCCACGTGTGCAACGAGCACCGTTATGGGTACATGAACGTGCCTGTGAAATCCCACCAGGGGCTGGAGGACGAGAAGGTCAACTTCATCCACCTGATCTTGGAGGCGCTAGGTGAGGGCTGGGAGATGGGGTGCTAGCCGGCTGCCACTGTTCCCTGCCACCCCCTGTGCCCCTTCTCCCAGGCCCTGGACCTGACTGGGCAGTGGGCTCGGGGCCTCAGCCTTACCTCTAATTCATTCCTCGTCTCTGGGCAAGTCCTTTTCCCCGCTGGGCCTCATTGTCCCCATCTCTACAATGAAGGCAGGTGAATTCTATGATCTCTGAGGGCTCTTCCTGCTGGGTGTTCTGCCGAGGGGGCAAAAATGAAGTGGGGGGCTAGGACTCCAGGGTCACTGCTGACAAGAGCCAGTAGGGATTCATGATTAGGGGGTACTTTTCTTCTGCAGTGGACGGGCCCCCCATGCGGGCCTCAGCTCACGTGTCCCGGCCCCCAAAGAAACCCAGCAAAATGGGGTTTGATGAGGTAAGTCCCCTCAGCCCACAGGAGCAGGGTGAAGAGGTGGGTGGGCTCTCCCCTCCCTCTGCACCCACCCCCGACTCTGCACCCACCTCCCCTTCCTCCTCCAGGTCTTTGTCATCAGCCTGGCCCGCCGGCCCGACCGCCGGGAACGCATGCTAAGCTCGCTCTGGGAGATGGAGATATCCGGACGCGTGGTGGATGCCGTGGATGGCCGGTGAGTCTCCCTGGGGGTGGGGCCCTGGGCAGCTGAGGGAGCAGTGTGGTCCCTTGGAGCCCCCTAGGAATGGGGAGAGCAGACAAACGAATTGAGTGTTAGCTGTTCCAGGAGGTACTCACACAGGGCCTGAGTCATTGTGTCATAGAGAATCCCAGGGCAGACCCCGACAGGACAGGATGGCCTCCTTCAGCCTACTGGAGGGAGGAGAGTACGGTGGTTAAGGCCCAGAATCTGGAGCCCTGAGGCTTGCGCTCCAGCTCTGTCACTTGCCAGCTGGGTGACCTCTGGCAAGTTACCGCCACCTCTCAGCCCTGCTGTGTGAATGGCAGACGATTGTGTCTCCCTTTTAGGACTTGTAAGGGCTCAGTGAGGATTTTGCACAGGGCCTGACGCATAGTAAGTATTCCAAAAGTTAGGCGTCTTTATTATTATCAGGCTTATTCTTTTCCATCTTGGACTTAGGTCCCTGATGGGTGGGGGTGGGAGCGGGCCAGTCATGTGGCCCTGGGAAACCAGAGGTCACACGGCTGCACTTGCCCACTGCTGTTTGCCACTTACACCCCCACCCCCACCCCCCGCCCTTCACATGGCGGGATGTCCGTCTTTTCCCTGGGCGTCTGCCCAAGGGGTAGATACCGTGTTCCCCACATTCACTCTGGGGAACATCTACTGACAGCTTCAGGCCACATGAAGCAGTAACAAGGCTGACATCTCCTTCAAACTAAACTCCAGGGTGCCCCCAACAGGCACAGGCGAGGCGCCCCTGGATGGGTCCCTGGCAGGCACCCCGTACCCCATTAGTCCCGTCTCCCTCAGGACACTCAACAGCAGTATCATGAGGAGCCTCGGCGTGGACCTACTCCCCGGCTACCAGGACCCCTACTCAGGCCGCACACTGACCAAGGGCGAGGTGGGCTGCTTCCTCAGCCACTACTCCATCTGGGAGGAGGTGAGGAACCCCCTTTTGGCCCACACCCCCCACGGGCAGAGCGGGGCCACCCTACTCACTGCTCTGTGCTCAGCACCCAAGGGAATCCGTGGGTGAATTCATATATTTTTAAAAACCTGGCCGGCAGCTTTTTTGTTTTTAATTTTTTTTTAATGTTTATTTATTTTTGAGAGAGAGAGACAGAGCGTGAGTGGGCAAGGGGCAGAGAGAGAGAGAGAGACACAGAATCCAAAATAGGCTCCAGGCTCTGAGCTGTCAGCACAGAGCCTGACGCAGGGCTTGAGCTCACGAACCGTAAGATCATGACCTGAGCTGAAGTCTGACGCTTAACCGATTGAGCCACCCAGGCGCCCCAAGACCTGGCCTGCAGCTTTAAACTGTGTTCATCCCTGTATCTTATTCATTCTGTCATCTCCGTTGAGCACCTCCTGTGTGCTAGGAGATATTCTGCTCTGAGAATACAGAGACAAACCAAAAAAAAAAAAAAAAAAGCCTTTCTGGTTCTCTTGGGGCTCAGGGACCACGGGAGGGCACAGAAACCGAGGAAGAACGAAGCTTGCCATGGAGGGTAGATGTACAGGCTTGTCCTAGAGTGTGGACCAGCCTAGATTCCTGGACTGATGTGGGGTCAGGGTGGCATTGAAGGGCAGTGAGAAGAGCCTTCTGGGCAGAGGAAAACAGTGGAGCAAAGGCCCTGAGGCAGGAAGGAACTGTATGTTCAGAAGTGGGAAGAAGAAAGGCCTGGGACTTGGCCAGGAGGACTCAGCTTAGGGCTGCCGGTATGGGCACCAGTGAGAGGTCACTGCCTGGCCACTGAGGAGGGACGAGGGGACTGGCCCTGCAAGGGGACGGTGCCCCCTCCAGGAGGCAGCACCCAGGCCCGCTTCTTGTTTTTATTTTCTACTGCAGCCGAAATATGTGCATGTGAGCTCATATTTCTGTTTGTCTCCCTCTGTCTCCGAACAGAGACTGTCTCTGAACGTGATTTCTATTTCACCGTTGACCGTGCTGATTTCATGTTCTTTTCACATTTCCAGAAGTTACAAAAAGTACTTTTTCTTAGGGATCGTGGGGGGTAGGGTCTTTCTTCAGAAAAGTCCAGAAGGCCTGGTGAGGAACTGGGCCTGGAGTCCGGTAGATGAAGGTTCAGATCCCAGTTCTGCTATGGGCTGTGTCCTTGGACAAGTGGTCGTACCTCCCTGTGTCTCCGTCTCCTTACTACAGTACAGGGATGTCTTGTGTCCTGCCTCTCGAGGGTCCCTGGGATAAGCAGTAGTTCTGTGGCCCCTGGGGTATGGCAGCGCTCTGTGAATACAGCAAAGGTTATGACGGCTGTCATGATTCTACTTGAAGATTCTACCTCAGGGGAGGGGGCCTGGGGGGCCTTGAATGCCAGAGCGAGATGTTGGAATTTCAGTCCCCAGGAGGTGGGAGCCCCAGCAGGCTTTGGAGCAGCTGACTGACATGGCCAGGGCTGAACCTTTGGCATATAACTCAGGCCAGGGAGAGTCAGTCATTGTCAGGCAGGTGGAAGGGGACAGCCTGAATCTAAAGAGCCATCCCCCTGTGTTGTGTCCCCTTCCCCCACACCACAGGTGGCTGCCAGGGGCCTGGCCCAGGTCCTAGTGTTTGAGGACGATGTGCGCTTTGAGAGCAACTTCAGGGGGCGACTGGAGCGGCTTATGGAGGAGGTGGAGGCAGAGAAGCTCCTGTGGGACCTGATGTAGGCAGCCTGCGCCTCCAGGGGCAGGGGAGAGGGACGGCCTCCCCACCGAGCCTGGCCTGTGGGATGCAACTGGGGAAGGGGTCCTCTGACACCCTAGGACCTACAGTGACTCCCGGGCCCCTTGGTGTCGCCCATAGCTACCTGGGCCGGAAGCAGGTGAACCCTGAGGAAGAGGCAGCCGTGGGGGGGCTGCCACACCTGGTGGTGGCCGGGTACTCCTACTGGACGCTGGCGTATGTCTTGAGCCTGGCGGGTGCTCGCAAGCTGCTGGCCTCCCAGCCCCTGCGCCGAATGCTGCCTGTGGACGAGTTCCTACCCATCATGTTTGACCAGCACCCCAAGTGAGTCTCCGGTGGGGGCAGGGCAGGGTCACCTGACCCCGGGGAGCCGACCTCCACAAGCATGAAGTCCCCTCGCTGGGCAGCTGGGGAGACTGAGGCTGGCGAGGCTGAGTCACTAATGCGAGGTCACCGAGGAGTAGCCCAGCCTAGCTTTGGAGTCAGACCAACCGAGGTGTAAACCCTGTGCTGCCGTGTGGTTTTTAGTCAAGCCACTTCTCTGTTCTGAGCCTCAGTTTCCCCGTCTGGAAAATGGAGATGACAGAAACTCCGCTTCTGGAGTTTGTCGTGAGGTCTTGAGGGGGAGGGCAGTGAGGGGCTTCGGGCAGGTGAGGTGCCCGGGCTCCAGGCAGGGCCCCACCTCAGCCCTCCTGAGCCTTCCCCCGGCCTCACAGTGAGCAGTACAAGGCGCACTTCTGGCCACGGGACCTGCGTGCCTTCTCTGCGCGGCCCCTGCTCGCTGCTCCCACCCACTACGCAGGGGACGCCGAGTGGCTCAGCGACACGGAGACATCCTCACCCTGGGACGATGACAGCGGCCGCATCATCAGCTGGAGTGGCTCTCACAAGACGCTGCGTGGCCCCCCCCTGGACCTGGCTGGCAGCAGCGGGCACAGTCTCCACCCCCACCACCCCCGGGACGAGCTCTAGGTGAGGGCGGGGCTGGGAAGAGCCCCCCCCCCCCCACTCCGCTGTGCCTCGGTTTTCTCTCCCCCGCAGGCTGACTGCATCTGGGTCTCTGTGTTCCCCTTCTCAGCCTGCCTTCTCCCCTCCCTCCCTCCCTGCGGCTCTGTCTCTGCGTGTGGCACCCTGCGTTTCTGTGTCCACCTCAAGCTTTCTCTCCCTGCCTGTCTCTGTCTCTCGGACCTTCTCTGTGTCTTCTCCTGTCTCTGCCTCTGCATATCCCACTCCCGTTCTTTCTCTTTCTCTCTTCTCGCCTCTTCTGTCCCACCAGGTCCAGGCAGTGACTCCAGAAGAGCTCTCAGGAGCAGGCTGCAGCTGGCCAGGGAGCGGACCTGGAGATCACTGGCAGGAGCCGCCACCAGAAGCCACAGACCCCATAGAGACCCGACTGTCACCTTAGGCATGGCCACTCTGCCCTCTGGCCCCACCTTACGTGGGGAGAAACCACTCAGAGATGGGTCCCCTTCCCCGAAGTTCATGTAGCAAAAGGGCAGGGCTCCTCTCACCCTCCTGACTCAGGATCCGGGGTGGGGGGGAAGGTGGGGGGCTCCCCAGCCTTCAGTTCCAAACTGGGCCGACACCAGGAGCCCTGCCTTCCCCGCAGACCCAACTGCTGGGGCCCCTCTGCCATCTTCTACCTCCACCTCAGTCCCCTCCCCACTCGACGCCTGGGTCTCACCTGCCTGGGCCCACCCTCTCCCCTGGCCAGTGGGAAGTACAGGGTGGGTGAGAGGAGGGCCCTTGCAGACTTGGTGCCCAGCACATGGTAGGCCCTCAATAAAAGCCAGCTGGTATGTGCACTTTATATGTCTAACTCCTGGATGAGCCTCTTTGTGTGTCACGAGGTCTGGGAGGGAAGGGTTCCCACCAAGGGTTCCCATATGGAGGTGTCATGGCTGAGCAGTTGGAGAAGCAGAGAGAGGAGGGCAGCCTGGAGGAGGAGTCAGGCTGACTGGGCATGACCATCTCCTTGCCTGGTGATCTGGTGTGGATGCCATCCCTCCCTGGGTCTTAGTCTGGTGGTGAAATGGACATGGAAGAGAAGTGTCGTGGCTGGGTGGGTATGGAATGGCCCGGCCCGGCCCACAGTGAATGCTCACCCTTTGGGGCTGTCGTGGGCACCACTGGCCTCACCCTGCTGGTCGGGGGGCGGGGGGGGGGGGGGCGGTGCGCCCAGAGCCGGGGCTGCTGAGCCTCCTTCCCTTTGAATCTTCACCAGTGCAGTTGCCACCCTTCCCCTGGGAGAGGTGGGAACGATCCAAGACTCCCCTCTGGCCCTAACCAGCGTGGCCGCCAGAGGGCGAAAGAAAGCAGAATGTGGACCTTGTGGGCCAGGGGCGCCCTCTGCTGGGGCGGAGCCAGCAATGGGGAAGGGAGCCTGGGGCACTTGGAATCGCCTCCCTGTGCTGCCGGGCTACGCACAGCAGCTCCGCGTCTTCTGCTCTTCTGCTTAGAACTGCTGGCCTTCCTCCCTCTCCACCTGCCCTTCACAGGGTCGGGCTTCTGGGCCCAGCGGCCGTCTCCAGTGCCTGCACTCAGGCAGCTGGAGGGCATAGGGCGGTGGCTCCTCGCCTTGGCCGTGGCTGCCTTGGCCTCCACCAGCACAAGACTGGCACTGGCATGCCTAGGTTTCCTTTGTCAGGGGAGCCCCTCTCCCCTGGCAGCTCCTCGACTTGGTCGTGGAAGCACCAGGGCCCTGGCAGAGTCGGACAGGCGCCCCCTGGAGCTGGGCTGTCTTAGGTTCTACCCTGGCTGGGATATCCAGCCGGCTGGCCTGGCTTCGGTCCCAGGACCTGGAATGTCTGTGAGAAGGACTTTGGGTGAAAGCTATAGGATTGGTGCTTTGTTCCAAGAGTGAAAGCCGTTGATTTCAGATGACTATGACCTTGGCAAGTCACTTTTCCCCTCCAGGCTTGAGGTGTCCCCTTCGCTCATTAAAATAATCATTTATAGAGCCCCTCTTATGGGCCAGGTTTAGGCATTAGGGGTACAGCAGTGAATAAAAGTAACCAAAAAATCCCTGACCTGGTGCAGCTGACATTCTAGGAGGGAGATAGACAAAAATAAATAAATAAATATCAGAGAGTGGTAGAGCAAAATGAGGAAGGAGACATCAAGTATGGTCTGCGAACGGGGCGCCTGGGTGGCTCAGTCGATTTGAGCGTCCTTCAGCTCAGGGCACGATCTCGCAGTTTGTGGGTTTGAGCCCCGCAGCGGCTCTGTGCTGACAACTCAGAGCCTGGAGCCTGCAACCTGCTTTGGATTCTGTATCTCCCTCTCTTTCTGCCCCTCCCCCGCTCACTCTCTGTCTCTCTCCCTTAAAAATAAACAAGCATTAAAAAAAAAAAAAAAAGTGCTCGCTTCGGCAGCACATATACTAAAAAAAAAAAAAAAAAAAAAGGTATGGTCTGAGAAGTTCACATTTGACCAAAGGCTCAGAGGTGAGGGGGCAAGCTGTGAGGATATCTGAAAGAAGCCCATTTCAGACTAGGGGAACAGCATGTGCAAAGGCCCTGAGGCAGGAGCAGGACTGGCAGGTTTAAAAGACAGCAAGGAAGCCAGCGTGCCTGGAGCAGACTGCGCAAGAAGGAGCCAGAGCCTGGAGATGATAGAGCCAAAGTCAGAGCCAGAGCAAGGACGGCCTTGGAGGTCCTTCTGGCTTTTACTCTGGAACCGGGAGCCCCCAGAGGGTTTGAGGCCAACAAATGACATGGTCTGGGGCGCCTGGGTGGCTTAGTCAGTTGAGCGTCCAACTCTTGATTTCAGCTCAGATCATGATCTTGAAGTTTGTGGGTTCGAGCCCTGCGTCAGGCTCCGTGCTGACAATGTGGCGCCTGCTTGGGATTCTATCTCTCTGCCTCTCTCTCACAAAATAAATAAACTTTAAAAAAAAAAAATCTTCTTTAAAAAAAAAAAAAGAAAGAAACGACACAGTCTAACTTATTTTAACATGATCACCTTGGCTACTGTACTGAGAATAAACTGTAGGTGGGCCCAGGGAGCCAGGAACCCATTGCAATACAACGATGCATCAGCCCGGGGTGTTCTCTAGCAGTGGGGTGGTAATAAGGCAGAACCAACAGAATTTCTAAGGCAGGATAGGAGGTTGCAGATACGGACACCCAGAGCCTCCCTGTGCTGCCTAGCCATGGTCAAGCCCACTGTGCTCTTGAGCCCTTGGGCCGCACCTCCTTCAAGCTGTTTGTAGAAGTTCCCAAGACAGCAGAAAACTTGCACGCTCTGAGGACTGGGGAACGTCCACCTACAGGGAGAAATTTGATGATGAGAATGTATTCCTGACATCTCTCCCATGGCAAATGCTGGGCCCAGCACAACTGGTCCCCAGGTTTTCATCTGCACTGCCCAGCTGGGATGGCAAGCAGGTGGTCTTTGGCAGGGTGAAAGAGGGCACAGATGTCGTGGAAGCCATGGAGCGCCTCGGGTCCAGGCATGGCAAGACCAGCAACATCATCACTGCAGGGCGTGGACAGCGCTGACAGGCTGGTCTGTGCTTTGTCTCCGGAGGGCACCCCTCCCGCCCCCAGCTGCTGGCACCACTCTGTGCCTTCGTGCTCTCACGACACGTCTTCGGGGCCGTGTTGGCGCAAGGGCTAAGTTTAGGATAATGAAATTAAAACTAAATGACAAGAAAGAGAAAGAGGAATTGAGGATGATGTCGAAGCGTTGGGCCTGAATTTCTGGAGGAATGGACCTGTCATCAATTCAAATGGAGAAGACTGTGGGTGGGGCTGGTTTCGGGGTGCCGGTCAGGATTCCGGTGCAGACATCACGTGGTTGTCGGCTTGTACGAGCCTGGGATTCAGGGTTCAGGTCTGGGCTGCAGATGGAAGCTTGGAATCCTGTCCTGACCCAGAAGTCCTGGCCCCAAACCACACACACACACACACACACACACACACACACACACACACGCCCTCCCCCCCTCCCCCCCACTGGTTACCTGGGGAGCTTGTTAAATGCAGATTACTGACTCATCCCACTCCCTCTGCACGTCCCCCCCCCCCCCCCCCCCCACACACACACACCGGGTAGGCTGTGGGTGAGGCGTGACTTTCTGAACGAAACCACCCGGGGTGATTCCTGATTCCGAGGAGCTGACCGCTCTGGGAACTCCCGCTAAATCAACACACAGTAAAATCGATGCCGATGAGGGGCGTCTGCGGGGCTCAGTCAGTTAACTCAGTCAGTTAAGCGTCTGACGTCAGCTCAGGTGGTTGGTGATCTCACCGGCTTGTGGACTTGAGCCTGGTGTCGGACTCCCCGCTGGCAGCGTTGAGCCTGCTTGGGATTTTCTCTCTCCCTTTCTCTGCCCCTCCTGCCCCTGGCTCAAAAATAAATAAAGAAGCTTAAAAAAAAAAAAAGTTGACTTTGGTGATCTTTGACAAATGTAAACAGTCCGGTCACCACCACGACAATGAAGATGTGGAATATGTACATTTCCCTCCAAATTCCCCTACCGTCAGTACCCTCCTCCCAACTCCAGCCCCTGAAACCATAGATCTGTTTTCTGTCCCTGTGGTTGTGCCTTTTCCCAACCGTCGTGTGGGTGGAATCATATAGTATGTGGCCTCTTGTGTCTGCTTTTAACCAGTATAAATGTTTTATTTGGAAGTTTCATACAAAACTGAGCATGAACACCTTCCCTAATATGTTACATTATGGTTTCTTTCTTTCTTTTTCAGTGTTCATTTCTTTTTGAGAGAGAGAGGGTGCAAGCCGGGCAGGAGCAGAGAGAGAGAAAGAGAGAGCCAAGGATCCGAAGCAGGTTCCTCACTGTCAGTGCAGAGCCCAACTTGGGGCTTGAACCCACAGACCATGAGATCGTGACCTAAGCTGAACCCACGAACCATGAGATCGTGACCTGAGCAGGAAGGAGGGCCCGCGGGCAGGAACCGTGTCTGCTATAACTCCCTCGAGGTGGACTGCTTTTAATCTGCTCTACCCCACCCAGCAAGGTTGGTACAATTGTTTGCAAATCAAGAGACAAAGGGCTTTCCTATGAGTAAATGGCAGTTAGCTTTGGGACATTGGCTGTTTGCCAACTGTTTTGCCTGTTCAGGGAGATTTGTCTCCTTGCTGGTTTTTCAGCTGAATTGTAGGCACTGGGGAAGAGCCCTCCCTGAAGGCGGCAGTCTCTGCAAACCTCAGTGTGCTCCTGCTGGCCATGACATAGGCCCCTGGGGCTGTGTGTGTGTGTGTGTGTGTGTGTGTGTGTGTGTGTGTAGGAGAGAAAGCTGGTTTGAGTTATGTCTGCACTTTCTAACCTGTGACCTTGGGCAAATGTAATGAGCTTTCTCTGGCCTCAGTTTTCAGCTCTGTAAAATGGGGTTAGCATTCATGCCAAGCTCACTGGATGTTGCGAGGCTTTGCTGAGCTCATGCAGGTGAGCACCGTCCCTGGCACAGTGGGAAGGGTGCACTGACGGTTGCTGGCTTCACGGCAGCCCTCCAGACAGTGACAAAGTGGATCCAGATGGGCTAAGGAGGTCTGCCTGAGTCAGAAGAGAGTGGGGGGTGGTCTCTGGAAACAGATCATCTAACTTTCACTTTCACCTTTGCCACTTGAGCCGGGTCCCTTCTCCTCGCTTAAAACCCTGCAGTTTTGGGGCGCCTGGGTGGCTCAGTCGGTTGGGTGGCCGACTTCGGCTCAGGTCATGATCTCATGGTCCGTGAGTTCGAGCCCCGCGTCGGGCTCTGTGCTGACAGTTCAGAGCCTGGAGCCTGCTTCATATTCTGTGTCTCCCTCTCTCTGACCCTCCCCTGTTCATGCTCTGTCTCTCCCTGTCTCAAAAATAAATAAACGTTAAAAAAAAAAATTTTTTTTTTTTTTTTAAAACCCTGCAGTTTCCTCCTCTGTAAAGTGAAGAGGCATGACTAGATTTGCCTTCCAAGTCTGAGGGTCCGGAAAGTGGTTCTCAAACTCTGGAGTATACCTGAATCACCCACAGAACTTGTTAAAACGCAGGTTGCTGAGCCCCATCCCGAGACTGTCTGGTTCCCTAGGTCCAGGGTGGGGTCCAAGGTTTGTATCTCTACCAAGTTCCGCGGTGATGCTGATGCTGTTGGCGTGGAGACTTTGAGAACCGCTGGTTTGGACAGCTGCAGAATCAATACTCTCAGTGAGACTGGAGGCCATCCAACCTCCGAGGGGCAGGGCCAGTGAGGGTCTTGGCCAAAGGGTCTAAGAGGAGCAAGCCTTGATAAGGCCGGGGAGAATTTTCTCTCCCAGCTCCACCCAAAACTTGAAAGGAAAAGCCAGGCCCACTCTGGAGCACAGGTTCCTTCTCCCCAGGGCAGGGCTGTGGCAGTTGCATCAGGGCCCTGGAGAAGATGCTCCTGGATGGAAAGAACTGGTAATCAGGCCCTTGGGCAAATGGAGAGGCTGGAGCCTAAGCCCGGGGTGGTGGGGGTGGGGGACACTCAGAGGTCTCCCTCCGCTGTGAGCTGCTGGCAGGGTGAGGGCCCAATGCCGGGGCTGATGGCTGGCGCCCCCAACTGTGGTTGTTTCTAACTAACAAAAGAAGCTCGCATTCATTGTTGACATTGGGAAAAATAGAACAAGGAAAATAAAATGGTCGTATTAACATTTTGAGATAGTGTCTACTGGTTTAAAACAAAAAAAAGATGTTTTAAGTACCCCCACCCCCAACACGGGCCTTGGACTCATGACCCCGAGATCAAGAGTCGCATGCTCTACTGACTGAGTCAGCCAGGTGCCCCTACAACATTTTTAATCTCTTATTTCTTAAAGCTGAATGGTGGCTCCTTTAGTGTTTATTTGATCATACATTTTTATTTTTATTAAAAAATTTTTTTTTAATGTTTATTCATTTTTGGGAGAGAGAGAAAGACAGAGAGACAGAGAGACAGAGCGTGAATGGGGAAGAACCACAGAGAGGGAGGGAGGCACAGAATCCGAAGCAGGAGTTGTCACCGCAGAGCCCAAGGTGGGGCTTGAACTCACAAACCACGAGATCATGACCTGAGCCGAAGTTGGACACTTAACTGACTGACCCACCCAGGCGCCCCCTATTTTTAACTTTTCGAGGAACCTCCATACTGTTTTCCAGAGTGACTGCACCGCTTTGCAGTCCCACCAACAGCGCAAAAGAGATTCTCTTTCTCTGCATCCTCGCCAACACCTGTTGTTGCCAAGGTTATTAATTTTAGCCATTCTGACAGTTTGAGGTGGTTTCTCAGCATGGTTTTGATTTGTATTTCCCTGATGATGAGGGATGCTGAGCATTTTTTCATGTATCTGGATTTTCAGCCATCTGGATGGATGTCTTCTTTTGAAAAGTGTCTATTCATGTCTTTTGCCCATTTCTTCACTGGATTATTTGTTTTCTGGGTTAATTTACTTTTGAGAGAGAGTGTGGGTGGGGGAGGGTCGGAGGGGGGCAGAAGATCCAAAGCAGGCTCTGTGCTGAGAACAGCGTGCCCCATGAGAGATCACCTGAGCCAAAGTCAGGTGCTCAACCTACTGAGGAACCCAGGCACCCCTGGGTATTGCCCTTAAAAAAAAAAGGGGGTCAGGGGCACCTAGGTGGCTCAGTCAGTTAAGCAACTGGCTCAAGTCATGGTCTCGTGGTTTGTGAATTAGAGCTCCGGATTGGGTGCAGTACAGAGCCTGCTTGGGATTCTCTCTCTCCTTTTCTCTCTGCCCCTCCCCTGCTCCTGCTCTCTCAATAAATAAATAAGTAAACTTAAAAAATAATTAAAAATAAAAAAAAGTGCTCAATGCTGGCCAGGCTCAAAGTGGTTTGCACTCAGAAAACATGGTCCAGGGCACCTGGGTAGTTCAGTGGGTTAAGTGTCAGGCTTCCGCTTGAGTCATGATCTTGAGGCTCGAACCCCACGTCGGGCTCTGTGCTGACATCTCAGAGCCTGGAGCCTGGAGAGGGAGATTCTGTGTCTCCCTCTCTCTCTGCCCCTCCCCCACTCACACCCTCTCTCTCAAAAATAAATAAACATTAAAAAAAGAAAAAAAAAAAAGAAAACATGGTCCAGCAATACAAAGTAATATAAGAATAACTCAAGTTCTTTCCTTGCATTTCTCAAACACTACAAAAGGATAGATCCCCCTACCACAGCTATACTGTTAAATATGCTCCTTTTCAGGGACACGGGGAGGCTCAGTTGGTTGGGCGTCTGCCTTCAGCTCAGGTCATGATCTCACTGTTTGTGGGTTCAGGCCCCACATTGGCCTCTGTGGTAAGTTCAGAGCTCCAGCTCAGAGCCTGGAGCCGGCTTCAGATTGTGTCTTCCTCTCTCTCTGCCCTTCCCCCGTTCATGCTCTGTCTCTCAAAAATGAATAAACATTAGAACAAAATATGCTCCTTTTCTTCTCCATCCCACATCTTTCACACACTGCAGAGGTTCCTGTGCCCTTCTTCAGTCTCTCTTCCACCACCCCTCCCTTCCCAATCTTCTGAGAAGCGTTTCCTCCTCCTTCCTGTCACCCAATGCTGCGTGTGTGTGCGTGTGTGTGTGTGCGCGCACGCGTGGTGACCTCTCAATTCTGTCCATTCTCAGATTTTCCATCACAAAAGCCCCAAAGAACTGCACTGGCTATGAAGGGCCCTCTTCAGAGGGTGAAGAGCAGACAAAATCACATGGGCAAAATCCTTCAGTGGGTGGAGAGAGGAAAGTTTCAACCAGGATATCTGGTCAAGTCCAAGAGGTTGGCTGTGCGCTCCTTGAAGACTAGGTAGGGTGTGTTGGTCTAGCACCCCTTGAACTGGGCTTAGCACATAGCAGGGACTTAATATTGGTTCAGCGAATGTGGGAGCAGTGAGAAATGATCAACAATTCCGTGCTGGGGGTAGCAAGAGACATTTTACTGAGATCTTTGATCTAGGCCTGGCAGTAAGAAGTTTACCTTGGGCAGCAAGAAGGACATCACTTCCTCTGAAGGGAGGAACTAAAAGATGGTGGGGAGGTGGGGCGGGGACTTAAAATGAGTGCAGATAGGTAGGGAGAAGGTAGAGGAAATTCTTGATGGCTTTATTTTTCTCTATGAGAAAGGAGAGTTGGGAATAGGAGACGGGAGAGGCAAAGGTTTGGAAAAGCCACTTGGAGAGAGAAGGGATCTAGAGACAAATGGAACAATTTTGGGCGGTGATGAGGGCTCAGCTGAAGGTGGAGGCCATGGTGTGTGGGTTTCATCCTTGCAGAACCTCAGGTGGTTGAATGATAACAGGAGACCCGTTACTTATTCAATAGGGAGAAGATGAACGGACGTGGAGGGCTCCCTAACACCGGGGAATGAATATGGTGGGCATTAGCCAATGAGAAGAAAATGAAAGCGAAGCCAGAAAAGCAAGTACTGTGTGGACAGCCGGAAGCTGGAATTTCAGATTTCAGGTGTACCAGTTGTGTGACCCTGAGGGGGCATGGCTGAGGTTCAAGGGAAAGTCAGGGACATGAGGACGTCAAGCGACCGAGGCCAGATTGGCCTGAGGATGTTAAAGTCTCCCAGAATCCAGGGCGGCGCGGTGAGCCACGTGACAGCCCCCCCTTGATTGCTCCACAGTGAAGCATAGTTGAGAAGATGGCGGCCCAGCGAGAACCTCATCGAAGTAGGTCTGTACACACAGCAGCGCCCAGTGTGCAGGAGGGCGGTGAGGAGCGAGGGGGACGCGGCCCGTTCCTCCAGTCTGGACGAGGATAGAGGAGGAGCTGTGGGAAGGGGCGAGATATCAGAGTCTGGGTGGTGTGCGCCACCAGCGGACTACTGAAGGGGCTGGATGTCAGAAGCTGCGCGTCGCTCCGGCCGATTACTCGTTCTGTGTCCCCAGTCGGAGCCCAGTTTCCCAACACGTATCAAAGGGCCCGGGGTAGAGTTTTAACGCTCCTTCCAGTTAGGGGACTCGAGGGGGACCGCGACGGGGTAAAAATGGCGGAGGGCCAGCCGGGCCTTGAACGGCGGGGCAAGCCCCGGCAAAGCCCTCTAGTGGCGTCGCGCGTCTCCACGGCGACGGGACGCGTGGCCCAGACGAGGGCGGAGCTTCTTGTGGGGCGGGGCATCTCTGTGACGCCAGGGGCTGGGTCTAAATGGCGAAACCCGAGAGGCTCCTGGGGGGGTTTGAACTGGCCAATGGGCGAGCTGCCGACCGGGTGTCGGAAAAGGAGGCGGAAGCGGGGAGGAGTCGCCGCGGGAGCCGCACTGCATCCGCCGCGGCGTCTCCATGGCACGGCCCTGGCCTCCGACTTCAACGACTTCATAAGGAGGCGTTTCTGGGCGCAGCCGTGCCGCTCCTGGTGAGAGGCCGCCGGCAGGCGGGACCCCGGGCGCTTCGGGGCGCCCCGCCGCCGCCGCCGCCGGGCTGGGTCCGGGAGGGAGGGATGGCCCCCGCCGCTCCCCCTCCCCCCCGGCCGCCCCTGCCTCCAGCCCTCCGGCGCGCTCGTCCCGCTCCGGTCAGAATGTGGCCCCCGCCCCGCCCCCCGGCGCGGGCCCTCTCCTCCTCCGGCTAACGGGCGGGCCGGCCGCCTCCCACCTGACCTGGCCTCCGGCGGGACTCTACTCCCACCTCTGCCGCCCTCCGGCGGGGCCTCGCCCTTCTCTCTATGGGCAGAAACTGGTCCCCTCCTGCACGCTGGTGGGTGGTCGTCGTCTCTTCCCCGCCGTCGGAGGCTGGCCCCGCGCCCCTTGCCCGCCGGTGGGCGTCGCCCCTGCCGTCTCTCCCTCCCTGCGGGCCTCGGCTCGGCAATTATTTGTCCGCGCCTCGTAGGCAGTGCTGTTTCCCCGGGGCCGTCTCCCTGCCGCCCAACCCCGCGGGAGCGGGATCACCAGCCCAGGGGGCCTCCCCGGGGGTCCCATCCCGCTCCCTGAACCACCCGGCGTCCGACCCGCTCTAACTCGGATACTAAGTCCTGGCGGCCGCTGGCTGTTGCGCCCGGGAGGATTTTCCCTTCGCCGTCGGGGGTACCCACTTGTGGCCGAACGCCCCTTTCTCCTGCAGCTCCCGCCCCTATCGCCTTCAAATACTATTGGTCCTCTCCGGGTTTCTATTCTGCCGGGAACGCCCCCTTCTCCTAGGAGACCCTTGCCCTGGCCCCGCCCGGAATATCCCTCCAGCTCCCTTCTCGGATTCCGGCCCTTTGGGGCCCACTTGGGGACCTGGCGGTTCTCGCCCTCCACGCGCGCCAGCCAGCACCTCAGGTTTTCCCTTTGACGGCCACCCACCACTCCTGGGTGGGGCCTGGGCGTGGTGGTCCTTGTCCTCGAAGTTCCGCCCCTCGCCCGTCCCCAGGGAGGGGAGCTTCCTCCGCGCCCCCTACCCACCTACCGGCCGTCCATCCACTGCCCCGCAAGTCGCTCAGCCTCTCCTATCTCCCCCTCCCCCCCCCCCCCCCCCACTTTGGCAGGACAGTTGCTGTGCGACTTGGACAGTAGAGGAGCGCCTCCCAAGTTTTCATCCAACTGCCACCCCCAAGGCTTCCACCCTCCTCCCCTCAGAGAGGACGTTTGATGCCGGGCCCCTGAGATTGTTATTGACAAGCCCCTCTGGGTCCCCCTGAGCAGAGCCTGCTGACCCAATTGCCCACCTTTGCGGCTTTGATGCCTAGCCATGTCTGCCTCATCCTCAGGCGGCTCCCCCAGGTACTGCGGAAGGGCAGGGAAAGGTGGTCAGGGGCCCTCAGACCAGGCTCACCGGGGGCTTCTCTTTCCAGCTTCCCTGTTCTGTGTATTGAAAGTCTGGTCCAAGACATTGAGAAATCATTTTGAAAGGGAAGGAGGAAAAAAGTGCAGGCAGGCCATCCCAGTTCTGGCTCCCTCTTGCCCTCCCTCCCCAGGTGCCCCAGTTCCCAGGAGCAAACAGGGTCACCATTTTTGGAGTAGGAGGCATGCAGGTCCTTTTTGAAAGAGGGCTGCATGTAAATATCAATGATGTCGGAGGTGGATTTGGCAGTTAGCAAGGTATCGATGCAATCCAGGTGATTGTATGGCAAGCCTGATGAGGGAGAGAGATTTCCCAAATCTGTTGGCTTTTAAGTGAGGAGGGGGAAAAAAAAAACCTGTCTACTTAGATTTGGTATTCCTTGCCCAAATGACTAGTAGGGCGCAATAAATATATTTTTTTTCTTTTTCATCAAAGCGTAATAGATGTACAGCAAGATGCATGCTACAGTGCCCCAGAATTTTTATGTTGCATCTTTAGGTTACATTATTTTCCCAGAAGTATTGATGGGGAGGGTGAAGCCATATTTTGGGGCTGTCAGGAGGTAGTGGGATGGATCAAATGAATTTTCCAAGTCCCTTTCCGTCATGGCATTCTTGACTCAGACGCTCTGCTGCAAAATATTGGACATTAAACTTTTTTTATATTTGCAAATCTGGTGATGGGGTTGTTTATGTGTAAACATGATGAATTGCACATATTATTAAAAAAAAAACCTCTCTAAGACAAAAATAACCCTGCTTTTCAAGACGTTAAAAGGTAGAAAGTGGGATATTTGGGGAAATAGTAACTTTTCTTCATCTTACTTGAATGTTTGTTAATTTTATGAAATTTGAGTCACAGTGACTTTGTTCCTGGGCCTGCTGGGTTTTTGTTTTTGTCTTTTTTTTAAATTCTTTTTTTTTTCAACTTTTTTTTATTTATTTTTGGGACAGAGAGAGACAGAGCATGAACAGGGGAGGGGCAGAGAGAGAGGGAGACACAGAATCGGAAACAGGCTCCAGGCTCCGAGCCATCAGCCCAGAGCCTGACGCGGGGCTCGAACTCACAGACCGCGAGATCGTGACCTGGCTGAAGTCGGACGCTTAACCGACTGCGCCACCCAGGCGCCCCATGTTTTTGTCTTTTTTTTAGAGAGAAAGCTCTCAAGCAGGGTAGAGGGGTATAGGGAGAGAGAGAAAAAGAGAGAAAGAATCTTAAGCAGGCTGCACGTTCAGCTCGGAGCCCGATGCGGGGCTCAATCCCAGGACCCTGGGATCTTGACCTGAACTGGGATCAAGAGTCGGCTGGTGAGCTGAGCCGTCCACACACTCCCCTGCTTCTTTTTATGTCTGTCATTCACTGAGCATTTTTCCAGGGCTGCCCCTGCTCCAGGCACAGTCCCTGAGCACTTTCATCCTTGGCCAAGTTAGTACCTTGCCCGTGGCTCCCGTGCCGCCTGCTTTTTGCCACCCGACAGACAGGATGACAGCTGGGCGTTTCAGCGAAAGGTCACAATATGTGCGATGCAATGGCAGGTTACAGGGTCAGCCCTGTGAATGCCCATCACCCCCTGTTTCCATCCTGCTGCCAGGCACACCAGGCGTGCTCGGTGCTCGTGTAAAGGGAGCCGAGTGATTCCAGACTGGTTCTCCTAGTCATAAGCTTGTGTGTAATTTCGGGAGATCTAAGGACTAGAAGAGCCGTATTTTTCCGCTTACAATCTGGTTCTTGTGCCTGGGTGCAGGTTTCCATCGTGTGGGAAGAACGGAGTAACAAGTCTCACGCA
This sequence comes from Panthera leo, assembly GCF_018350215.1. Taxonomy (NCBI): domain Eukaryota; kingdom Metazoa; phylum Chordata; class Mammalia; order Carnivora; family Felidae; genus Panthera; species Panthera leo. The sequence continues at coordinate 86,708,876 of NC_056691.1, forward strand.
GAAAAAGGTCTTGCGGACACCCTGTGTTGCGCCCAGTGTGACTGTGACGGTAGGTGACACGCACACGGAGCAGCCCTCGGGTCCGCGGCCCCACCGCCAATGCTTTTGCACACCTTTTCCAGGACCTGCCTTTCCCTGCTGGCACCACTGTGGCCCCTCGCTCTGCTGGGTGCTTTCATGCCTGTCCTGCTGATTGACTGGGATGGTTTTTTTTTCTTTTGCCTGTGGTCCAGCTGCTGGGTGTGAGGAGGTTGTCTTAACCTAATCCTTCCCAGTTCCAGAAGGCTTGAGAAAACTTCCAAAAAGAAAAAAAAAAAAAAAAAAAAGAAGAAGTAGAAGAAAAGAAAAAAGTCAAAGAATGGGGAAGGGATAGTTGCTGGAGGGGTGGCGGGGGGGGGTGGTGGCAAGGGGTGTGCAGCTGGGGGTTCTGCCCTGCTTATATTCAGAATCTATGCAACCTTCTCATCTCAGCATTTCCTATCGCTTTCTGTGGTCGTCCTCTCTCACCTGCCTGCTGCCTGATTTGTTTTGTGCTCTAACCGTTCTGTGAGTCTCCTGCGCTAATCTGCCCGCCCAGATTACCGCGCAGAAGGATTCTCCTGCCCTCTCCCACTGTGCTACGCTGAGTCTGGAGAAAAGCTGTGCATTCCAGCAGGCTTGGACGGAGATTCAGCGCTGAGGACCCTGGGGCTGGGTTCGGGTTCTTCTGCGGAACGTGTGGGTCTGGCAGACCCCTCTCTTGAGTGGACGTAGATCTTCCCGGTGGTCTTCAGCTGGGATCTCTGCAGCAGCCTGCGGGAACAGCACCGCTGCCTTCGTTCCTGCCCGCATGCCAGTAATTGGTAGCTGTCCTGCTCGCTTGCTGGCTAGGCTTTCAGTGGCCCCCAGAGGCTCTGAGCTCTGGTTTTTATGCCCGTTTACTCATCCACAGATCAACCTTTTTTGTGTTGTCCTCCCCCGCCTGCCAGAAGCGAACCATGAAGGACCGCTCTTCAACTCCCCCCTTACATGTTCACGTGGATGAGAACACTCCTGTCCACGTCCACATAAAAAAACTCCCGAAACCATCAGCAACCAGCAGCCAGGTAGGAGCCTGCCGGCCGGGCGAGGTTAAGGCTGTGGAGCAGGGGGCCGCCTCCCAACCCGGCCACCTCGCGCCTCAAACTCCAAAGGTTTCCGAGACAGGTGCGCTTGCTTTCAGAGGTCAGCTGCCTGCTTAGAAGGTAGGCGGCCCTTGATCCAGAAACGGCAGCAGCAGCCTTAGTCAGAAGAGGCTCCCCTGCGGAGTTGGAAGTGGGTGCCACCAGAGTGACACCACGGCCGGCCGTGTGGGGAAGTGACCCTGGGTTTGTCCCTTTCCACAGAAATCTCATAAGCGCGGAATGAAAGGGGACACCGTGAATGTGCGGCGGAGTGTCCGGGTGAAAACCAAGGTACCTTGGATGCCCCCTGGAAAATCATCCGCCCGGCATGTGGGATGCAAGTGGGAGGTAGGCTCATTCTCGTTCAGGCTTTCCTTCTCGGACTGGTCAGGGTCTAGCAGGCCTCAAACTCGGTATGATTCAGGGTCGGCGGTAGCTCTTAGGCATGTCCAGTAGGTCCAGTAGGTCCTGCTAAACCCCGAAGGCACATGATGTTCTTGGGTCCTCACAAGACTGCAGTGTGGTAGGTCTTGCTCTCCCAATGTACAGATGAGGAAAGCAAGGTTCCGAGAGGTGAAGTCCCAGAGAAAGCAGCAGCAGAGCCTGAGTTGGGGCTCAGGGCTCTCTCATACAAAAGGGTGCACCCTTGGCCTCTCTGGTTTGTACGTGTGGAGCCACGTCTTTTCCCGTGTAACCGGGACAGTATCTGAAGCGTAACTTAAACGTGTACCAGAAATGTGCCTATCTAAGAGAGCACCGCCTCTTTCCAGGCAGTCCCCACGAGAGATTATGCGTGTATTCCACAGTTGTCCCCCAGACCGCTTCTGGAACTGGTTAATCATTGCCTTCCGTATGAGTTGTGAAGGTGCCAAGAGAATTACTGTCCTCTTTTTAGCCGCGCCTCAACATGTTTTGCGTGTCCGTCTATCCATCCATCCACGCAGTGATCCTTGTGGCATAACATTTATCGAGACTTGGGCCAGACACTGCCGGGCACTGGGGTGACAGCCGCAGACTGGCAGGTGCACCCTCCTTAGGCTTACATCCTAGTCAATTGCAACGAGAAACGTCAGTGACGAGACAAGACCTTTTGGCTGCATTTTAGACAAAGGTCTCATTATAGGGGCAGGTAAAAAGGACCTGAGGCTGCTTCCAGATGATGCCTGCCATTTTGAAACAGTCTTTTGCTGGTAGTTTGTTACTTCTTTTTGTTTTTGGTAGTTTATTACTTTTAAAAGTAGAAATAAAAAGTGAAAGTAATTACTCTGAAGTCCTACTTCATGGGTTTGACTCCCTGATTTATCAGTTTTCCCTAAGAGATAAAGGGAGAATGGGATATTCTAGGGAATAAATGAGAAGTGTTCTAAATGAGAAGTGTTCTAACCAGTGTGTGTGTGTGTGTGTGTGTATTTACATAAGAAAGATTGGAATTAGGGGCGCCTGGATGGCCCAGTTGGTTAAGCGTCCTGCTCTTGGCTTCTGGAGCCCCACACTTTGGGCTTTGTACTGACAGCACAGAGGCTGCTGTGTCTCTCCCTCCCTCCCCCCCCACTAGCACCTGCACGCGCTCTCTCTCAAAAATAAATAAACATTAAAAAAATTAGATAAGGGGCGACTGGGTGGCTCAGTCGGTTGAGCGTCCGACTTCAGCTCAGGTCATGATCTTGCGGTCTGGTCTGTGGTTTCGAGCCCCGCATCGGGCTCTGTGCTGACAGTTCAGAGCCCGGAGCCTGCTTCAGATTCTGTGTCTCCCTCTCTGCCTCTGCCCCTCCCCCTCTTGCACTCTGTCTCTCTCAAAAATAAAAAAATAAACATTAAAAAATTTTTTTTTTAAATTAAATAAATACATGAATACACTTAAAAAAATTTTAATGCCTTTTAAACAAGAGGGAAAGAAAGCTTGGAATTAAAACGCTGTCTTCCATTTTTTACTACACGTACCTGACTAATCAGTTAGATGTAAATGAAAAACAACTATGTTTTAAAACACAAGCTCTCATTTTTATTGAATGGAATATACTGTAATTGAAAAGCTTACTGATATCTCATGTTGGCAAGGGTAGGAGAAGTCAGCAAACTTTTTTATACTGTTTTGAGAGGATTGGTGAAATCATTTAACAGTTCTGGGGCACGTATGTAAACATTGATGCTAGGTTTTATTTTTAAAAAATATTTTTTGGGGCGCCTGGGTGGCTCAGTCGGTTAAGCGTCCGACTTCAGCTCAGGTCACGATCTCACGGTCCGTGAGTTCGAGCCCCGCGTCGGGCTCTGGGCTGATGGCCCGGAGCCTGGAGCCTGCTTCCGATTCTGTGTCTCCCTCTCTCTCTGCTCCTCCCCCGTTCATGCTCTGTCTCTCTCTGTCTCAAAAATAAATAAATGTTAGGGGCGCCTGGGTGGCGCAGTCGGTTAAGCGTCCGACTTCAGCCAGGTCACGATCTCGCGGTCCGTGAGTTCGAGCCCCGCGTCAGGCTCTGGGCTGATGGCTCGGAGCCTGGAGCCTGTTTCCGATTCTGTGTCTCCCTCTCTCTCTGCCCCTCCCCTGTTCATGCTCTGTCTCTCTCTGTCCCAAAAATAAATAAAAAATGTTGGAAAAAAAAATTTAAAAAAAAAAAATAAATAAATAAATGTTAAAAAAAATTTTTTTTTTAAATTAAAAAAAATATTTTTTAAGATTTTTGTTATTTTTAAATAATCTCTGCACTTAGTGTGAGGTTTGAACTCACGAACCCAAGATCAAGAGTTGTACAGTCCACTGACTAAGCCAGCCAGGCACCGCAGGGATCCTGTAGTTTTATACCTAGGAATTGATATTATAGGGATTTTTTTGTTTTTTGGGTTTTTTTTTAAGTTTATTTTGGGAGAGAGGGAGAGAGAGCACGCAGGGGAGGGGCAGAGAGAGAGAGAGAATCCCAAGGAGGCTCCCTGCTGTCAGCATGGAGCCCGATGCAGGGCTCGATCTCGTGAACCTCAAGATCATGACCGGAGCCGAAATCAAGAGTTGGACGCTGAACCACTTAACCGACTGAGCTGGGGTACATGAGTACAGATATCATGTATAAAGATGTTTGTAAGAGAGAAATTTTGGAAGCAACCTAAATGTCTATCAGGAGGGTATTGGTTAAATTGTGATATATCCACGCAGTGGAATACCATACAACTGTTACAGTGATGGACGTAGATATTCATACATGATCATGAAGCACGGAGCTGCACAGCGGGTAGAGTTTGGCCCTATTTGTCCAAACAAGGGCATCTGTGGGTCACCCGGCTGGCTCAGTAGGCAGAGCATGTGACTTTTTTTTTTTTTTTTTTTTTTTTATAACATTTTTATTTTTTTTTAATTTTTTTTTTAATGTTTATTTATTTTTGAGACAGAGAGAGAGACAGACCATGAACGGGGGAGGAGCAGAGAGAGAGGGAGACACAGAATCGGAAGCAGGCTCCAGGCTCTGAGCCATCAGCCCAGAGCCCGACGCGGGGCTCGAACTCACGGACCACAAGATCGCGAGATCGTGACCTGAGCTGAAGTCGGACGCTTAACCGACTGAGCCACCCAGGCGCCCCGACTTTTTTTTTTTTTTAATGTTTATTTTTGAGAGAGAGGGAGACCGTGCACGTGGGAGAGGGGCAGAGAGAGAGGGAGACCCAGAATCAGAAGCAGGTTGCAGGCTCCGAGCCATCAGCACAGAGCCCGACGTGGAACTCGAAGTCACACGCTGGGAGATCATGACCTGAGCCACAGTCGGGTGCTTAACCGACTGAGCCACCCAGGTGCCCCTCTTTATTTACTTATTTATTTTTGTTAGGTTTATTTTGACAGAGGGAGAGTGACGGGGGGAGGGGCAGAGAGAGAGGGAGAGACAGAATACCTGCTGTCAGTATGGAGCCCGATTCAGGGCTTGATCTAATGAACCTCAAGATCATGACCTGAGCCTAGATCAAGTGTCAGACACTTAACCTACTGAACCACCCAGACGCCTCAGAGCATGTGACTCTTGATCTTGGAGTCTTGAGTTCGAGCCCCATGGTGGGCGTAGAGCTTACCTGAAAAAGAAGAAAAAAACAGGATGTCTGTATCCATGTGTACACACATGTGTTTGTATAACATTTTCTCGAAAGATAAATAAAAAGTAGTAAGCAGTGACTACCTCTGGGGTTGGGGGGCCCTTAAAGGTTTAAAAATAAACCTTAAAGGTTTATTTTTTATCGTCTGCTTGAATTTCATTATAACAAGCATACTATGTTTTATAATTAAAAATGCTTTTTTAAAAAACAGAAAAGTTAGTAGTTTTTGAAGTCTACATTAAAGATCTGCCACTCTGGAAACTGGCTTCCCTACTGACCTAGGTTGCTAGGACCTATGGTCCCCCCTGGAAAGTTCAATGCCTACTTTCAGTTCTGGGGCCCCAGAATCCTAGAAATGGAAGAGCTCAGAGAGGTGACTTCTGTCTCAGATAGCAGCTGTATTTCATGATGTCCCCTTGAGCCAGTGCCCTTCTCCTTCCCAGTGGGACTCTGTGTTTCTGGGAAGACCCAGCCTGACCTTTCCCATTATGGGCAAGCGAGAAAGGAAATGTGGGGTGAGCTGGACGTGGACCCCAGAAGCTGCTGTGTACATGTGGGGGTTCTTGTTTTTTTTTTTTTTTTTTTTTTTGTTTTTTTTTTTTTTTTGTGGGGGTTCTTGTTTGATTTTTTAAAAAATGTTTATGTATTTTGAGAGAGAGAGAGAGAGAGAGAGAGCGTGGGAGAGGGGCAGAGGGAGATTGGAGAGACAGAATCCCAAGCAGGCTCCACGCCGTCAGCAGAGTCTGATGTGGAGCTCTATCTCACCAACGGTGAGATCATGAGCTGAGCCAAAATGAAGAGTTGGTCGCTTAACCAACTGAGCCACCCAGGTGCCCCCTTGTTCGATTTTTTTAAAACCCCTTCTGGTATATAAGATTGATTGCCTTTGGGAGAAAGGAGGTGTGGGTTTTTTTCTCTACCCTATTTTTATTATTTTTAAAACATTTTTTGAATGTTTATTTAGTTTTGAGAGAGCGACAGAATATGAGTTGGGGAGGGGCAGAGAGAGAGGGAGACACAGAATTCGAAGCAAGCTCCAGGCTCTGAGCTGCCTGCACAGAGCTCAAGGTGGGGCTCGAGCCCACAAACTGTGAGATCATGACCTGAGCCGAAGTCGGACGATCAACCGACTGAGCCGCCGAGGCACCCTTCTACCCTGTTTTTAAAAGTGATCTGTTTTTGTTATGGAAAGTTGAAAATTCAGAAAAATAAACCATCACCTGTCACTTTACTACTTTAATGTGACTGCTATTAAGTTTTAAAAGCTTTTTCTTAAAAAGTGCAGGAAAGTACACACATCAGAAGTATACTGCTTGACTGATGAATTTTTACAAACTGACTGTATCTGTGTAACTAACTACCACACCACTTAAGAAACCACATCATCATGAGCTTCCCCAGAAGCTCCCCTCTGGTCCTAATGCTGTCATTACCACCCCTGTGGGGAACCACCCTCCTGAAACTGCTAATATTTTGGTTACACTTACTGTCACACTTTTTCCTATGCATACTTTTGGGTTTTAAAATACCATTGTTATCATACTATATATTGTCCTATTACCCTCCTTTTATTTTTTATTTTATTTTTAAAAACTTTTTTAACATTTATTCACTTTTGAGAGAGAGAGACAGACAGACAGAGCACAGTGGGGGAGGGGCAGAGGAAGAGGGAGACACAGAATCTGAAGCAGGCTCCAGGCGCTGAGCTGTCAGCACAGAGCCCGACATGGGGCTCAAACTCACAGACCATGAGATCATGACCTGAGCCAAAGTCTAATGCCCAACTGACTGAGCCACCCGGGCTCCCCGTATTACCCTCCTTTTAAATATTGCCAACTTTTTTTTCTTAAAAAAGCAATGTGCAGTCACTGTTGAAAAATTAGAAAATCCAAACCAGCACAAGAAAGAAACTTAAAAAAAACACCTGTAATCCCAACACCCAACACTCTGAGAAGAGCTCTGGAACTTTTTTTTTTTTTTTTTTTTTAGGGAGAGAGCAAATGCAAGCACAGCAGGGGAGGGGTAGAGAGAGGGGGCAGAGGATCCAAAGCTGAAGCTGGTTCTGTGCTAACAGCAGGGAGCCCAATGCGTGGCTGATACAGGGCTTGAACTCATGGACCCAGCGGTCATGACCTGAGCCAAAGTCAGACACTTAACTGACTTAACCACACAGGTGCCTGACTGCCTTGGAACTTCTAGGTGGAAGCCTTCCTGATCTTTTCTTACGAAGAGAATCCTTGTTTTGATTTTTGTAACAATGGGATTACTTAATGTATTCTTTTTGAACACACTTTGATTGTATTTATATTGTATCTTGCTTTTTTTTTTTTTTTTAAAGACAGTATTCCATTGTGGGTATATTTGTACCATGATGTATTTAACCAATACTATCTTGTCATACATTTATCTTTATCCTTGCCTTGATATTAACTATTGATTCACATTCTTAAACATTCTTGATAAGTCCCTAGAAATAGAATTTCTGGGACAAAGGGCACATGCATTTTTTTTTTTTTTTTAACGTTTATTTATTTTTGAGACAGAGAGAGACAGAGCATTAACGGGGGAGGGTCAGAGAGAGAGAGAGAGACACAGAATCCGAAACAGGCTCCGGGTTCTGAGCTGTCAGCACAGAGCCCGACGTGGGGCTCAAACCCACGAACCGCGAGATCATGACCCGAGCCGAAGTCGGACGCTTAACCAACTGAGCCACCCAGGCGCCCCCACATGCATTTTTAAAATTGTACCCTGAAAGTCCTACTTGTCTGGTATTAGAGTCATACTCTTATTTTTTTCATTTTTAAACGTTTATTTTATTTTTGAGAGAGAGTGAGAGAGAGAGCATGTGCTTGAGGGAGGGGCGGACCAAGAGAGGGAGAGAAAGAATCCTAAGCAGGTTCTGTGCTCATGTGGAGCTCAATCTCATGAACCGTGAGATCACGACCTGAGCCAAAATCATGACGCTTAACCAACTAAGCACCCAGGCGCCCTGAGTTATACTCAGTATTGAATACTTTTATTCCTGATATCTGGCACTTGAGCTTAAAAGGAGCACAGAACTGAACAAATAATAAGAAATAGCAAGTATTTAATGCACCAGAACAAACCTGGGGACTGAGTCAAGTTGAACATATCAAAACCCATGGAAACCCTGGCTCCCAGATTATAATATCTTTCTTCCTGGAATCTTACAAGCAAAGAGTCATACAGCTTGACAATCTTTTCAGGGGGGCACTTGCATTTTGTTTAAAAAACATGTTTTTATGCTGATGTATTTAAATATTTCCAGACATCATACCATTCTACCCCTCAAGTATTCAGTATGTGTTTCTAATAATTTTTTTTTTTTTTTTTTTTTTTTTTTTTGCGTAACCAAAATAACAATGATTAGTCCTAAAAACTTTATTTCTTCTTATCATCTATCTGGTCCACGTCACATTTACCCACTCGTCCCTAAAGCACCTTTTATAGCAGATGTGGGGTACCTGCAACTGTCCACTGTCATGCATTCATATTCATTTAAAAGGCTTTTGACATACTTCACTTCTGCCTTTGGTATGTGAAAACATCTATCGCCCCAAACTTTTGCCATCTTTGGGTATTGTGACTATTTTTGTCAGTTTGTTCTATCCTTTATTTTAAGCTTGACGTTGTAACACAGGCTTATTTCTTGGTAGAAAATCTTCAGAAACATCACGTAAACAGGGGTAGGTAATGTTCCATCGAGAAGGCGCGGTGTGCTCTCCGTCCTGAGGTCCCTGTGGTCGGCCCTCGGCATTTTAGCCCTTCCTGCCTCCCCTGGACAAGCAGGTGGCTCTGGAGCTGATGGCTGTGGCTTTGCCTTATGAGTTCACGTGTCTCTCCCTCCTCTGCATCAGAATCCGCCTCATTGCCTGGAGATCACGCCACCATCTTCAGAAAAGCTGGTCTCGGTGATGCGGTTAAGTGACCTCTCTACAGAAGATGACGACTCGGGTCACTGTAAAATGAACCGTTATGATAAGAAGATTGACAGTCTAATGAACGCGGTCGGTTGTCTCAAGTCTGAGGTGAGGGAGGTAGGGGGTAAAATAGCTATTGGCCTGAGGGTGTGAAGGACAGCGGGTCCTGGTGACCGCTTCCTTCAGGCTGCCTGCCCCCTGCCCGCAGGCCTCCTGCCCTTCCCAGCAGGCTGCCCCAGGGCATTAGATGCCTCTGGGGAGGTAGCCGGGGCAACCTGGGACCCCTCTCCATCAAGCGCTTAGCCCAGGCCTGGCCCTGACCCTCCTGGTGCTCTGTACGGAGGCCCTGGTTTGATCTGGCCCAACAGTAAATGAAGCCGGTGGTGTTATTGTCCCCGTTTCGGAGACGAAGTGACTGGGACGCTGGGACCTCTGTTTCCCAGTTGACACAAAAGTTTTAAAAAAGAACAAAGCCCCAAAGAGGTGAAGGAAGTTTGTCCTCAGTTGGTGGGCCATGCCCTTAATTGGAAACGACCTGGAAGTCCCTGGCCCCCAACCGGGAGGGTGGCGGCGCTGGCGTGAAGTTCGGGTCTTGAGTGCTAATGTGGCCTGTGTCTTTAATCCCCCACCCTGCACTTGGGGCCCATGGGCCCTCCTGGGGAACCTGGGGCTGGCCGCCTGGCAAGCCCTTTCTTCACAGCCCGCAGCGCGTGGGCCTTTTTGTGACATCTCTCCTGCGGTGTGCCAGCCGAACCACGGTCTGTATCCTGGCCCTGTCCCCGACCAGCAAGTCACTTAGGCTCTGTGTACTCGGTTTTCTCTGTCATGAGGAAACGAGATGAGTAGCGTCCGCCCGGAGAGTCTGTGCGATGATTAACTGAGATTGCAGCCAAGTGGACCTAAGTGACCTATGTATCTGTCAATCGGAGGCGCCATTCTCTGGTCCAAAGTGATGGGCCTGGCGATGTGCGGAGGAGGAACCTCCCCTCAGTGGCCCCTGCCTGCGTGCCCCTGCACAGGTCAAGATGCAGAAAGGTGAGCGCCAGATGGCCAAAAGGTTCCTGGAGGAGCGGAAGGAGGAGCTGGAGGAGGTGGCCCATGAGCTGGCCGAGACCGAGCACGAGAACACGGTGCTGAGGCACAACATCGAGCGCATCAAGGAGGAGAAGGACTTTACCATGTAAGGCGGCCCTGTCCCAAAGTGTGCCTGGTGGGCCTGGGCACTGCCCCCGGGTCACAGCATACCCAGACTTACGGCTGTCCGGCAGTCACACGGCTAGCTACCCTATGGCGCCCGTGGTTCACGCTGTGAGGGGAGACGAGGACCCCCATAGAGTGCAGCGGGGGCGGGGAAGCCTTTCCGGAAAAAGCAACATTTAGGGAGAGTCCTGCAGAGTAGTTAGGGGAGGTGGGCAGTGGGTGCTGGGGAAGAAAGGATGCTGGATCTCGAGTGAAAGCCCCCGGGAGGAGTTTGCAACTGAGAAATGGAAGGCAGGCAGGAAGGAGGAGAGGGGGCGGGCAGAGGGCAAGGGGAGCCATGGAGGTTGGCAGGGGCCGCTCTTAGCAGTCGCTTGAAGGGGTTTCCACTGAGCGGCCGTGGAGGGGTGTTCAAAGCAGGGCGCGGTGCGGCCAGGCTTGGCTCCGGTGTGAAGAGTGGATGGGAGGCTCAGAAGCGGATCTGACGGTGGTGGCTTTGAGGCTGTGGCAATGGCCAGGGACAGAGATGATGCTGATAACCAAGAGGCAAGCAGGGCCACAGATGCCGTAACGTCACCTGATGTGAAGGCGTGGCTGTGGGGCCCAGGTGGCCTCCCAGGGGCCATCCCTCCCCCTCCCCCACTGTCCCCTGGCCAGGAGATGAGCCTCGCAGGGCATTGTGAGGCGAGCCCAGAGCTCCGGGTGGGCCGCGGCCTGGGAGGGCTCACAGAGCCCTATTCTCTCTGGCCCCAGGCTTCAGAAGAAACACCTCCAGCAGGAGAAGGAGTGCCTCATGTCCAAGTTGGTAGAGGCTGAAATGGATGGGGCTGCTGCTGCCAAGCAAGTCATGGCCTTGAAGGACACCATCGGGAAGCTGAAGACAGTAGGTGGCAGGCAGAGAACCACTCAGCCCTGGGACTGGGCCCAGAAAGGGGCAAGCTGCAAGCCGGGGAGGGGTCTTTACGCAGTCATCAGGCTGACTTTATGACATCTCCAGGCCAGGGGAGGGCACACTGGACTCCTCGAGCCCCACCCCCACTCTTACTTCTGGGTCCTGATCCCCGAGGATGACCTCTGGTGGCCAGGGGCTCTGAGTTGACCTCATCATGGGTCTCCTGGGATCACAGTGAGTCAAGGCCTAAGTCCGATTCCTGCAAGTGTCAGCCACAGTTTGATTCCTGCGAGTATCGGCCACCAGGTGTCGTCCTCCTCCTCCACTTCTTCCAGGAAGTCTGCCTTACCTGCACTTGCCCATGCTGGGCACCCCGGCCCTTGTCCCTTGTCGTTCTCAGCTCCTGCCCCATCCTTGCAGGCCCACCTCCTCTGGGAAGCCTGCCCTTGACCGCTCCGGCCCTGTACACAGCGCTGGGCTTCTCTCCCGGGCTTCCTGGCACCAGCACCTCTTAAAAGGGGCCTGGCTCCTCCCTTCTTCCCTGGCACCGTGTAAGACTGCCCGCTGTCTTCCAGGAGAAACAAATGACCTGCACGGACATCAACACCCTGACGAGGCAGAAGGAACTTCTCCTGCAGAAGCTGAGCACGTTTGAGGAGACCAACCGCACCCTCCGAGACCTGCTGAGGGAACAGCACTGCAAAGAGGTGAGCTTGGACTCGGCCGCACCCCGTGGCACCAAGGGCCCATCTGCTCCGAGCCTCCGTCCCCCCCGTTCCTCGTCTGGGAAATGAACGTGCTATCCGTGCCTGGCCCGACCTGACGAGACGTTCACGTGAAGTGCCGGGCACCCCGGTTGACTGCCTTGGGTGCTGCCTTGGTTGTCAAAGCTGGACCTGGTGGCTCAGGAAGGACCTGAGGAGTCCGGGATGGGCTCGGCCCCTGGGTAAATGGAGGATGGATAATGATTAGTACCGACGGTAGGGCTGCACTTTTCTTAAAAGATGGTCTCTGAAAGATATTCTATATTAGCAAATGATTCTGGAAAGACTGATGGCAAAAATAGCCAGCTTCCTGTTTGGTTCAAATCAAAGAGACCATAGTGTCTTTTGTTTTGTTTTGTTTTGTTTTGTTTTATTTTATTTTATTTTATTTTTAAATTTTATTTTATGTTTAGCATTGTGAACTTCTTGTTTTATTTTTTAAAAATTAGTATTTAATTTAATTCATTATGTGTTTATTTTTTAAATTTTTATTTAATTTTTTTAATTAAAAATGTTTTAATGTTTATTTTATGTTAGAGAGAGAGAGAGAGACAGAGCATGAGCGGGGGACGGACAGAGAGGAGGGGAGACACAGAATTCAAAGCAGGCTCCAGGCTCTGAGCTGTCAGCACAGAGCCTGATGTGGGGCTTGAACTCACTAACTGCGAGATCATGACCTGAGCTGAAGTTAGATCATGAGACCTAAGCCGATGCTTAACCGACTGAGCCACCCAGGCACCCCTGTTTATTTAGTTTCAAGGTAGGCTCCACACTCAATGGGAGGCTTGATCTCACAACCCCAAGATCAAGAGTTATTGTTTTACTGATTGAGCCAGCCAGGTGCCCCACAATGAGTATGTAAAATAAGGAATATAAGCAGTGTGCTCACAGACCAGGCTTCCAAACGAAATCTTGTCCGAGTCATTAAATGTCTCCTTTGATGATAAGCTTATCAGAGGGATCCTTTCTCTCCAATCTGATAGTTTTTTATCATTTACATATATATCTGAGCAACATACAGTATTGTTTTGCATGTTTTTCAAACCTTACATAAATGATATTGTTCCATATGTGTTCTTCTGAGTTGCTTTTTTCACTCAAAAAATATTTTTTAATGTTATTTATTTTTGAGGGGGGGGAGAGAGAGAGAGAGAGAGAGAGAGCGAGCGAGCGAGCATGTTCGAGAGAATGGGGGAGGGGCAGAGAGAGGGAGAGAGGGAATCCCAAGCAGGCTCTGCACTGTCAGCCCAGAGCTCGATGTGGGGCTTGAACTCACGAACCATGAGATCATGACCTGAGCCAAAATCAAGAGTTGGACGCTTAACCAACTGAGCCACCTAGGCACCCCTTCACTCAATATTTTTATAAGATTCATCCGGTTTTGTCCCTGAGACCTAAGATAGTTAATTTTCACTATATTCCATATTATGACTACTCCACAACTTATCCTTTTTTCTGTTGATGGAGGTGTATTTTCAGTTGTTTGCTATTAAATAAGCACTGTTATTTGGGGCATTCATGTATATACTGTCTGGTGTATTTGAGAGTTTCTAGAATATATTTCTATCGGTTTTATTAGTTATAGCGAAATTACTCTCTTAAAATAGTTAATACCTGTTTAATGTCTGGCTCAATATGCTTGGGTGGGCAATTTTTTTTAACTGCTTTTTTTTTTTTTTTTTTTTTTAATTTTGAGAGAGAGGAGACACAGAAAGAGAGAGGGGGAGGGAGGGGCCGAGGGAGGGAGAGACAGAATTCCAAGCAGGCTCTGTGCTGTCGCGCAGAGTCTGACAGGGCTTGAACTCACAAACCGTGAGATCATGACCTGAGCTGAGGTCAAGAGTTGGAGGCTTAACCAACTGAACCAACCAGGTGTTCCTGGCTGGACAATTTTTAACCTCTCTGGGCCTCAGTTTTCCCACCTGCGAAATGGGAGTAGCATCTTCCACGTGGTACCACGTGAGGACATGGATGGGGGATTGGCATACTGCCTGGCACATGATAGCTGTTTGGTGTGGTAGGGGCTGCTGCTGTTTGTCCTGGGACTGGGGCCTCCAGACAAACCTCTTCCTACTCAATTTGTCTCCTTTTTGACCCCTTAGCTTCTACTGTCCTAGAATCCCGGAATCTCCCGTTGGAGATGAAGGGTCAGCTAATCTGGACTCCCACCCACAGCGGCTATTCTCTGTTCAGTCTGGGCTCTCCTCTCCCCCTGCCCCCATGGCTCTTGGGACGGTACCCCCCATCTCTGTGCTTCCTCGGGATGCTCAGTGGATGAGAATTTGCTCTGGCTGTGGGGTCGGTTGGCTTAGGGCCCAGCGCTGCCATTTCCAGCTGTGTGATGTCGTGCAGCTCACCTCACTTCTCCCAGCCTCGATCTCCTCCTCTCTAAAATGGGGGTGGTCATAGTCCATGGCTCCTTAGAATGGGGGATTTGGTGAGAGTTGTGTGTTCGTTTGTGTAGTGTCCCCCTGGAGTCTCGGAGGACACGGCGTAAAGGACAGTGAGAGGAGCTGCAGGCCTTAACTTTCATCCCGTGTTCTTTGCCTCTTCCTGTTGCTGGAGAAACCATGATGCTGGCCTCTCTCCACTCCCAGCCCTGCCATGGCTTGTGAAGGGGACCTGTGAGCCTGAGAGGAAAAGGGAAGGCGAGCCCAGCCCCCTTCTATGGAAGAGTAGAGATGGTTCTCAGACACGGCCTGTTTGGGAGAGATGGGCAAGGGTGTGAGCAGGCAGTCGGGGAAGAAGAGGGAGCTCAGTGGCTGATAAACTTATGAGTGATGGGGGAAATGCAAGCTAAAGCAGCAGGAGTCTGCTGGAAAGACTGGCCGCCACCCAGGGCCCTCCTCCTGCCCATGGCCATGCAAATCCGTGCAGGCATTTTGTAGGTCATTTCAGCTGCCGCAGATCACAGACCTTCTGGCCCAGGCATGCCGCCTCTCTCCACCCTAGAGAGAGACACTTTGTACACGTCTGGCCCAGCACAGTACATTGCTACAGTGTTTGCATTTATGCAACCTGGGAACAGCTTCCTTGCCCAGAGGCTGTGCAAGGGGAGAGGTGAAAAATGCAGTGGCCTGTTGGAGAAAGAAGGCCGATTAGTGGCTGCAGGGGGCTAGGGGAGGAGGGAAAGGAGAGTGTTTTAACAGGTCTTTGGGTTGGGATGATGGAAATGTTCTGGAACTAGAGAGTTGTGGTGGTTGCACAATATTTGGATATACTATATATGCCACTGGATTTTACACTTAACCAAATGTAAAATGGCATGGTTTATGTTAGCGATATGTTACCACAACTTAAAAAATTAATCATGGAAAGTGCAAAAAAACATTGAATTGTGCATTTTATTTATTTATTTATTTATTTATTTATTTAAAAATGTTTATTTATTTACTTTTGCGAGAAAAGAGAGAGAGCTCAAGCAGGAGAGGGACAGAGGGAGAGGGAAACACAGAATCTGAAGCAGGCCCCAGGCTTTGAGCTATCAGCACAGAGCCTGATGCGGGGCTCGAACCCACAAATCACGAGATCATGACCTGAGTTGGAAGCTTAACCGATTGAGCCCCTAAATTGTGCCCCTAAATTGTGCTTTTTAAAGGGGTATGGTATCTGAATTTTCAGCTCAATAAAGCTGTTGGTGTTTTGTTTTTTTTTTAAGATTTTTAAATTTTTAAATAATCTCTACACCCAACATGGGGCTCAGATTCACAATCCCGAGATTGAGTTGCACACCCCACCCACTGAGCCAGCCAGGCATCCCTCAAGCTCTTTATAAAAAACCAAGTTGTAGCATAAAAATACAGTATGCTATCATTTGGGTCAAATCACTCATAAATCCCTTCGCATCCCAACCCCCCAAAAGATAACATTTCTCTAGGTGTAGCTATATATAAATGCGTAGAGAAAGGATAGGCAGGACACTCATCAAACCAGTAACAACGGGGTGGGGTTTGGAGGTGGATGAGGGTGATTATTTTATAATGAGGTTGCAATCTATTTATGATTCCTATAATTGGGAAATGTAAGTCTTGGAAAAGGGAAAGAATCCATAGGATGTAGACATCTGGGTTCATTGCTTAACGACCTGTGTGCCTTCCCTTGAAGGATTCCGAAAGGCTAATGGAGCAACAAGGAGCACTACTCAAAAGGCTGGCGGAGGCGGACTCAGAGAAAGCGGTAACACTGCGCCCCCTGGCGGATCTAGTGGGTTTTAGGCGACAGTGCACAGAGGGGCTGGAGGGACACGGCAGCCTCGCTCTGACATTTCTTTGGGTCTTAGTTTCCTGATCTGTAAAATGGGCTGATGTCCCCTGCCTTGCCTGCTCCACTGGGCTTGTCTAGTTGATCACTTGGAAGCTTGAAACCACCAAGCTGAACACCCAACCTGAGGGATGCTGCTCCTGCTGATGGAGTTACTAACCATCAGTCTGTTACTTGAATTTCATTATTTGCATTATGGATTAAAAACCATCCAAAGGTAGACTTTTTGGCTCAGAAATTCCAGTTCTGGGAATCTCTCCCAAGGAAGCATGCTCCAAAGGCTGGTCCATGGAACCCTAAGTTCCTCGACGATGTTAATGGGTACCAGAAACAAAAGCAGGGAGTGATCTGTGGTCACATAAATCGGGAAACTGCTGACAGGCCTGCACAAAAAATTCACCATGTTAACTCCCAAGACCTTTTGGAGTATTTGAGGTATTAATGCCCACACGAGTCTCCCAAGGGAGAAGGAAGATGAAAGCCACCTATCCCAAGGTTGGTCGCTCGGCCCCCGAGGCCTCTCCGAAGGTGACAATCGGGGATTCAGCATGAAGGGGATAACGCCTAAATCTGCATCTCCAGCTTGAGAGCCCGGGAACCAAATTATGATACATCAGTAAATTGAAACTTTAACTTGCTGTTTCAAAAGGTGTAGAAGATTTAATCACATTATGGTAAATGTTGTAGGAACATTTTTGCATAAGACTTCTTAATGTGTTTTTTTTTTTTAATAAATTTTTTTTAATGTTTATTATTTTTGAGAGACAGAGAGACAGAGCATGAGCAGGGGAGGGGCAGAGAGAGAGAGGGAGACGCAGAATCAGAAGCAGGCTCCAGGCTCCGAGCTGTCAGCACAGAGCCCGACGCAGGGCTCGAACTCACGAACCGTGAGATCATGACCTGGGCTGTGGTCTGATGCGCAGCTGAGCCACTCAGATGCCCCAAGACTTCTTAATGTGTTTTAACAGTGGTTCTCTTTGCCTGGGGGATTATGGGGATTCTAATTTAGCATTTTGTTTTGTTTTTCATTGTTTCCATGACTAATATTATTTAATTTAATTTAATTAATTAAAATTTTTTGAGAGAGAGAGCGTGAACAGGGGAGGAGCCAAGGGAAAGGGAGAGAAAGAATGCCTGGCATGGAGCCTGATACGGGGCTCGAACTCACGACCTGTGAGATCGTGATCTGCGCCGAAATCAAGAGTCAGACACTTAACCAACTGAGCCACCCAGGCGCCCCTAACGTTACTTTATCTTAAATTGCAAGATCAATACGTATTTGTTGTCTTGAACATTCACTACAGATATTGGATGCTTTCTGCCAGGGTCTCTGTGACATGGGCAGGTACAGTTGGGATCTTGGGCCTTGTTGCCCAGGCACTCACAGGAGTGGCTGTCGCCCCCGGGCCCGACTCCCTTGCTCTTCCCAGGGAGCTCATGACAGTGTGTGTTCTCTCCAGCGCTTGCTGTTACTCTTGCAAGACAAGGACAAGGAAGTAGAAGAACTTCTCCAGGAAATACAATGTGAGAAGGTACCAGCCCTGACAGTTGCTCCTCCTTATGAGCCAGTAGAGTTTCGTGGGGAGGATGCACTCTGGAATTGGACATCTGGGTTCAAATGCTGGCTCTGCCACTTTCTCTCTCTCTCCAAAGGCTCAAGCAAAGACAGCGTCCGAGCTTTCTAAATCCATGGAGTCTATGCGGGGGCATTTGCAGGCCCAGCTCCGGTGCAAAGAGGCAGAGAACAGTCGCCTGTGCATGCAGATCAAGGTACCTGCCGGCCCCACGGGTGGGAAAGGAGGGGCCGGGACATGGCAGTCCCAGGGCGGTGAGCCACACTCGGTAAGGCTTTGCCTCGATGGTTTATGGGGCACTTGCTGCCAAGGCACTTCTGCTTCAGAGAGACTCTGGGACAGTGGCAAGAGCAGTGGGCCCCAGAGGTCTTGGGTGCCCTTCCCAGGAGTGACCGGGTTTGGTGCCGTGACCCTGAGCCAGTCACTTAATCCCTTAGGTCCTTGGGTCTTTCAACTACCCCGGGGGGAAGGAACGGTCTCAGTTGCTGCTTGCCTGTGTGAGCTAGGGACCCTCTGAGGTCGTAGCTCTGCTGAATGAGTGAGAGGTCCTTCTGACCACAGCACTGGGAGCTGAAGGAAGAGTTCTGTCCTAACATTAAGACCCGATGGGTTCGGTGACCCAGAGAGGTGCCACGGAGAGCTGGGAATGGCCCTCATCCCTGGCCTGCATTTAGAGAGCCCTAAGGCCCCACGCAGTTGGTGACCCGTTTTCTTTTTCCCTGTCCCCCATCCCCTCTCTTCGCTGGTCCCCTTTCCTCGTCTCTGCCCTCCGTCTCTGCCTTTCTTGTCTCTTCCTGCCCCCTGCCCACTCCCCCGACCCTTCCTGGCCCTCCCTCCCCAGAACCTGGAGCGCAGTGGGAACCAGCACAAGGCAGAAGTGGAGGCCATCATGGAGCAACTGAAGGAATTAAAGCAAAAGGGAGACCGGGACAAAGAAACCTTAAAGAAGGCCATCCGAGCCCAGAAGGAACGAGCTGAGAAGAGTGAGGAATATGCCGAGCAGCTGCATGTGCAACTTGCTGACAAGGTGGCAGGCCTTCCCTGAGGGCGGCCGGGGTGGCGGCAGGCGGTGGGGGTGCGGAGGGATGGTGATAGTGGAAGGGTGAATGAGCTGGTGGGGGGGGGGGCAGTGGGTGAGTAAATGGGTAAAAGGATGAAAGCGGGGTGGCTGGCTGGCTGGCTGGAGACGAGAGATTAGAGGGGAGTTTAGCCTATGTCAGTTTTGTGGGTGGGAATGATGGTTGAGGAAGGATTTGCGAGTAGGGCGCATGTGACGGCTAGAAATCGAGAAGCTGCCGCTGGGCTCACGCAATCACCCTGGGTGCTCTCTGCAAAGGGACTGCGGGGGTGAAGAGTCGTCCAGGGTGAGCCCAGCCCCCAGCTGCCTCGGCTTCAGCGCTGACCCCAGGCTGACGGGCCCTGTTGTCCCATGTTCCCAGGATCTTTATGTCGCTGAAGCTTTATCCACTCTGGAATCATGGAGGAGCCGCTACAATCAAGTTGTGAAAGACAAGGGAGACCTGGAGCTGGAAATTATCGTCCTGAATGAGTACGTGCGTTTAGGCGACGCTGCAGGAGCTGATGAGGGAAGCAGGCAGACGGGTGGAAGGAGCCTGGCAGCCTGAGGGGGGCCCCAGCGCCCTCGCGGCTGCCATGTAGTGTCGCCAGCCAGGGGCCGCACTGGGCTGAGGTGTGGCGGCCCAGGCGGGGGCCGTGGAGGGGCCAGAACTCTCTGCTCACACAGGGCTAAGTCTGTTGCCGGTCCCTGGGCTGAGCTGGGTCCCAGTGTGCACAGCGTGGGAACTGGGCGTGCACACTGGTGTCCTCGTTCCTGTGCCGGGGGGTGGGGGGGGTGGGGGTGGGTGGATCATGTCTTCTCTCTGTCGTCTGCCCAGTAACGGCAGCTGTGTTGCCCAGCCCTCAGAAGGTCAGAGTAGGAGGCCAAAATGGCCTAAAGTTGCCGGGGACTGAACTCACACTTTTCTCGCCACTAGGCACCAGTGACCATTCAAACGTCCTCAGTGTCACCTATATTCATGTGTTCGTTCGTTTGAAAAATATTTATTGAGCATCTACTCATTATCTACAGATAGTGAAGGTAGAAGGACACGTGATACAGATGAGAGGCATTGGGGAAGAGATGCCCTGAGAAAGGGAAGTCTGAACTGGGTTTTTTGGATTTTTTTAATGTTTTTATTTATTTTTGAGAGAGAGAGAGGGAGAGAGAGAGAGAGAGAGAGAGAGAGGGAAGGAGGATGGGAGGGGCAGAGAAAGAGGGAGACAGAGAATCCAGAGCAGAATCCGAGCTGTCAGTACAGAGCTTGGTGTGGGGCTCGAACTCACAAACTGTGAGATCATGACCTGAGCTGAAGTTGGACACAACCAACTGAGCCACCCGGGCATCCCGGAACTGGGTTTTTAAGGCTGAGGAGGAGATTGCCGGGTAAAACAACGGGATATGTTTGCTTGGGCCTAGTCTGTGCTTAGCAAATATTTGCCGAATGAACTGTAATTGATCATTACTGAGAGCACATACCGTGTAAAGGTTCTGTATTGGGTCTGTGAGCCCGAATGCTCCTGTGAGGCCACAGTCCTCCGTTACTGGATTATAGCCCTGATGAGTGATGGAGGGGAAGGGGGAGGGAGCGAGGGCCGGGGCAGCTGGCTTCTCTCCCATCGTGCCGTATACATTCACTGCAGTCCCCACCCGTACTAGGCGAGTGTTCACACCTGTGAACAAGGAAGTGTGATGTCTGGGGGTGTCCCTGACCACCCAGGCTCGGAGTTCTGTCCTGATTTTAAGACCTGCTGGACTGAGATCCAGGGGGTGCCATGGAGAGCTGGGAAGCGACCCCGTCTCTGGTTCTTGTCTTTAGGGAGTGTCTTGGCCTCATGGGAGGATCAGGACACAGAAGGCTTTTGGAGGGGGTGGAATGGGAGACCAATCTGAAGGCTGTCAGAAGAGGTGGGGTACATGGGAACGCCACAGTGGCAGACAGGGCACAGAGATGGGACTGGCTGGGGAGGAACCCTTGGGCCCACGCCACACAAAGACCTGGCTCCTCAGAACCCATGCAATTGCTTCTCTTGTCTGCTTTCACTCTGCGACCTCCCAGCCGGGTGACAGATCTTGTAAACCAACAACAAACGTTGGAGGAGAAGATGCGGGAAGACCGGGACAGCCTGGTGGAGAGACTACACCGGCAGACTGCTGAGTATTCCGCGTTCAAGCTAGAGAACGAGAGGCTGAAGGTCTGTCGTGAGAGCAGGCTGGCACCATGGGTGGAGGACAGTGGCGCTGCTGGGGGGGCACTCTCGATGGGGCCCCAAGGATGACCCGGGGTTCTTCAGGGGGCCTGGAGGCAGGAGCCTGATTAGGAGGGCGTGCGCCGGAGTCGGGCCTGGATTCAAGTCCTGACCGCCTCTTGCTAGTACAGGCCCCGGGTTAGACGGTTCATCCTTTGTCCCCGAGGTTTCCTTAGCAGGAGGAAAGGGTGCCTGGTGAGAATGTGGCAATGCATGTGAGACACTTAACACGCACACTCAGCCATCGGAGGAGGACACTGACACCTGGGGGGCTGCTGGCCCCTTCATGTGTATCCACTCTCCCTTTAACCTCCTGATAATAGGGTGGTCGTCTCTGCTTTATAGAATAAAGAAGCAGGCTTCGAGAGGGGTCAGGTTTGTTGCCCAGATTTTGCCCTTGGAAGTGTTGGAGTTCAGATTTGAAGCCGATTCTCGTTCTGGAGTTTCGGCTTTTAACCACTTGCTCTACACCCAGCACAGCAGGGACGAGAGGCACCTGAACCAAGGTTCCTATTTCAGAGCCAGGTTGGATCCTATTAATTGATCTGGACAATAACATGTGGGCCTGTTTATTTATTTTTTAAAATATTTTGTTTTTATGTAATTTCTTTTTTAAAAGAATTTTTTTAAGTGTATTTGTTTAGAGAGAGATAGAGACAGAGTGAGTGGGGAAGGGTCAGAGAGAGAGGAAGAAGAGAGAGAATCCCAGGCAGGCTCTGCGCCATCAGCACAGAGCCCGATGTGGGGCTCGAACTCACGAAACCTGAGCTCATAACCTGAGCCGAAACCGAGAGTGGGACGCTTAACTGACTGAGTCACCCAGGCACCCCGTATTTTTATGTAATTTCTACACCCAACTTGGGGCTTGAACTCACAAACCTGAGATCGAGAGTCACATACTTAACCGACTGAGCCAGCCACACACCCCTAGATTAATTTTTTTTTTTTTTTTTTACTGGTTTATTTGTTAAGATTGATTTTAAAAGAAGTATGACATATGGCAAGGTACACACATTCTAGAATTTTCATGAAGTGAACACATTTTTGTCCATCAGTCACCTTGACCCAAACCTTATTAGCACCCCAGTGACCTCACCTGCTTATAAGCCCCCCTGTGAAGGTGACCGTTATCCTGACTTCAGTCACCACAGGTTAGCTAGCCTGGTTTTGAATTTTGTGCCTGGCTTTCATACAGCATTATGGTCGCGAGCAATCCGTGCCGTGTGACAGGTCTCATTCGTAATGCTGTCCGGTCTGCTTTTGCACGACCACACCACAGTAGATCTATCCATTCTACTGTCAGTGGATATCTTCGTGTACCTTTGGGTGCACCTGTTTGGTGTTTTTTTTTTTTTAATTTTTTTTTTTAACGTTTATTCGTGTTTTGAGCGAGACAGAGCCAACGAGCAGGGGAGGGGCAGAGAGAGCCCGATATCAGGCACAGAGCCTGATACGGGGCTCAAACCACGAACGGTGAGATGGTGACCTGAGCCGAAGTCGCATGCTTAACCGACTGAGCCACCCAGAATTTGTAAATTAAATTCTACCTTGAGGTAGAGTTGCCGGGTCATCAGATAGCATAAATTCGGCTTTGGTAGAAGTCACCACAGAATAAGACGGTTGTACAAATTCACCCTCCCGTCAGGGATGTGTGGAAGGTAAGAGTTGCTCTGTGACTCCTCGGGGACACTTGGTACCGTCAGCCTTTCCCACTGGAGCCACTCAGCGGGGGGAGGGGTGGTTGCTGGGGAAATGAAAGTCAGCCTCCAAGCCTAACAAGTGGTTAGGGGGTTGGTTACAGTACGTGTGTCTGTGAAGCGTAACACAGTGTGGCCATTCAAAATAATGTTTTTAGGAGTCTGTTGTCTTAGATGATGATTACAAAGTTCACAGTGGAAGTTTAACACAGTGCACAAATGTGACGCGGAAGTCTTGTTCTTCCTTAACTGTACATAGGTATTTTTCCGGTTGTTTTCCCCCAATACTAATACAGACATTCAAACACATACATACCCGTTATTCTGCAGCCTGCTTTTCTCATTCAACCATACTTCACGGATATCTTTTTAGGTCAGGTTTGGGTTTGGTTTGGTTTGGTTTGGTTTTTTAGCTTTATCTCTTTCAGTGACTGCATATTGTTTTATTGTATTGAGATACAATGATTTCTTTTGTTCCATCTACTGAGGTGAACATTTAGGCTGTAGGAGGACATTTGTTGACTTGAGAAGTAGGTATAACATCGTTGCTACTTGCAAAAGCATGTTGCAAAGTAGTAAGTACAATATAATCCCATTCTTGCTGAAAAAAAAAAGTACTCAGCTACTGACAGAAAGCCATAAACCAAGGCATCCCTTGGTGCAATCATCATGTATCACAATTAGTTTTCCTTGGTCTTATCTCCATAGTCTTTAACTTTTAATTTAACTTTTAATTATGTATTGCTTTTGTAATAAGAACAAGAAAACACAGGGGTCGCTTACTTGCATCTACACTTGACCCTTGAACTGCATGGGTCCACTTATATGCAGATTTTTTTTGGATACAGTTCAGGACTATACGTGTATTTTCTCTTCCTTATGATTTTCCCAACGTTTTCTTTGCTCTAGCTCACTTTATTGTAAGAGTACAGTATCTAAGACACCTAGCATACAGAATAGGTATTAATTGACTCTATGTGTTATTGGGAAGTCTTCCGGTCAACAGTAGGTTACTAGAAATAGTTAAGTTTCGGGGGAGTCAAAAGTTCTATGTGCATTTTTGATCGTGTGGGAGGTCGGTGCCCCTAGGCCCCCCATCGCTCAACGGTCAAGTTCTTTCTTCACTTGAGTCGCCCTGGCGCACCTTGACTTCGGGTGTGGGTGTGAGGCATCAGGGCTTCCCCCGGCTGGCCACTTGCAGTGGGAGGTGAGGGTGGGATGGCTGTCTGCTCTGGGAAGCTTCCTGTGGGTTACTCAGTAGGCACCCCTTCTAGGCTAGTTTCGCCCCGATGGAGGACAAGCTCAATCAGGCGCACATCGAGGTGCAGCAGCTGAAGGCGTCGGTTAAGAACTATGAAGGGATGATCGACAACTATAAGAGTCAGGTAGGTGGTCTGCGCGAGGTCAGCCAGGAGGCCTCTCCCAGGAAGGGTCGGGGGGAAAGGTGTTTTTCACTGAAACTCGGCCCAATGCTTTGGCGGCTCCTAGGTGATGAAGACCAGACTGGAGGCTGATGAAGTGGCCGCCCAGCTAGAACGCTGTGACAAAGAGAACAAGATCCTTAAAGATGAGATGAACAAAGAGATCGAAGCGGTACTGCTCCCCTTCCTTGCTTTCTTCCTCCATCCAGTCCCGTGTCTGCCAGTCTGTCCCTCTGGGCTTCCTTGATTTGGACCAGAAAATTGAGTTTTCTCATTGCTGGGCTGGTCCACACTACTGTGTATGTGCCTTCTCCCTGCTCTTGCTCGCTCTCTCTCTCTCTCTCTCTCTCTCGCTCTCGCTGTCTCGCTGCTGCTTTCCTCCTGGTTTTCTTCTTCAGTTTCCTTAAAATAATCTCCCCTGCTTAGAGCAAATCCAAGTGGATTCAGGTGCTAAGATCTGCCAGGTCTTGGCCATGCCTGTTTTGTTCTGCACCAACCCAAAGACGTGCCTCTCCTTCCCCTTTCCCCAAAGAACCTTATTCTTTTAGAGACAGCTTGGATCTCTAGAGACAAAGGGGTCATCTTACTATTACCTTTATCTTTTTTTTTTTTTTAATTTTAATTTTTTAAAATTTACATCCCAATTAGTTAGCATATAGTACAACAATGATTTCAGGAGTAGATTCCTTAGTGCCCCTTGCCCGTTTAGCCCATCCCCGCTCCCACAACCCCTCCCGTAACCCTCAGTTCTCCATATTTATGAGTCTCTTCTGTTTTGTCCCCCTCCCTGTTTTTATTTTTGTTTCCCTTCCCTTATGTTCATCTGTTTTGTCTCTTAAAGTCCTCATATGAGTGAAGTCATATGATTTTTGTCTTTCTCTGACTCTCTAATTTCACTTAACATAATACCCTCCAGTTCCATCCACGTAGTTGCAAATGGCAAGATTTCATTCTTTTTGATTGCCGAGTAATACTCCATTGTCTATATGTACCACATCTTCTTTATCCATTCTTCCATCAGTGGACATTTGGGCTCTTTCCATCCTTTGGCTATTGTCGAGAGTGCTGCTATAAACATGGGGGTGCATCCGTCCCTTCGAAACAGCACACCTGTATCCCTTGGATAAATGCCTAGTAGTGCCATTGCTGGGTCGTAGGGTAGTTCCATTTTTAATTTTTTGAGAAACCTCCATACTGTTTTCCAGAGTGGCTGCACCAGCTTGCATTCCCATTACTGTTACCTTTAGAGATGGACTGAGTAGTCCAGGTCCAGCCACTAACCTGTGTCATAGCCTTGGGCAAGTCCCTGCCCCATCTGGTCCTCAGCCTCTTTGTTAATTTTTTTTTTTTTAATTTATTTATTTTTGAGAGACAGAGAGAGACAGAGCATGAGCAGGGGAGGGGCAGAGAGAGAGGGAGACACAGAATGTGAAGCAGGCTCCAGGCTGTGAGCTGTCAGCACAGAGCCCGATGTGGGGCTCAAACTCAAGAATCACAAGATCATGACCTAGGCCAAAGTCAGTTGCTAAACTGACTGAGCCACTCAGGTGCCCCCAGTCTCCTTGTTAATATAGGGATGGGCTAAATCAGAGAGTTCTGACCTTCTCCTCTGAGCTGTAGCATTGGGATTGCCTTCCTAGGGGCTTTGGAGTTAGACTGGACCTTAATCCTGGCTCTACCAGTTTCTTTTCTTATTTTTTTTTTAATGTCTATTTATTTATTTGGGGGGAGGGACAGAGAGAGAGGGAGAGAGAGAGAATCCCAAGCAAGCTCTGTACTGTCAGTGCACACTGTCAGCATGCAGCCCGATGTGGGGCTCAAACTCACAAACTGTGAGATCATGACCTGAGCAGAAATCAAGACACTTAACTAACTAAGCCACCCAGGCACCCCTGTCTCTATCAGTTTCTAGCTGAGCAGCCTTAGGGAAATGACTTTGCTCCCTTGATCCTTAGAGTCCTTCCACTGGGACAACAGCACCAAGCTGATAGGTTGTTGTATGAATTCATTGAGTAATTCAGAGAGCTGTCAGCACAGTAACTAGGTCCTGGTATTTGCTACGTGATTGCCTTTGTTATTCAATGGCGAGAGGAGTGGCAGGCTCAGGTGGAAAGTTAGGGTCCATTGTGTCCCTTGGAGAAGAGCCCGCCGCTGCCAGTGGCCTGTGGGGAGGGCAGGCCACATTCCTGCCTGTGGTTCCCACAGGATCCTCTTCTGGGGACCGCCGGCAGCCCTGCCCTAATTCCAAAGGACTCTGCTTGGTCCCACAAGCAGCGGGGGCCCTTCCCAACGGTGGGTTTTTCTCCCCACTGCAGGCCCGTAGGCAGTTCCAGTCCCAGCTGGCTGACCTGCAGCAGCTGCCTGACATCCTCAAGATCACAGAGGCTAAGCTGGCAGAGTGCCAAGACCAGCTGCAGGGTTACGAGAGGAAGAACATCGACCTCACAGCCATCATATCAGACCTGCGCAGCCGGGTAAGGGACTGGCAGAAAGGGTCCCACGAACTGGCCAGAGCAGGGGCCCGCTTACCAAGATGAGCTGCACGCCCCCCCCAAGGGAGGACCACTTCCTTTTTCTTGGCTGCTGCTTTCTGAAAGGAGTGAGCGATCATCAGTGCTGTGAAATAAAAGTCTGGTGTGCCAAATGCCTTGTGTTTGCACAAAGTGATTGTAGTTATAGGAGCCGTCACTCTCCGGTGCTGCCCCGCCCCTCCCTCCCCCCCCCCCCCCCCCCCCCCCCCCCCAGCCTGTGCTTCCAGTCCCTCTGCCCTTCATGCTCTGCTGCAGTGCTCGGCCACACCCCCAGGGGGAGACACCCAGCCTGGGAGGAGGGGGGGATGTTCTCTCTCCCAACTTTCTCTTGCTCCAGCTGCCTTTCCCGACTCTTACCAGGTCCACTGCCTGAGGTTCTGTCCAGAAAGAGGGCTCCCTTCCTCCCAGAAGCAGTCTGCCTCTGGGTTACTGGAATCCTGCCTACAGTCTAAGAAATTACATGCCTCTCGTTTGCAGTGGGACCTTGGGCGAGGCCCTCCCCCTGTTTTGACCTCCTTCCTTGTAATAACAAAAGTAGCTATTGTTTTTCGAGCACGGACTTTGTGCGCCAGTATTCTCCCCCATAATTCTCCCAGGAATGTTGTGAGGTGTAGATATTCTTTTTCTCCGTTTTCCAGAAAGCAGCCCAAGGCATAGAGGCCTAATTTCCTGAGGTTCCAGAGCTGAGAGTTAGTGACCAGGGTTTGGAACTCAGCCAGTTACACCTGCTTCCCAAGCCCACATTTGCAGTCCTCTTAAATTGCCTGCCTGCCCTTGAACCTGAGTATTCTCAGGGCCTCGAGAGCCTGATAGCTGAAGCTTCTGTGTACAGCAGCCCTCTGGATAACTTCTCAAACTTGCCAGCCTGAAAGACTTGATAGGTTTCCTGTTGCCTGTACTTGTCCCCACTTAAAGGGAGAATGACATCAGCAGTGCCGACAGTGTAGTTGGTAACGCTCTGTGGCATGTCGTGTGGGCCAGTTTAGCCCAGCATCTGCTTCTGCCTTCTCATGTCTGCCCCGGATCCCATTGAGTGGCCTCTCCTGATCAAGAAAGCATCGCCGTGGTTCTTCGGGATCAAACCTGGCTTCTCTACGTGCGGGAAGGCCTTCACGGGAGTCGGGCCTAACCTGTCCCCACTCTCCTCTCTCGTCCAGGTTGTGCGTTGAGACTTGGATGCCTGCTGAGGGCAGCGTGTCTCCCTCCTGGGTGTGGATGACAGGTCCTAGGGGGAAGGGAGGGCTGCACAGGGAAGTTCCTTCATAAACCAGTCTGTGTTCCTGTCATTTTAGATCGAACATCAGGGGGACAAGCTGGAGATGGCAAGAGAGAAACATCAGGCTTCCCAGAAGGAAAATAAACAGCTGAGTCTGAAGGTGGATGAACTGGAGAGGTTAGAGGCACTTGGTCCCATCTCTGTCCTCTTCCTAGGACCTGAGACTTTCAGCCACTTAGCTGCTTTGGGCTTAGTGTGCAGAAGTGTTTGAGGGACTCGAGGCCCTAGAAGGTACTGGGCAGACCCCAGAGGAAAAGCTGCTTCCATTGCAGTGGTAAGCATTGTGGGAGAGAGGAAGATGGTCTTTTGACTGGGGGATGCTCCAGAACAGTGTGGTCAAGTTCAGACCACCCACAGGCTCTACCTACCAAAAAGGCACACTTCACCCGAGCAAACCAGCAGGACTAATATAAGGCGGTGAGGGGGCATTCCCGTGCCCTCCCTACCCCCGCCTCATTCTGCTCTTCATTTCTGATCATCCTTCCCTAAGATCTTTCTTTTTTTCTGTTTTTTTTTTTTTTTAATGTTTATTTTTGAGAGAGAGAGAAAAAAAAAAACAACAGCATGTGTCAGGGAGGGGCAGAGAGAGAGGGAGACACAGAATCCCAAGCAGGCTCCAGGCTCCAAGCTATCAGCACAGAGCCCGACGCGGGGCTCGAACCCACAAGCTGAGATCAAGACCTGAGCTGAACTCAAGATGGTCACTCAACCAGCTGAGCCACCCAGGCGCCCCATGCCCAAGACCTTTCTGATCTGATTCTTCTCTTTTACCTATGGACTATTAGAGGCAGTCAGGTGAAGAGTACAGCTTTTGGAGTCAGCAGCCCTGGCCTTGGGTCCCAGCTTGGCCACTTAACCTGTATTGTGATCTTGAGCAAATCACTGAACCCTTTTGAACCTCTGTTTACTCACCCTGAGAAAGGGATCAAGGTAGGGGTAACAATCTAGCTCATGAGGTTATCAAAAGTCTTCCAGGAGATAATCCTCAAAGGCCTTAGTGCATTATCTGGCACAGAAAAATGCACCATATAGTTAGTGTATATTAGTTGCTATTATCCCAATGTTGAATATGAGGAAACCGAGCATGGAGAGAGGCTAAGTGACGTGCCCAGGGTGACACAGCTGGTATCTGGCAAAGCTGCGACATAGGCCCCCTGACTGTCCTCCTCTGGAGCTCTTAGCATCTGTAAAATGAGGGCTGGAGCCTTAGTTAGAGATGCAAGGCCTTTGGCCCTGGGATGCTCTGGCTGCCCAGGTGGCTCGTGCAGCCTGCATGTGGGGACTTGGGCTGGGCTCCTAGGCTCCGCTCTGGTCCACTGGCTTCCAACATGCAGCTGGACTCAGCAGGACTTACAGAACTTTCAATTGGAAGGTGTTCTGGAATTGCGGTGGGGACCCCGTGTGCCCATCAGGAGTCACTGCGACCCCACGGTGGATCACATAAGCAGTAGAGGGGGTACCAGCTGATGTCCTTCTGCTGAGGGGGCAGCAGTGAGCACAAGTTGAGGGCACGGGTTTTGGTGACAGACCTGCCAGCTGTGCTGACCTTGGGCCAATGACCTCAGCTCTCAGTGCCTCAGTTTCTTCCTCTGTAAAGTGGGGATAATGGTGGCGCCCACCTTCCTTAGCTGCAAGGTGCTGTGTTACTAACAACAGGTACGCTCGTCTGTGCTTGCCCGCCCACTCTCCACACAGTCCTGAGCTGCCCTGGCTTCTCGGCTCCCTGCTTGCTGCCTTGCTGATCGGCAGGTTTCTTTGGTTTATTCCTGTGGTTCCTTGGAGACTCTTGGCATGATGAGAACCCCAGCCCAGGGGTGGCTGGCAGCCTCCTGGCGGGGTGGAACAGGACAGGTCGGGGTACGAGCCAGATCTGATTAAGTGCTTCCATCTAGGAAACTGGAGGCAACCAGCGCCCAGAATATCGAGTTCCTACAGGTGATTGCCAAGAGGGAGGAAGCGATCCACCAGTCCCAGCTGCGGCTAGAGGAGAAAACACGGGAATGTGGGACCCTGGCCAGGCAGTTGGAGAGCGCCATCGAAGATGCTAGGAGGCAGGTCAGTCTTGATTCCATTGCTAACTAGCTCTGTGACCTTGGGCCAAGTCACCTGACCTCTCTGAGCCTATTGCCCCATCTAAAAAAGGGGGTGCAGTAGTGGCACCTGCCTCGCGAATTTGTCCCAAGGATCAAATGAGCAATTACTGTAAAGGCTCTGGCACTTGATCACGATGACTCATTCACTTGCTGCCTGCGTGGGACTCAGCCAGGTTTTCCACAGCTTAGGT
The DNA here is from genome assembly GCF_018350215.1 of Panthera leo. Taxonomy (NCBI): domain Eukaryota; kingdom Metazoa; phylum Chordata; class Mammalia; order Carnivora; family Felidae; genus Panthera; species Panthera leo. Next base: position 86,739,226 of record NC_056691.1, read on the forward strand.
GATGTTCTTGGGGTGTGGGGAAAGGGCAGGTGAAGTGGGCTGCAGAAGTCCCTGGAGTTAGCTCCTGCCACAAGGCACCAGAGAACCATCCGTAGTGATGTGCGAGACCAGAGTGGGAGTGGCTCAGCCTTCCGGGTGCCAGGTGCTCCCCGTGTCAGGTAAGCCAGCCCCACCTCCGTGCCTTCTGGGCAGGTGGAACAGACCAAGGAGCATGCAGTCTCCAAGGAGCGAGCTGCCCAGAACAAAATCCTGGACCTTGAGACCCAGCTGAGCAGGACCAAGACGGAGCTCAGCCAGCTGCGGCGGAGCCGAGACGACGTGAGTCGGGCTGGAGGGCGGGGGCCGGAGAGAAGGGAGTGGGTTGAGATTTTAGCTTCCTGGGGCCTGCGGGGCAAGGTGTTTCATGGAGGTTTTTAGGAATATGACATGGTTTGATTTTTCTCAACTCACTTTCCAATCCCTTAGGGATATCCCAGGCAGATTCCTTTTTTTTTTTTTTTTTTTAAATCAACAGCTTTGTTAAGATATCATTTACATACCATAAAATTCACTCCTTTCAATGGTACAATTCCGTGTTTTTTAGTGTGTTCACGGAGGTGCGCCATTGCCACCACAATCTAAGTTTAGACTCTTCTCGGAAAGAAACCCCGTGCCCATTAGCGGTCATGCCCATTCTCTTGCCCTCAGCTCCTGGCAACCCCTGCCCAAGTCTCTAGGGATCCATCCTGGACATTTCACACACTTGACTCCTTTTTTGTTGCTCCTCATAGGCTGACCGTCGCTACCAGAGCCGGCTGCAAGACCTCAAAGATCGCCTGGAGCAGTCGGAGAGCACCAATCGCAGCATGCAGAACTACGTCCAGTTCCTCAAGTCGTCTTATGCCAACGTGTTTGGGGACAGTCCCTACACTACCTTCCTCACCAGCTCTCCCATCCGCTCCCGATCTCCTCCCACCTAAGCCCGCCAGTCTCGGGCCAGGAGCCCGAACTGATGTCCTGGGAACTGAAGAGTGGCCAAGCCACAGCTGGAAAGCCTGCCACTTTCCTCTCTCTTCCACTGATGAAGTGTGTTCAGGATCTTGTCTTAGCTACCGACTCCAGAAAAGTCCCTAAAGCACTAGGGGGAGTGAAACAGGAACCACTCAGTTTTCTCCTCTCTGATAGAGTCACCTGATGGAAATTTTTAATTACCTTGACAGGCCTTAAATCTACTGATCTTAGGGTACCAGATTTTAACTCACCATGACTTTGCTCCTTCCTTTCCTGAGCAAATGTCTGGACTGGACTTTGTCTTCCGGTCCCCTTATAGCCCTCCTCTTCCGAGGAATCTCTCTCTTGGGCTTTCTCTGACCAGCACCAGCAGGAGCTGTTAGCCAGAGGTCCTCACCACCCCTCCTGGGCTGTGAGCACATCCACCTGCTGTTTGGGTACAGTGTTTTTCCCCAAGGCCCTCCTCCCACGCCTGGTGGAAATCTCACACCCAAGTTTCCTCAAGGCCACTTGCCCCTGAGCACTTCACAATAGACACTGCAGGGCTTGTGTCCAGTGGCCTTTTAAAAGTATAATCCCAATCCCATTGGTTTGTGTTTCTGTTTGCTAGATTTGTATCTATGGAATGCCTTTATTCTGGAAATAATGTGTGTTGTGTTTTACAAAAAACTTTTCTAGTCAATATGTAAGACTCCACTGGATGATTTCTTTTACCCACCCCATCCCTTTTCTAAAAATGATTACAGACAATGCTGCAGGAGAGCCAGTAAACAAGTACTTGGTACATGGGACACGAGGCTTCTCATTTCACTTTGGCCCAGGTCAGTTCTTTCTTCCCTGTGCACCTTCTTCACATAATCCTGTGAGATGACTGGAGGAAACACACTTTGTAAGGCTTGGCTCAGTGTCTGCGGGGTAGGGGTGGAGGGGCACTTTAGGAGTGGATAGGATGGAGGGAGATAAGATGTGTATATATTACTATTTTAAAAATGATAGTTGGGCTTCTTTTTTTAAAGATCTTATTTACTTATTTTAAGGTCTTATTTTTAAGTAATCTCTACACCCAACGTGGGGCTCGAACTTACAACCCCAAGATCAAGAGCTGCATGCTTAACTACTGAGCCAGACAGGCGCCCCTGTTAGTTGGTTTCTGAATGATAAGATGATGGGCTATTTCTGTGCTCTTCCCATTTCCCTATATTTAAAAGAAAGAACAACATATTCTTTAGAGAGGTGAACAAATGGGGTGCTGTGCTGAATCCCAACCTCTCTGTTTTAGCTGGTATTTGCCATCCGGGCGATGGCAGTCTTGTTCTGTCTACTCTAACTCAAGGACAAAACTCCAGAGACTTCCCTTATGTCCACAAAGGCAATGGGCCCCACATAGGCATCCAGCTTCCGGAAACAACCTTCCCCCTTAAATTCTGGGGACATTTGTAGTTTCCAGCTTTTCATTTTGCCAAGGGAGATCACTGCAAAAACAAGCATCAGCTACCACTGCCACAAAAACCAAGCCTGTTTTCACAGCCTTCATGATCAATGGACTTGAACTTACAGCATATGAAAGAGCTTCCCAAGGTGCACCTGGGTGGCTCAGTCAGTTGAACGTCTGATTTGGGCTCAGGTCATGATCTCGAGATTTGTGGGTTCAAGCCCCACATCGAGCTGGCTGCTGTCAGCCTGTCAGGGCAGAGCCTGGTTCAGATCCTCTGTCCCCTCACTTTGCCCCTCCCCTGCTTGCTCTCTCCAAAAAAAAAAAAAAAAAAAAAAAAAAAAAGACCTTCCCCAGGAAAGGGAAGTTGGCAAACTTACACCAATGTGGTACATATCTGTATAACTCATTTGTATTTTTGCCAAACCAATGAAAACCTCATGCAGGGCACTGCTATTTACCACGCTAGTGGGAAACACCTCTGTTGGAGTCTATCGCTAGACTCTCAGCAATGTTGTATTTTTCTTTGTAAAGCTTTTTTTGTTTTGTTTTTTGTTTGCTTTTTAAGAGGGGCAGAGGGATAGAGAGAATCCCAAGCAGGCTCCAGACCATGGAGCCAAACACAAGGCTCAGTCCCACAACCCTGGGATCATGACCTGAGCCAAAATCAAGAGCCAGGTACTCAACCAACTGAGTTACATAGGCGCCCCATGTAAAGTAATTTATTGCAAACAGTACAGAGAGTTTGTAAAAAAAAAAAAAAAAAGATAATAAAAAATTTAAATGTTTATATTATTTTCTACCTCAAACAGATCCGAAAATTCATCCTTTTAAGGTGTGTAATTCAGTCGTTTTCAGTATATTCACAAAGCTGTGCAGCCATAAACTTTATCCAGTTCTAGGATAGAGAACTGGATGGCTAGGTTGGCTCAGTCTAGGTGGCTCAGTCGGTTGGGCGTCCGACTTCGGCTCAGGTCACGATCTCGCGGTCCGTGAGTTCGAGCCCCGTGTCGGGCTCTGGACTGATGGCTCAGAGCCTGGAGCCTGCTTCCGATTCTGTGTCTCCCTCTCTCTCTGCCCCTCCCCTGTTCATGCTCTGTCTCTCTCTGTCTCAAAAAAAAAAAAAAAAAAAAAAAAAAAAGTTAATTAAAAAAAAAAAACTTTATCCAGTTCTAGACCATTTTCATCAACACAAAATGAAGCCCATAGGCGTTAGTAGCCACTCCCCCTCCCGCCTCCGCACAGCCCCTGGGAGCAACAAAGTCTCCAGGGTTATGTTAACAAAAATGAAATCCAACAATACTCTGGCCAGTCCTTTCACTTAGAATAATGTTTTCCAAGATTTATCCATGTAGTAGCACGCATTTGTATTCTATTTTATGGCCAAATAATACTCCCTTGTATGAATACACCCTATTTGATTTACTCACCAGTTGGTGGACATTTGTGTTTCTAACTTTTAGCTATTACGAATAATGCTGCTACGAACATTCTACGAATTTCTGGGATGCACATTTCAATTTCTCTTGGTATATACATTCTTAGAAGTAGGATTGCTGGGTCGGTGGTAAGGCTACCCTTTTGGGCAACTGCCACACTGCCCAGGAGCTGCCCCATTTTAGAGCCCATCAGTAATGGTCCAATTTCTCCACATCCTCATTAACACATACTGGGCTTTCTGCAATCCGCAGTCTCCAGCCGCCTTCAGAAGCCCGGGTTCCCAGATCCAAGCAAGGGAGCCTCAGGGACCAAACCCTGCCGGCGCAAGCGCGCTGGCTACCAGGCCCGGCGCCGGAGGCGGGGCCATGAAGCCGTTAGGGGCGGGGGTTGCCCTGCGTGGCTGCGTGCGCGCCCCGGAAGCGGAATCGAGGGCCCGTTTCCGGGCGGCTGATTCGAGGACTTGTTTTGTCCCAAGCGGAGCCTCTGAAGAGCTCACTCAGGGCCGGCCATGCCGTCCGAGGGTCGCTGCTGGGAGACCCTGCAGGCGCTGCGCAGTTCCGACAAAGGTCGCCTCTGCTACCACCGCGACTGGCTGCTGCGGGGCGAGGTGAGGGGGGCCCCGGAGTGGGCGGTGCCCTTCCGGCTGCTCGCGGTGGTACCCTGCTGTTCCCTAGCCCCTGGCTCGGCCGGCGCTGTGAACACGTGCGTTCTTTCTAACAACCCGCATTAGTTTCTCGACTCTTGTGTGTGCATCACCCCGTCCTAGAGTTTCTGCCCTCTCCTGCCTATTCTAGCCTTTCAGCGAGCTCCCATAATTTCAGAGGTGCTCTTCTCTCTAAAGGCTTCGTTGCCACCCCCAGCTATGCTGTCGTCAACGCAACCCTTTCAGGGTCAGGTGATTTACCGCAGGTCTCTTGTGCTGCGAGGTCGGTAGTTAGCGGTGAACGATTAATAGGGCCCAACCTGCTGAAAGGACCAAAATCTTAGATTGACGTTGGGCGGACTTGGAAAGTTGAATGGGGGCGTGGTCGCTATCGAGGATTTTCAAAGCCATATACTTGACCACAGGAATGTAGGGGTGTAGACAGATTAAGGCATAGACAGTACCCGAGTTGCTGGTAATTAGCTACAGATAGAATGCTGTCTTGTCTCTTTAGACTTACGTGGGAAACCATTCTAAATTTTTTTTTTTCTTTTTTAGCATTTATTTATTTTTGAGACAGAGAGAGACAGAGCATGAACGGGGGAGGGGCAGAGAGAGAGGGAGACACAGAATCTGAAACAGGCTCCAGGCTCTGAGCAGTCAGCACAGAGCCCGACGCGGGGCTCGAACTCACATACCGCGAGATCATGACCTGAGCGAAGTCGGAGGCTTAATCGACTGAGCCACCCTCGCGCCCCGTGGGAACCCATTCTAAAAGCGTTTCCCTATCTTTTATATCTCTGACAATTTTAGGGAATACAGACCATATGTACAGACTTGGGTCTGGCTGGTGTAGACTCACGTTTTGCATTTCTGGCAGGAATGCCTGAGAAATGTCGCTGTGCTGTGTCAGTCATATCGGGAAGCACGCGTATACTGCAAACTCTCCCAGCACTGGCGATGCTAACCTTGATCATCACCTGCTCACATTGTTATCTGCCAGATAGCTGCACTTAGAATTCATGGATTTTCCTTTTGAGGTTGATGAGTGTCTTGTGGGGAGGTAATCCAAGATTGCATCGAGGTTTCCTTGTCAAACCTCCATCGTTGGCATTCGCTATTTCTGCCTGAATCAGTCGCTCTCGGGAGGTACTCGAATGGCATTTCCTGAATGTCAGCCACTCCTTCTATGTTTGCCAGTTCCTGTAAGGAAGAGCTTTCTTTTCTCCCCTGTTTAATTAATCGGTTGTATCATAACGTACTCATGGGTTACTGTTTTGTGAGTTGTAACCCATTACTTGTAAGCTGGTGTGTATTTCCATTCTGTGGGAAGTGCGACTTCAGGATAAACTCTGAGAGTTGAGGTCGTTGGGTCAAAGCCAAACATAGATGTCTCCCCACCCCCCACAACGGATGCATCAAATTGCCTTCCAGTTGGCATGATCTTGCCTTTTTGCCCGTGGCCTCATCAACAGAATTGTATTATTATACTTCTAAATTTTGCTTGTCTAATAGGTAAGAATGAGATCTCGGTATGGTTTTGCAATGCCTTTCTCTTCTTATTGAGAGCGAACATTTTTTTTTTCATATATTCAAGAGCCAATTTTATAGCATCCTATTTTTTTTTTTTTTTTAACATTTCTTTATTTTTGAGGCAGATACAGAGCATGAACGGGGGAGGGTCAGAGAGAGAGGGAGACACAGAATCCGAAACAGGCTCCAGGCTCTGAGCTGTCAGCACAGAGCCCGACGCGGGGCTTGAACTCACGGACCGCAAGATCATGACCTGAGCTGAAGTCGGACGCTTAACCGACTGAGCCACCCAGGCGCCCCCATATAGCATTCTATTTTTTAAGTAGGCTTCCAGTGTGGGGCTGGAACTCGCGACCCCATTGTCAAGACTTGCACACTCTACCAACTGAGCCAGCCAGGTGCCCCTCGAGCCAGTTTTATATATTTGTGAATTGACAGTTTATGTCTTTTGCTATTGGTATTTTTCTTTTTCTTTTCTTTTTCTTTTACTTTTTTTAAATGTTTATTTTTGAGAGAGAGTGCGCGCATGTGCATGCACGCAAATGGGGGAGGGGCAGAGAGAGAGGAAGACCCAGAATCGGAAGCAGGCTCCAGGCTCCGAGCTGTCAGCACAGAGCCCGACGTGGAGCTTGAGCCCCCAAACCTCGAGATCATGACCTGAGCTGAAGTTGGACGCGTAACCCACTGAGCCACCCAGGTGCCACGCTATTTGTATTTTTCTTTTGGGTTTTTCTTTCCCCCCTGATTTTACAAGTTCTTTATGTATTAAGGATAACCGTAGCCCTTTATCTGTGACATGTATTGCATATATTTTTTCTAGTTTGTCAGTTGGAATTTTTTCTGTTTATGTTTTTTTTTTTCTTTTAATTTGTATTTTAAATAGGCTCCACGCCCAATGTGGGGCTTGAACTCATGAGTCTTGAGATCAAGAGTCGCATGGTGTACTGACTGAGCCAGCCAGGCACCCCTGTTTATGGTGTTTTGGGTATGTGTGGTTTTATTTTTTACATTTGAATCTTCGGCCCTGGAATATATTTTGGTGTAAGGAATGAGGGAAAAAAAAGGTGTGGCTCAACATTATTTCTATTATGTCTTGAAAATGAGTTTCATTACTTTATAAAATGTGCATATAACCTGTTTGCTTCTGTGTCCAGATTCTTCTCCACGGGTTGAATATCTGTTTATTGCACGTGGGATGTGTACCTACAATCTAGATCAGTCTTTCTCAACCGCAGCGTTACGGATATTTGGGGCCAGGCCAGATACTTCTGTGTTATGAGGGGCTGCGTTGTAGGATGCTTGCATTGCATTGTAGGATGTCTTGCATTGTAGGATGCTTAACAGCATTCCTGGCCTCCACCCACTAGATGCCAATAGCACCCTCCCAGTTGTGACAACAAAAAATGTTTCTGGACATTGCTAGCTATGCCCTGGGGGATAAAATTGATCCTGCTGTAAAACCACTGACCTAGGTAAAATAAATAACTTGCAGTTTCTGAGTAGTTTTCATGTGCCAGGTATTGTTCTCAGCCCTTTATAGCTGTCATTCATTTAATCCTTCCCAAATCTTTTGAGGTGGATCCTTTATGATTCCATTTTAGAAGTAACTTGCCCATAGTTGTACAGGTGAGTGGAATGCAGGGATGGAATTCAGATTAAGAAAGGCAGGTTCCAAACTCAGTCCTCTTGGTCACTATCATACCGTGTCTCCATGTTTCCTGGTAATATCTTCCTGACATGGAATAAACTTTGCCAGAATGGCTGTATATTTTAACTGTAGTTAAATGGCATAAGCTGCTCTGGTTTAAAGTGCTGTATGCCAGGGCCAGCTGGCTGGCTCAGTCTGTTGGCTCTGTCCAACTTCGGGTCGGGTCATGATCTCACGGTCCGAGAGTTCGGGCTCTGCATTGGGCCCGCTCCTGTCAGCACGGAGCCTGCTTTAGATCCATTGTCCCCCTCTCTCTCTGTGCCTCCCGCCTCGTGCTGTATGCCAGATATACAGAGATAATGATTAACTGGTAGGGTTGAGGGACGCTTGGGTGGCTCAGTCGGTTGGGCCTCCCGACTCTTGGTTTTGGCTCAGGTCATGATCTCAGTGATCTCATGGTTCAAGATTGAGCCCCGAACTCTGCGTTGGGATCCCTGACAGGCTTTGCACTGGCAGCATGGAGCCTGCTTAGGATTTTCTCTCCTTTCTCTGCCCCATCCCCACTCGCGCTTGCTCTCTCTCTCTCTCTCTCTAAATAAACAAACAAACAAACAAACAAACAAACAAACATAAATCATAAAAAAAAACCACCACAACTGGTAGAGATGTCCACACACAACTGGTAAGAATGTCTAGAACTTGTTTTATAGTGTTTCTGTTTTAAATCTCATTTGCTTTAAGCCATTGGCTTTTACATCAGTGACCCCTTTTCTATGCCTATTTTTATATGCTATATTCAGTTTAAAAATTATGTTCATTTAAAAATGAAACCTAGAGGGACAAGTGGGTGGCTCAGTTGATTAAGTGTCTGACTCGATCTCAGCTCAGGTCTTGATCTCAAGGTCATGAGTTCAAGCCCTGTGTTGGGTTCCACATTGAGTGTGACAAACAAACAAACAAACAAATAAATAAAATTGAATCTAGAAAATTAGAACAAGGAGAAATATGTCTCATTACCCAAGCACAACCTCTAGAATATTTCCTTAATGTCTAATAGTGTATTAGCATTTGTTTTTATTTTTATATAATTGTAGATATTTATTTATACCCTTTTTTTTTTTTCACTTAAAATTGAATCTCAGGGGAAGGGGAAATGGAGGATCATGAAAAGACACAAACTTAGTTACAAGTACTGGAGATGTAATGTACAATGTAGTTATAGCTCACACTGCTGTGATATACAGGAAGTTAAGAGTAAATCCTAAGAGTTCTCATCACAAGGAGAAAGTTTTTTTACCTTTTTTGTTCTTTCTTTCTATTGTATCTATAGTAGAAGATGGATGTTAGCTGAACCTGCTATAGTAATCATTTGAAATATATGTAAATCAACCGATCATACTGTCACTTTAAATTTATACAGTGATATATGTCAATTATTTTTCAATGACTGGAAAAATATTGAATCTTAAGTATGGTGTTAAATAGGATTCAGAATCTGTACTTTAAATTTTTTTTAAGTTATTATTATTTTTTAATTTATTTGAGAGAGAGAGAGCACACACAAGCAGAGGAGGGGCAGAGAGAAGGAGAGCCAGAATCCCAAGCAGGCTCCACACCATCTGCACAGAGCCTGATGTGGGGCTCGAACCCATGAACCACGAGATTATGACCTGAGCCGAGATCAAGAGTCAGATGCTTAACCAACTGTGCCACCCAAGCTCCCCACAATCCATGCTTTTAAATGACCGATATCCCACTGATTGTGTATACTGTAGTTTACTTCAAAATTCCTCGTTTCCTTTTCCATTCTGATGTTTTAAATTGCTTTCAGATATGCTTTATTGACCATCTTTGTGCATCGTTCCTTTTTCTGTGGTTAGAGTTATTTAGTCTGATATTCTAAAAGGATAGGAGTCATGGGGCTCCTGGGTGGCTCAGTCCGTTAAGTGGCCAACTCTAGCTCAGGTCGTGATCTCACAGTTCATGAGTTCGAGCCCCGTGTTGGGCTGTGTGCTGACAGCTCAGAGCCTGGAGCCTGCTTCAGATTCTGTGTCTCCTTCTCCCTCTTCTCCTTCCCCACTCGTGCTCTGTCTCTTTCTCTCTTGCTCAAAAATAAATAACTTAAAAAAAAAAAAAAAGGGTAGGAGTTGGTCATTATCAAGAAACTACTTTCTCTTCATCTCTAATTGTTAGTACAGTTAGTTTGGGTCTTTGTATGTATGTATGTATGTATGTATGTATGTATTTAGGCCTTAGAGTTTTCAGTGGGGCAGGTAATGGATTATAAGGACAAAATTATTTTTGATTGCTTAGATCAGTTAACATGCAAGTTGGGCCTCACCCTCTTCTTTTCTCTAGGATGTTTTGGAAGAATGTAGGTCTGTTCCCAAGCTCTCTTCCTACTCCGGATGGGTGGTAGACCATGTCTTACCCCACATGCAAGAGAATCAACCATCCTCTGAGACTTCGGAATCCTCCAGATCCACTTCAGACCTTGAACAACCTTCCTGTGTTCCCAAATCTCCCGTCAGAACCCCTGCCTTCTCACCAGTTTCCTCGGCAACAGCAGATGGAGCTGAGGTAAGGTTTGTGATTAGCTTAAGATCGGAGGCAGTGGTGGCCGAGAAGTTGAAGTATTTAAGAGGCCCCTGACTGGCTCATGTGGGGGAGCATGCGATTCTTGCTCTCTGAGTCATGAGTTGGGGCCCCACATTGGGTGTAGAGATTACTCAAAAATAAAAATCTTGGGGCACCTGGGTGACTCAGTTGGTTAAGCGTCTAACTCTTGATTTCAGCCCAGATCATGATCTCAGGGTTGTGAGGTTGAGCCCCACGTTGGGTTCTGCACTGACAGCATGGAGCCTGCTTACGATTCTTTCTCTCCCCCTCTCTCTGCCCCTCCCCTGCACACATGCACACACTCTCTCTCAAAATAAATTTAAAAAATTAAAAAACTTAAAAATAAATAAAAATCTTAAAAATAAAAAAAAGTAGGGGCGCCTGGGTGGCTCAGTCGGTTGAGCAGCCGACTTTGGCTCAGGTCATGATCTCACATCCCTGAGCTTGAGCCCCGCGTCGGGCTCTGTGCTGACAGCTCAGAGCCTGGAGCCTGTTTCGGATTCTGTGTCTCCCTCTCTCTGACCCTCCCCTATTCATGCTCTGTCTCTCCCTGTCTCAAAAATAAAATGTTAAAAAAATAAATAAATAAAAATAAATAAAAATTTTAAAAAGTTGAAGTGTTTAAGATTGTGATACGACAGTGACCTTACTCTGGGAAAAATAATGGTGGCTCCTTCTTGTAGCTGTTTTAAGGATGCCATTTACTACACCACAGCGTTCCCTTTATGAAGAGGGGGGAGAGAGATTCCCTTCTACTCTTAGTACCAGTGATGGTAATGAATTTCCTCAGCAATTGGATTGTTTTTTTCTCACGAATATTGCATGCATTTGACTCATGAGGTCTCCCTTTTTGGTTGGCTGTTGGAGGCTTACAGTGAAGTTTAGACCTGCTGTCTAGATGTACCTTATCATTAGTTCTTTAAAAAAAAAAAAAAAATTGTGATTTGTGGGGAAAAAAATGCATTTTTACTCGTTTTTACTCTGTTTTGTCCCTGCCTTTGCTTGTTTCTCTTCCTTAAAAGCAGTTAAATTGTTACTGGTGGAGTTCCGTTCTTCCTTTCTCTTTTTTGGGGCATGGGGAGTAATCCTTCCAGAAGTGGTTCATCAGCATACAGATATAAAGGAACACACTGTATGATTCCGTCCATTTAGCATTCATGAAATAAGAGTGTTCTAGAGAACACATTAGGGGTATGGAGGTAGGTGTGGCATAGGACGCCTGTGGTGACAGGGTGGTTCCGTACCGTGATTATGATGGCAGTTATGCAAATCTGTGCATGAGATAAACTTGCATGGAACGATACACATACACAACTGAATTCCTGTACAACTGGTGAAATCTGAAGAAGTTCTGTGGCTTGTACCAACATCAGTTTACTGTTCTTGATATTTTACTGTATTTATGGCTGTTACTATTGGGGGGGTACTGAGTGAAGAGTGCACCAGCCTCTCTACCAATTTTCACAACTTCTGTGAATTAGAATTATTTTAATTATTTTTTTATAGAGTTAAAAAACACTTTTTTTTTTTAATTTCTATGAGTGCTTCTCAGTTCCAGTCATGGCAGTGCTGTGACATGTCCACAGGCAGTCATCTTTCCCTCCCCAGGGCTCAGTCGTTTCATCTGTAAACCTGGTACTGGGCCAAATTGCTGATGTCCTCTCCAGAGAGAGAATTCCATCATTCTTGAGGTGTTTGTTTTGTGTTTTTAATTTTTTAATGTTTGTTTATTTTTGAGAGACAGAGACAGAGCATGAGTGGGGGAGGGGCAGAGCGAGGGAGACACAGAATCCGAAGCTGGCTCCAGGCTCCAAGACGTCAGCGCAGAGCCGGACGTGGAGCTCGAACTCACGAACCGTGAGATCATGACCTGAGCTGAGGTCAGACGTTTAACCAACTGAGCCACCCAGGCGCCCCTCATTCTTGAGGTTTAAATAAACTTTTAGATGGCTTTATATAATGAATTATTGTGTCATTTAGGAATTTTCGGGGGTTTGAGAGAAACCCAGTTCAAACTAGCTTAAGCAAAACGGAAGAGAAAAAGGAATTAATTAGCTCACATGACTAGTAAGTGTGTGAATGCATATAGAATCGGTTAGATCCAGGCAATATACTTTCTGCTTCTCTCTGCTTTACGTTATTTTTGACCTGATCCAATGACCCACATACAGGGCTTTGCCTGTCCCCTCAATTCTGCTTAACTCTTCTTGGTTCCATCCTTCTTATAGACTCCATGTGGCAAGATGGCCATTAGTGACCGTAGACACACATCTTCTTAGATTAGCATCCTCAGAGGTAGAAAGCCTTCCCAGATAACTCCATCAGAAAAATTCAGAGATGGAGTCTGGCCTAGCTTGGCACAGGGGGATAGAGTACTTTGATCGGTAGGCTGGTCACACAATTACCCCTTGAAGGAGGGTGGAACAACTGGGGATGTGGGTTGGGATGGCTCCATTCAAACCACCCCAGCACACATTGACTCTTACCAGAAGAATGGGGAACAATTTGCCGGGCAGATCAGAACAAGCAAGCCAAAAAACAAAGCAAACTAAAACTGTGCAGAGAAATAACCCATCTATTGGTTTGTATATTATTATATAAACGTAATTTATAATATTATTGCCTTTACAACGGAAAACAATGAGAACACGATCAATATCATGACAAGCACACTGGTTCTAACCTAAATTGTCTTGTTGTTGTTCTTCTGGGTGGTTGTTCATAGGTAGGGATGTGGTTTTCATGTCGAAAGGGTAGCATCAACTTTACCATCTTAAATGCTTAATTTTTCCATTTTCTGTCTGTATAGGACAAACGTGAGTCCCAGCATGCAGAACCTATGGCACTTCAGTCCTCCCGGGGGATCAAAGTGGAAGGTTGCATCCGGATGTATGAGCTGGTGCACAGAATGAGAGGAAGAGTAAGTGTCCCATGAAGTAGGGTAGGCTTGACCCACGGCAGCCACATTTAAATACAGTTCTTCAGGCGTTATGAGTGCCCACCTCGTGCTGATCATTGTGCCCCACATGCTAGTAGCTCCTGATTCACTTGGGGAGATAGTGTAACATAGCATTTGAGAGTGAGCTCTCTGGGGCACCTGGGTGGCTCCATCAATTAAGCATCCAACGTCAGCTTAGGTGAGGATCTCACAGTTTGTGGGTTTGAGCCCACATTGGGCTCTGTGCTGATAGCTTAGAGCCTGGAGCCTGCTTCAGATTCTCTCTCTCTCTCTCTCTCTCTCTCTCTCTCTCTGTCCCTCCATTCTGCATGTCTCTGTCAAAAATGAATGAACATTAGGGGCGCCTGTGGCTCAGTCGGTTAAGTGGCCGACTTTGGCTGAGGTCATGATCTCGCGGTCCGTGAGTTCAAGCCCCACGTCGGGCTCTGTGCTGACAGCTCAGAGCCTGGAGCCTGTTTCGGATTCTGTGTCTCCCTCTCTCTGACCCTCCCCCGTTCATGCTCTGTCTCTCTCTGTCTCAAAAATAAATAAACATTAAAAAAAAAAAAATTAAAAAAAAAATGAATGAACATTAAAAAAAAAAAAAAAGTGAGCTCTCTGAAGGAAGATAGATCAGGTTCACATCCTAGCTCTTCTGTGTTGCATGTGACTTTGAGAAAATTACTTAGGCTCTCCTGGTTTCCATTTACTTCTCCAGAATTGGAAGATGATCTAGGGTTGTCAGATAAGGTTATACTGAGAAGATGGATCTTAACAGCCTCTTGAAAGGTTAATTCTGTTTTAATAATTTATTTGACTTTATGATTTTTTTCATGCTTTTCCAATAAAAACTAGAAGGATTTTAGGGGCGCCTGGGCGGCTCAGTTGGTTAAGAGTCCAACTCTTGATTTCATTCCGGGTCATGATCTCACGGTTTGTGAGTCCGAGCCCTGCACTGGGGGATTCTCTCTCTCTGCCTCTCCCCTGCTCGCTCTCTCAAAAAAATTAGAAGGACTTTAATTCTCAGGTCTTTTGAGAGAGCACAACTAATGTAACACAAGTGAGAATATCTAATTAATGAGTTTAACAACAAACCAAAGTAATTTTGTTATGTAAACGAACCCATTTATTATAGGCTAGCTGTATTTCAGGTGGTGTAGCTTCTTTTTTTTTTTTTTTTTTTTTTAATTTTTTTTTTTTTTTAAACGTGTATTTATTTTTGAGACGGAGAGAGACACAGCATGAACGGGGGAGGGGCAGAGAGAGAGGAAGACACAGAATCTGAAACAGGCTCCAGGCTCTGAGCTTTCAGCAGAGAGCCCGACGCGGGGCTTGAACTCACGGACCGCGAGATCGTGACCTGAGCCGAAGTCGGACGCTCAACCGACTGAGTCAGGTGGCGTAGCTTCTACGGCCTTTCACCTCCTTCAGTCTGATGGGAGACTCTGCCGTGACGGCAGAAGTGGCCGTGTGGCTCCGGCACCGCCGGCTGCCGTTTTCATGCAGGCACCGCAATGCCAGATCCTCACAGCTTGTCTTTTCATCTTGGTTTTGCCACAGAAGGAGCACGTATATTTGGCGGGCTGGCCTATTTCAGTCTTCTTCACCATTTTCCTGAGGGAGGCACCATAATGGCTCCCGTATTTATGGAGGATTCCAACCATCCTGGTGCCATTAGCCATGTTGCCTCAAACTTAAGCCTGAGCCCAGGGAGCTGACGTTATGATTTTGCAATTAGAAAGACAACGCATGGTTTTGTCAAAATTTCCACAGATCAAGTGAGTTTATAATGTGAAAGTCTTCTGGCATCTACCCTCGTTTGTTCATTCATTGAGTCAACACATAGTTACCGAGCACTTACGTGCTTATGGAGCGCTTAGACGCTATTCTCGGTCTAGATAAAACAGTGAGCAAAGCAGACGCGGATTCAGGCCCTCACAGAGCTTCTGTACTGGTGAGGAGAGATCGAAGTAAACAAGAGAAATAAGTAAAATGTAGGTAGAAGACTGTTTTACTCTGAGTGAAAGGGTCTGGTTGCTTCCTCTTGGGTGCTGGCAAGGCGGATGGTGAGGGATGCTCAGGTCCTGGCTAGGGGAGTCCTTTTCAGCTGAACACTTAATGCCCTTCATCTTCGGGAAAGTTTTCCCCTTTGATTAGTTTCTCTTCCTCTCCATTGCCTTTTTTTTCTCTCGTTTTAGGAACTTTTAGTAGTCAGATACTGGATCTCCTAGATTAATTCCCTATTTCTCTTATCCTTCCTCTCATTTTCCTTTTGTCTTTTTCTCTTTTCCAAGAGATTTAATTTTATCCTTCCATCGTTAATTGAAAAACTATGTACCTACCTATTTTTTAAATTATGTGTTTAGGGGCACCTGGGTGGCTCAGTCGGTTAAGCATCCGACTTCGGCTCAGGTCATGATCTCACAGTTTGTGGGTTCGAGCCCCATGTCGGGCTCTGTGCTGACATCTCAGAGCCTGGAGCCTGCTTTGGATTCTGTGTCTCCCCCTCTCTCTGCTCCTCCCCCACTCATGCTCTGTCTCTCTCTCTCTCAAAAAGAAAGAAACGTTAAAAAAAAATTTTTTTTAATAAAATAAATTATATATTTGATTTTCATGGGCTTTTTCTTCTCCGTGTGTTCCTTTTTCAGAGCACTTAATTCTCATATCATACTAAAGTTTTTTTCAGATTTGTATTCCTTGAAATAATTTGTTTTCTCTAGATTCATTATTCTAGGGTATAGAATTTCCTCAAATATCTAACGATCTTTATTTACCAGTGGTTGGACCAAGGCTTCCAGGTGCATTGTCAGGAACAAAATTATTACGATTTTGAACTTCCTAAGTGTCAGAATTCGTAGGGTATGTGTTCTGGAATACCGGCCTCCACACTAGCTGATCCAGTTATCTCTGGATAATTTATTCATTTTCTTGTAGGGAAGAACTCTCTGTTTTTTGGCTGGGAGTTTGTATGCATGATTGTGTAATAAATCGCCCCAGACTTGTGGCTTACAGCCACTACTGACATTTCATTCCTGTCCTTCATGTTTCTGGAGGTCAACTTGCTCAACTAGGTAGTTCTCACTTGGGGTCTCTGTGGCTGCAGTGACAAGGTCTGGAATTCTTCCAGAGGCTTCCTCACTGACCTGTGTAGCTGTTGCAGTTACTTAGCTGGAACATCTGCCCTCTTCGTGTGGCGGAGCTTCCTCCGCCTTCCTCCGCCTTCCTCGACCTTCCTAGCACAGAGGTCGAGTCCCAAGAGCAAGCATTGTAAGAGATACTGCCCGAGCTGCGAGCTGCGTGGCCTTTTCTAGCCTGGTCTCAGGAATCATGTAACATTATTTCTCTTTCCCACATTCTCTTAGCCAAGGCAGTCATGAGGGGCTGCTCAGGTTGAAGTAGAGGAGATGGGAGGATCAGAGAATGTGCAGATCTCTCTCTTTTTTTTAAGTTTATTTATTTATTTTGAGAAAGAGAGAGCATGCAAGCAGGGAGAGGGAGAGAGAGAAAATCCCAAGCAGGCACCACTCTGTCAGCATGGAGCCTGATGCGGGCTGGAACGCACTAACTGTCAGATCATGACCTGATCTGAGGTCAAGAGTCGGACGCTTCATTGATTGAGCCACCCACGTGCCTCTGTGCAGATCCCTTTTTAAATCATTACACAGTACACAACAGTAAAAACAAATCCAGTACAGAATGGGCAAAAAACAGAGATGCTTTACCAAAGGTACAAAGAAGCACATGAAAAGAGGTTTTCAGTGTTTATTTTGAGAGAGAGTGCAAGTTGGGGAGGAACAGAGAGAGAAGAGGACAGAGGATCCAAAGTGGGCTATGTGCTGACAGCAGACAGCTTGATGCGCAACTCATGAATCGTGAGATCGTGACCTGAGCCAAAGTCGGACACTTAACCGACTGAGCCACCCAGGCACCCCGAAAAGATGTTTTTAAAAAATCATTACAGCACACATGCCTGGCTACCGACTGTTTTGATCTCATGATTTGGGAGGACGCGGGTGGGGGGGGGAGGAGTGGGGGGGAGGGGGCGGAGATTTGAGTTGACTGTTTCATCTGAAAACATTCAGCTGATATCTCTGTTTTCAGCCCCGTGAACCCCACCTGGTTTTAGATCTGGCATTGCCCAGTCCTGAGCCTCTTTGAGATTCTGGTAGCTTGGTTCTCTCCCTGAGAGACGTAGTCTGCTTGTGTTTGCACGCACCCTCACGTTTGCTCAGCTCTGCTGTCAGTTCACACTCCTCCACAGAAATGTTGTGTTCCAGAAGCATGGTGAAAATTTTTCCCTGCTGACAATCCCATGCACGTTCTGCTGTTGAGTCCTTTTTCCCTTCCCAACTCATATTTAAACGGAGTCTCGGAGGAGAGGTTATAGATGCTGTCTTCACTTTGCCTTCTTGCACTGGAAGCTTTAAAATAGAATAATGTGACATCCCAACAATGTATTTTGCCGTATCTTCATGCCAGTATATATAGCATCTTGTCCTCTTCAAAGGCTGCAGAGTGTTCTCTAGTCTGACCTCCTATAATATGTGTAGTCAATCCCCAGTTAATGTAAATTGTTTTAAATTTACTGCCATCATCGACAGGACTGCAGTGAGCATCCTTTGTTCATACATCTTTGCACACACGTTCAATATTTCCTTGGGATAAATTCTTAAAAATAAACCAGTGCCAAAGGATATATAACCTTTAAATTTTAGTAGTTAAAATGTCACATCACTCTTAAAAACCAGATGAGAATACTCTCATGAATAGTAAATGGAATACCTTTAGGAATCTAGGAAGGGGACTTTCCTAAGTGGAGGTGGGGGAGGAAATGTAGGCAGAGATGATAAGGTGAGGAAAGGAGTAGATAGGAATGTGTATAGCATGTTTATGGAATTAGAATGAGTATTTCTGTTGATTACTCTAAAATCAGAGTACACAGGATGGAGGCTTAAAAGCGCGGGGCTCTTTGACACCACGATGGTAAATTCCTGCCCATTCCCAGCTGATACTGGAGTGACATGAATCGCAAGGGGCAAATTGGGAGAGCTTTCCAAAACAGCCGGGTGTAAACATCCACTCAGAGAGGAGAGGCGACTTGAGCATGGTTTCTGCGAACTAAGCAGCTGGTTCCATGCCTTTGAGTATCTCCGATGGAATTAAGGACAGACGGGAGGATGTTCCGCACGGGTAAATGAGCAAGGTGCCGACAGAGCTGCAGAGAGCAGGTGCTGATTCTTTTCAGGAGGGCCTGAGGCAGTGGCAAGAGGAGCAGGAGAGGAAGGTGCGAGCCCTCTCTGAGATGGCATCTGAACAACTGAAGCGCTTTGATGAACGGAAGGAACTGAAACATCATAAAGAATTCCAGGACTTACGGGAAGTGATGGAGAAGAGGTGAGCGGGAACGTCCGTGTGCTCAGCCCGACCTCTGTCCCAGCATGAAACCCCAAGGGAAAGAGTTGACCTACTGAGGCTTTAAATATCGAAATAAAATAGCCAGTGAAGCTCATAACCTAGAAAAATGTCCAGCCTTGGAGAGGTGACCAAGGTGTCGCAAGGAGAGGGAGGCTTTTAGGAGAGGTAAGGTGAGACAGTTTCAGGAAGCATCCTGCCATTCTTCCTGCAGCTCCAGAGAAGCCCTGGGGCACCAAGAGAAGCTAAAAGCTGAGCATCGTCACAGAGCAAAGGTCAGAGCCTGGGAGAATTCTTGTGGGTGCGTCCTGGTGTGGCTCTAACCCGGGTCTTGCCTCCCTGTGACTCCCTTTACCTGCTGGGGGGAGGGGGGCCCATCTGTAAAATATGTAGCCCACACGGGGCTTGGGGAATGTAGAAACAGAAGGCCCGGCGCCCCTGGGAGGTAACCGGACGATCCCTCCTGCAGATTCTCAACCTGAAGCTGAGGGAGGCTGAGCAGCAGCGCCTGAAGCAGGTGGAGCAGGAGCGGCTGCGGAAGGAAGAGGGCCAGGTCCGCCTGCGGGGCCTCTATGGCCTGCAGGAGGAGGTGCTGCACCTCAACCAGCAGCTGGACGCCTCTGAGCAGCATAAAGATGTGCTGAAGGTGGACCTGTCCGCCATCCGGACCCGGGGCAACCAACTGTGCGGCCTCGTCTCGGGGATCATCCGGGCCACTTCTGAGGTGAGCGAGCTTCGGAGCGACCTGGTCTTCTGGCTCGGAAATGGACAGTCTTAGTGCAGATTTGTTTTCTGATTTAAAAGGAGTGCCTGGAAAAAAAAAAAAAAATGCTTGCTTACTGTAGAAAATAGCAAGATCGTTTGTTAGAGATAATAATCACCATTAGCGTTTTCTCTTTCTTCCCTGACAGGGAGTGTGCATGTGGGGGGTTACCCTTACCCCAAAGTGGACTTTTATACATCCAGAGTTTCTTATCTTAGGTTCAACAAATAATTGTTTATTCTGATTGCAAAATACTTTAGTTCATTCAGTAATATTTTGTTGAACACCTGGTGTGCTATGGTAAAAATTGAAACCTTACGACAGTGTATATAGCTTTTTTCCAGTTAACATTGTATTTTGAACACATAATTACTACAATCACTAAAAATATTTTGATGTTTGTTTTTTGTTTTTTTAAAGAATGTTTGTAATGTTTATTTACTTTTAAGAGAGGCAGGGGGTGGGGGCAGAGAGAGAAGGAGACGCAGAATCTGAAGCAGGCTCCAAGCTCCGAACGGTCAGCACAGAGCCCGATACAGGGCCTGAACCCACTAACCGGGAGATCATGACCTGAGCCTAAGTCGGACGCTTAATCAACTGAGGCATCCGGGTGCCCCTGATGTTTTTAGTTAAAGCAGTGTTAAAAAGTGCCAAGTATTGCCACAACACATGGCAGATATTCAGTATTTGATGAACACGTGGAATTGGATACTTCCCACATGTAATAATACCAAAAACGGTAGAAAAAGACATGCTTAATGTTGAACATTTAAGTTTCTGTGTTTTCACTACCATGCATAGCACTATAGTAATACCATCCTATATACGTCTTATTTGTATTTCTTTGAGATACATTTTTAGAAAAGGAATTACTGAAATAATTTTAAGGTTCTTGACTCTTACCCAAAAGTTGTACCAATTCACGTTTTTATGATTTTTATGTTCCTACCCTTAGTTCTTATTTCTTCTCAAGTTTTTGTTTTAAAAAGTCAGTGGAGGGTCTAGTTGGTTAAGCGTCTGACTCTTGATTTCGGCTCACGTCATGATCTCACGGTTCATGAGTTCAAGCCCCACGTTGGGTGCAGAGATTCCTTAAAAATAAAATCTTTAGAAATAAATGAAGGGGTGCCCGGCTGGCTCCGTCAGTGGAGCATCCAACTCTTGATCCTGGGATTGTGAGTTTGGGCCCCATGTTGAGCATGGAGCCTGCTGACCCACCTGCCTACATACATAGATGTACACAGTAATTAATTAATTTATTTAATTAATAAATTGGGAGGCCTCGTTGATTTAACAGGCAAAACTACAAAACACATTTGTAGGGCAATATACAAAATGATGGCAGCACTTCTCGATTCGTCTTACGATTCTGGTGGTCATATTCTAACAAAATAGCACACTGAAAGAAATGGGAACGTCACTCCGGCTTATATGCATTCTCATTTATGAGCAGAAATTCTAAATAAAAGATAAGTAGGGACGTCTGGGTGGCTCAGTTGGTTAAGCGTCCAACTTCAGCTCAGGTCATGATCTCGCTGCTCATGGGTTCGAGCTCCACATCGGGCTCTGTGCTGACAGCTCAGAGCCTGGGGCCTGCTTCGGATTCGGTGTGTGTGTCTCTATCTCTGCCCCTCCCCGCTCATACTCTGTCTCTCTCTTTCTCAAAAATAAATAATAAACATTTATAAATAAATAAATAATGATAAGTCAAATTTATCAGTGCCTCAAAACAATAATGTGCTATAACCAAAGAGGTATTATTCTAAGGATAATGAAAAGCTGGATCAATTGTTATGAAGTCTTTTCGTGAACTTAATTTCACTAATAGGTTAATGGAGCGAAGTCATATGTTTGTCTTGTTAGATGTTGTAAAAGTATATGCTGAAATTCTACATCCTTTCCTATTAAAAAATAATAGTAAATTAAAAACTAAAATGTGTTCCCAGGGTGCCTGAGTGGCTCAGTCAGTTGAGCGTCCAACTCTTGGTTTCGGCTCAGGTCATGATCTCATAGTTTTGTGAGTTTGAGCCCCACGTCACACTCTACACTGGCAGCACAGAGCCTGTTTGGGATTCTCTCCCCCTCACTCTCTGCCCCTCCCCACTTGTGCTGTCTCTGTTTCTCTCAAAATAAATAAACTTAAAAAAAAATGTTTCTCATGAACATGATAGATTATGTATCCATTTAAGACTACATTTTAGGGGCACCTGGGTGGCTCAGTCAGTTGAGTGTCTTATTGATATGGACTCAGGTCATGATCTTGGGCTCCTTGCTGAGCGTGGAGTCTGCTTGAGATTCTCTCTTTGTCTCTGTCTCTCTCACTCTCTCAAAACAACATTAAAAACATAGACTACATTTTATTTTATTTATTTATTTATTTTTAAAAATTTTTTTTTTCAACGTTTTTTATTTATTTTTGGGACAGAGAGACAGAGCATGAACGGGGGAGGGGCAGAGAGAGAGGGAGACACAGAATCGGAAACAGGCTCCAGGCTCCGAGCCATCAGCCCAGAGCCCGACGCGGGGCTCGAACTCACCGCGAGATCGTGACCTGGCTGAAGTCGGACGCTTAACCGACTGCGCCACCCAGGCGCCCCTAGACTACATTTTAGACATGCCATTAAAATTGGGAAAGAAATAAAAATGTACCATGTTGTTACAATAGTAACAAATTGTTGATGTCGTTAACATGTTTTAGCCAATAAAATGTAATAAGACAAAGGAGAAATATTTGAGGAAATGTAATTTGATAACAATATGATTATCTAC
The DNA here is from genome assembly GCF_018350215.1 of Panthera leo. Classification (NCBI taxonomy): domain Eukaryota; kingdom Metazoa; phylum Chordata; class Mammalia; order Carnivora; family Felidae; genus Panthera; species Panthera leo. The sequence goes on from NC_056691.1 coordinate 86,761,413, forward strand.
CTAGAAAGCCAAGAGTAAAAAGCTCTGAGCTATTAAAAATTTTTTTTAACGTGTATTTATTTTTGAGAGACAGAGCGTGAGCAGGGGAGGGGCAGAGAGAGGGGGAGACACGGAATCTGAAGCAGGCTCCAGGCTCTGAGCTGTCAGCACAGAGCCTGACGTGGGGCTTGAACTAACAGACCTCAAGATCATGACGTGAGCCGAAGTCGGACGCTTAACTAACTGAGCCACCCAGGTGCCCCAACATGGTATCATTTTCATCTAGACTGTTGTCACAAGCTTTTAAAGAATTATCCCAGCATTGTTGGTGAGAGCATGGAAAGATCCATACTCTGTGGATGTGATGGTTAATCAGTATTACCTTTAAGAGGACAGGAACGCAGTAGGTATCAGCATGTTGAATGTGGGTACTCCATTGGGTGCAACTGTTCCAATTTAGCAATGTATTGTGTGAGCTGTGATTCAGCTTCACAGGTGCCTGGGGAATAGACGCTAAGCTCTGTCTCTGTCACCCTGACAGAACGGCTTTCCTACAGCAGAGGACCAGGCTGTGGCTGAGAGAGCCCTGCAGGAAATGCGGGACCTCCTTACCAGCTTGCAGCAGGAGATCGCCAGGGCCTGTGAGGACAAGAGGAGGCAGGATTTGGAGGCCCAGGTAAAGCGGCAAGACTCACACATGCAGCAGGGGCCAGAGGTCCACAGAGAGACCCCAGCTCCCAGCCAGGGCCCAGGAGGGAAACAGAATGAAGGTGGGTGTTGGCGTGGATACGGTCCTTTAGCCCAGAATGTGAAAGGAGACAAGAATATGTTTGAATACCGTGTTAAGCTTCAGGACAATTTACCGGAACTGTTAACATAATGTAAAACTCTGTACGTTTACTGAATTACATTCAGTTTGGTTGATGCGGAGCCTGACTTCCAGCACTTGCCACGAGGATTTGAAATTCTGTATAATTCTAGTAGATGTATCATCCCAGGTTTTGCTGCTCTGACTTTTTAAAATAAACATTACGCAGTGTATGTTCACTGCATATGTAAGAGAATCAGTCGAGCATATGGTTGAGAATGCTGGCTTTAGAGCCAGGTCCATGGGAATGTGGTTTTTCTACTTCCTGGCAATGCGACTTTGGCAAATTAACCTTTCTATGCCTATTTCCTTATGTAGAAAGTGAAGATAATGATGGTATCTACTTCCTAGGGTCCTTGAAAGCCATTAATACCTATATCAGCTGATTAGAACAGTGCCTGGCTCGGGGCGCCTGGGTGGCTCAGTCAGTTGAGCGTCCGACTTCGGCTCAGGTCATGATCTCACGGTCCGCGAGTTCGAGCCCCGCGTCAGGCTCTGTGCTGACAGCTCAGAGCCTGGAGCCTGTTTCAGATTCTGTGTCTCCCTCTCTCTCTGACCCTCCCCTGTTCATGCTGTCTCTCCCTGTCTCAAAAATAAAATAAACATTAAAAAAAAAAAATTAAAAAAAAAAAAAAAAAAAAAGAGAACAGTGCCTGGCTCACGTGAAGTGTTCAGTGAGTACGATTACGAGAGCCTCTCTTCTCTTCCTCAGACCTCCAAGTAAAGGTCCAAGACAGTACGATGCGGTGGTACCACCAGCTGCAGGATGTTTCCAGTCGGTGCGTGTTGGCCTTTGAGGAGCTGACCAACAGCAAAGACAGTCAGGTACGGAGGGCTGTAAGTTGCGAGCTGTCTGGGCCTGGGAGTGCTCCGAACAGCCCCGTGTCCCAGAGGAGTGTTGCTAGCACGTCACCTTCCCTAATCCTGCTGTCATCTACTCCACTCTTCCGGACACGGTTTGCCCTCTCACTGTTCTCTCCTGGCAGGCCAAAAAGGTAAAGATGGACCTCCAGAAAGCTGCCACCATCCCAGTGAGCCAAATCTCCACCATTGCAGGTTGGTCAGAGGAGTTCAGAACATGGCCCTTCGCTTCACTTTGTTATTCTGTACGACTCCACATCTACTCATCTGTAAGGTTCCCGTAGACAGAGTCTGTTCCAACAAATGACATGACGTTGGGTCAGGCACGTATAAGTTATGTCTTACTCTCTTTTGTTTCCTCTTCAACATGTAGAAGGCGATCATTACGTGTTTGTTGACTTGATTTATAAATAAGCTGTATATCAACAGTAAATTATTTAAGAAGGGTCTTACCTGAAGTTGAAAGTTACTGCTGAAGGGGCGCCTAGGTGGCTCAGTCAGTTGGGGTCTGACTCTTGATTTCGGCTCACGTCATGATCTCACAGTTTGGGAGTTCGAGCCCCACATTGGGCGCTCTGCTGTCAGCACAGAGCCTGCCTCAGATCTTCTGTCTCCCTCTCTCTGCCCCTCCCCTGCTTGCACTCTCACTCTCTCAAATAAAGTAAACATAAAAAAATATATCACAAGAATCCATATTTAGAAAAAAGTTACTGCTGAAAACATCACTCAGGGAACCTAGGATGTAACACACATTCGTTGCTTTTGTTCTACAACATGAGCCATTAGCTTATCCAAGCTCGAAACCTGCCTGAATATTTTTTTTCATGTTTAGTTTTGAGAGAGAGAGAGACACAGTGCGAGCAGGGAAGGGGCAGAGAGAGAGACACACACAGAATCCAAAGCAGCTCCAGGCTCTGAGCTGTTAGCACAGAGCCCGGCATGGCGTTCAAACACACAAGCTGTGAGATCATGACTTGAGCTGAAGTCAGACGCTTAACTGACTGGGCCACCCAGGCTCCCCTAAACCTGCCTTCCTACTTTAGAACATCTTCCTTTTCTCTCCAGAGACTGAGCTTTAGAGAGTGAGAACCAGACAGGGGGAAGTCCCTTTTTTCTCTTCATTCAGAAGCAGAGGTTCGTTTTTGTAGAGCTCAAGGTGTGGAAGCCTCCAAGTTGCAGGCCATGCTGCCCAGTGGCTGGGGAGCACGAACAGCTGAAAAGCTGCTCTGACTTAGCATGGGCCCGCTTGCCCTAATTCACTTGTTGCCTGGAAAGCGTAGAAAAGTTATAATTCCTGCCCACAAGAGGCTCTGTGATGGAACTTATGTATCACCCTGCTGGTTCTCTCTGGATCAGGACAAGGTATAAATCAATAACCGCATATCACCTCTGGGCTTTAAAGTGCTGTTTCCTTTGCTGGCAACAGCAACAGGGGCGAGGTTGACCTGTTCCCCTTCACTGCTGTCCTTAGGGTTGTCCCCAGTCCTGACCCCTCAGCCAACCACAGACCGCTTTGCTCCCTCCTTCAGCGGGAAAATCCAGCGGGTGGGACACTCAGATGCCAGCCTTTTCCACGCGTACACACGTGTACCCCTGCCTCTTAGTCCATGTCTGCATGTGGAGGGAGGTATTGTCCGTGCACGCTTCCCCTTCTGCCTCTGCCTTTGTTCCCCGCTCTCCCATCCCCTTCAAGACTTGCCTCATCGCTTATCACCTAATCTCCTGGTTTCTGCAAAATTACTCCCTTTTACAGGCTCCTTTTCTTTTATTTATTTATTTATTTATTTATTTATTTATTTATTTATTTTTAAATTTTTTTCTTTTTAACGTTTATTTATTTTTGATACAGAGAGAGAGAGAGACAGAGCATGAATGGGGGAGGGGCAGAGAGGGAGGGAGACACAGAATCGGAAGCAGGCTCCAGGCTCTGAGCCATCAGCCCAGAGCCCGACGTGGGGCTCGAACCCATGGACCGCGAGATCGTGACCTGAGCCGAAGTCGGACGCTTAACCGACTGAGCCACCCAGGCGCCCCGAGGCTCCTTTTCTTTTAAACATGCTGAGTTACTCACATCCTAAAGTATGTTTCCTTTGGTTCAAGATCTGTCTTTTCTAGCCTTCCTCACATATCTCTTTGGTCCTGGTGATTATTCCCTTCTTTACGAACTCTGTTCCTTTGGCTTCCATGGCAACATGAATTTCCAGGTTCTCCTGCCACCTTCCTTCCTCCTTTGTGGGCTCCTCAGTCTCCTGTCCCCACCCTAATCCCTAACTGGAGGTGCTTCCCAGGAGTCCGCTGTCACCCTTGGTTCCCAGTCCACTTACCCTCAGGGCTTCAGATGCTGTCTCTGTGCGGGTGGCTCCCCAGTGTCCCTCTGGTGCGCTCTTAGAGCTTCAGAGCCCCTTGCTCTGGCCCCTGGGGGACGTCTGCCGGTGTCTCTCTCCTACCCCACGTTCAGGGTATGCAGACATCAACTCCCCATCCTCCTTTATGCCTCCTTTTCCCCTGTTTGCTCTCAGGAACCAGAGCACCACTGGCAACTCCGGCACCTTGGCTGGAACCCTGGGAGTCCTCCCCCTGGCTGCTCTCTCTGTTTCATTCTCCACATCTGATCAGGCTCTAGTTTTGCTGGTCTTCACTTTTCTGGATATTTCTTGACTATGTTCCCTTTGTCTGCACCATCACTGTGAGTCTTTGAAGAGTCAGATGCAGACTTGCTCTAGAGTTAGTGCTCAGTACATGCTGAATGACTGGGAAAGAAATGATCTCATTCCTGCCTCTTTAAAGGCAGTGGTTAAATTCGGAGCAGAATTTAATCTCTTTGGTGCTGGTGTGGCATATGGGATGTAGGAGGCCATGTCAGCCCTAGGGTTGGGGTGGAGAGGCATGGGGGAAGGAATTGACAGGGAATTTGGCCAGTGGGGTCCTTTGAAACCATCAGTAAAGTAGTACTGAAGTATGACTTAGTAGGAGTGGGTGCTACTATTTTGATAGCTCACTAAGTTTTGAGTAATGGAGACCAGTTCAGATCTGCATAGGCCAAAAAAGAAAAAGACATTTAATCTAAAGATAAAGGGGTGTTTCTCAGAATCTACTGGCAGGAATGGGACTAGGCCTCAGAAGCTAGAAACCTTCAGACACTTTTCTTTCATTTTCCTTCTGTACATCTCTTATTAGGTAGACCACTGGTCTTTGGTCCACTTGGCAGGTGCAAGTCCCCGGTGTTTGTGAGCGTGTGTGTTGCAGGGCCAGTCACCTCCAGGACGTGACTCTGTGAGCTGGCTGATTGGCTCAGCTGGTCTACTCCTAATCAAACTGTAGCCAGTGTGGGCTTGGGGCTTACAGGATCCGGAATACAAATATAGCCGCCAGGAGCCCGCTTCTGTGCATCTGAGGATGGAGGGCAGGTCCCAGAGGAGGGGGTAGTCACTGAGAGCTGGGAAGATCCCTTAGAATGGTTTTCCTAGAGATGCAAATGACTACTTTAGGGACGCCAGCTATGGCCCACGGGATCTGTGGCCATTCAACAGCTATGTCCGTCCTGTTTATCTCTCTGGTATGTCGATTTCAGAATTTGTTCATTCCCAAATAAGGAATTCCTTTGAAATAGTACCATGCCTTCTGTACTCCGGCATCCTGGACAATATACATCTGCTTGTCGTGTACTTTTCTGCAACAGTATTTTGACGTTAGACTCTGACTTTGTGTGGGGCTGCCCGGCTGGGTTTTCATGGAGGCTTTCTTACTGCAGTGATGAGAAGCAGCGTGGCCTGCAGTTGAATCTTTTAACTGACTTTATCTCTGTCATACCCAGGCTCAAAGCTGAAGGAGATCTTTGACAAGATCCACAACCTGCTCTCCGGAAAACCAGTTCAGTCTGGCGGGCGCTCTGTGTCCGTCACACTTAACCCACAGGGCCTGGATTTTGTCCAGTACAAGCTGGCAGAGAAGTTTGTGGTGAGAAACTTTGTAACCAGAGGTATGGGGATGGCCCTGTGTGCCGCCCTTCTGCTTCTCTCCAGAGTAACCAAGGGGTCCCGTCTCTGCTCCCGCAGAAACAAGGAGAGGAGGAGGTGGCCTCTCACCACGAAGCGGCATTCCCCATTGCGGTTGTGGCGTCTGGGATCTGGGAGCTCCACCCCCGAGTGGGCGACCTCATTCTCGCACATCTCCACAGGAAGTGTCCCTACTCAGTTCCCTTCTACCCACCTTTCAAGGAGGGAATGGCTTTGGAAGACTACCAGAGGTGAGGTAGTTTTTCTCCTCACTCACTCTCCCCGGGGTCTGAATAAAATACAGAGAGAACTGCGGTTTGCTCTCCCTCCCTTCACAACTCCTCATATGTACCTTGACTTTGTATCAGAGAATCCAGTGTCTTTTGTGCAGACTCGCTGCTTTGGGAATTTGTGGATTCAGCTGCAATAGTCAGTACAGTTTAAGAAAAAGAATATTGGATCTAGAATTAGGGGGCAGGAGGGGTCTTAGAATTTGGCCCTGCTTCATCATTTAATAGATTTGCAGAGTGGGGCAGTCACGTAAGCTCTTTGAGCATCATTTTCCTTATTTGCAAATGGGGGTCGTAACATCCATCAATCCTGTGAGTTTGGGGCTCCTGGCTGGCTCCTTCAGGAGAGTGTACAACTCTTGATCTTGGGGTTGTGAGCTCGAGCCCCACGTTGGTGCAGACAATGCTTAAAAACAGAATGTTAAAAAAAAATTTGTGAGTTTACCTCGCAAGGGTTATGTGATGATGCACAGATGTGATTGTGGATATGTGTGCTTTGCAAACAAAGTTTTCTGCAGAGGTAATGATATATAATCATATAAGAAGAATAATGCTAAAAATGGGTGCCTGGCTGCCTCAGTGGGTAGAGCATGCAACTCTTGATCTCGGGGTTGTGATTTCCAGACCCACATTGGGCCCTAGGGCTTATTTAAAAAAATAATAATATAAGGGGCACCTGGGTGGTTCAGTTGGTTGAGTGTCCAACTCTTTTTAAAAAATTCTTTTTAATGTTTATTTTTGAGAGAGAGAGAGCATGAGGCTTCAGGCTCTGAGCTGTCAGCACAGAGCCCGATGTTGGGCTCGAACCCATGAGCTGTGAGATGACCTGAGCCCAAGTCGGATGCTTAACCCACTGTCACCCAGGTGCCCCCAAAATTAACCGTCTCTTCATTTCGGTTCAGGTCATGATCTTGTAGCTTGTGGGATTGAGCCCTGTGTCAGGTTTTGTGCTGACAGCATGGAGCCTAGTTGGGATTCTCTCTCCCTCTCTCTCTGCCCCTCCCTACCCTCAAAATAAATAAATATTTAAAGTAACAATGCTAATAATAATGCTAAATGTAACAGTACTAGGTTGTTTCTTTTAGCCATAAAAAATAAGTGATTTGTCACCCTCACTTTGGCCTTGTCACATTGAATTTTTTCTTCCCACACAGGACCCTTGGCTACCAAGTGAAGGACTCCAAAGTGGAACAGCAGGACAACTTTCTAAAGCGCATGTCTGGGATGATCCGACTCTATGCCGCCATCATCCAGCTCCGGTGGCCGTACGGAGGCCGACAACAGGTGGTAGAAAAGACTTGCTCTCAAGAGAGAGGCCAGACTATATTCGTGTATTCTGTCCACAGGGACTATTGCCCTTCTTGCCAAGCGGGCAGTCTGGTTACATGATGATGTATTGTCGCTCCCTAGGTATGTTCTAGAGAAGTTGATGTTAACTATTAGGAAGTTTTGGACCATCAGAACCTTTTGTTCAGTGATTGAGTCAGCTGAGGCTTTAAAGAACTGAGTTTATAAGAGGGTCTGTGAGATGAGAGTCTGTGGTAAACCAGTCATTAAGGTTCTATAGAAGATTCTATTAGATGGAGTGAGTCTAAATGACAGGGTCAGGGCACCTGGGTGCCTCAGTCGGTTGAGTGTCTGACTCTTGATTTCGGCTCGGGTTGTGATCCACGGGTTGTGAGATCGAGCCCCACGTTTGGCTCCACGCTCAGTGCAGAGTCTGCTTCATATTCTCTCTCTGTCTCTGTCCCTCTTCCCCACTCGTGCTGTCTCTCAAAATAAAAATAAAAATGACACAGTGTCATTTTATTATTTATTTATTTCTAAGTAAGCTCTAGGCCCAACGTGGGGCTTGAACTCACAACCCTGAGATCAAGAGTTGCTCGCTCTGGGGCACCTGGGTGGCTCAGTCGGTTAAACCTCTGACTTCAGCTCTGGTCATGATCTCATGGTTCATGAGTTCAAGCGCACTTCAGGCTCTTTGCTGACAGCTTGGAGCCTGGAGCCTGCTTCTGATTCTGTGTCTCCCTCTCTGCCCCTCCCGTCCCCTGTTCATGCTCTCTCTTGAAAATAAATAAACACTTTTTTAAAAGTTATATTTATTTTAAATAATCTTTACATCCAATGTGGGGCTCAAACTCACGACCCTGAGATCAAGAGTCACATGCTCTTCTGACGAGCCAGCCAGGCCCCCCCAAAAGTAAATAAACAAACAAACAAAAAAAGGGTCGCTCGCTCTACCGACTGAGTCAGCCAGGCGCCCCGTCACTGTCATTTTAGACCTGGTTGGTGCCTCACATCACAGATGAGCAGATGGAGTCCCAGCGAGCTATAGTGACATAGTCAGTGACAAAGCCACGGCTGGGGTGCGGGTCTTCGACTTGCCAGCCTAGTGCTTTTCTCAAAGGATACAGATTAGAGATGGAGAAGTTAATGTACTCAGAGACCTAAGAGAAGGGAATGTAAGTTGATTGAATCCAAGTTTTTATTGTGTACCTGCTGTGTCCCACGTTCTGTGCTAAAGGTCCCAAGAATAATAAATAAACCTCTGTATGGATAACTGTTGGTCAGTGGACTCCCTGAAACCAGAGCTGTCAGATGTGGACTGAAGGGATCCTGTAGAGAATGTGTGGGTTCCGGTGTGTTGGGACATTTGAAAACAGAATTTGTTCGGCTTGTGCTGTGTCTGCCCTGCGGCCTGTGCTTGATTGAGATGATCTGGGGGTTCATGTCACTTAGAAATGGCTGGATGATAACGTTGGGAGTTTAGATCTCCGGATACAAGGAGAGCAAATCATGACCAAGTGTCTTCGCTCCCAGATTCACCCTCACGGCTTAAATCATGGCTGGCGCTGGTTGGCACAAATCTTAAATATGGAGCCCCTGTCAGATGTGACAGCCACTCTCCTCTTTGACTTCTTGGAGGTATGTAATGCAGTTATCACACGAGAGGGGGACAGTGGTTGAAGCAGCCTTGTGCCACTGCATGGCGTGAATCGGGAAGCAATATGGAAATAGGCTATTGGTGAACAGCATCAGGATCCAGTCTTACACATTTTTTCCCAAGTGCTAAAGACAAACCTGGCTTTTGGGTTTTCTTCCCACTGTGCTTTCCTTCTCTGTGCGGTTGTGTTCTCACGGTAAAGAAAAAACTGTACATCCCAGCACCAGCAAAAAGGGATGTTTGTTTTAAGGATAGAGAAGTGACTCCCAGAACCAAGGGTAGGATGTATGATTGACTCTCATGTGGGCCTGGAACTAGGAACTAGAATGTCACCAGGTACCAAGAGTCCCTTTGGGGCCACACGGTCCTTCTTGTGCTCTTCCCGTAGGCTGCTCATTCTTGCTCCTTAGGCCAGTTTTCTCTAGATCTCTGCACGGTGGAGAAGGTGGCCATCCTGGGCTATAGCCCTCTGCCTCAGTGCGGTCACCTAGTGTAGTGGAACTGGCGGCTCACTTTTGTAATCCCTCGTTCCCAGGAGAGCAAATATGATCAACCAGCCTTGACCACATATCTCCTTCATCCAGAAGGTTCTATACAGTCCTGTCTGCCTATGAAGGGCCACCACTGTAGAGTGAGGGTAAGGGTTTCTGTGGACAGGAGACATTTCTTAAAGGATAAAGGCTTAGGGCACATACCATAACAGATGTGGGCCATCGGGCCTATGATGCCAAATGCTTCCAGTCACCCTGGAGCTTCTGAAGTCACAGGACGTGAGCAGAGACCATGAATAAATTTGAGAACATGGTGGTGCCCTGCTTACTAAGGTTGGGAGGAACACCGCACCTTTGGAAAGGTTTCCATTCAGTAGACTCGAAGAAGAATAATTAAGTTAGACTCACATTCTCTGGTTTGTGAAAATACCTGGTTTCTTGGCTGTCTTATTTCACGGAGGTATTGTCCTATACAGACAAATGCTTCAGAAGAAGGTTGGGTCTTTCCATTTGTTCCCTTGCTTAGCTAGCTAAGTGGCATTGTGACTGAAACTCTTGGTAGGAGGGAAAGGCAAAGGGCTGGTGTGCTTTATGGGTCTTTGGGTCTCTTGGGTGAGTGTGAATTTGCCTTCTCCTCTCTGATGATGCCTGTCTTCCCCTGGAGGTGTGTGGGAATGCCCTCATGAAGCAGTACCAGGTACAGTTCTGGAAGATGATACTTCTCATCAAAGAGGACTACTTCCCCAGGTATGTGACCTGTTGAACAGACACCACGGGATTCAGTGAGTAAAACCCATGCTGTCGAATGCCCTTGGGTGCCTCTGGGTTTGACTCTGTTAAAAGCAGTTGTATTGGGGCGCCTGGGTGGCTCAGTCAGTTGAGCATCGGACTTCGGCTCAGGTCATGATCTCACAGCCCAGCTCGTGAGTTCGAGCCCCATGTCAGGCTCTGTGCTGACAGCTCAGAGCCTGGAGCCTGCTTCAGATTCTGTGTCCCTCACTCTCTGCCCCTCCCCCTCTCTCACTCTGTGTCTGTCTCTCAAAAAAAAAAAAAAAAGACCATCGTATTAAGTGTGACATCTTCTCCTATCCTTCTTTTTGATATTTGAGTAAGTGCTTTTGAACTCTAGTGAGAGTTTCTTAAACATTATTGGCTAAATGAAAAAATGAATTAGGAAGATTCTGGATTCAGATACCTGACATGTCTTTAACTCTGTTTTCCAAACTCCCCCAGCTAATCAGGGATGGTGATTACATGCGGTCGTGAATTAAACCCAAAGAGTCAAGCTCCCTTAATAAATCAGTTGGAGAAACTGATCTGTCGGCCAGTTTGCTTGACTGTCATGGCGTCTGCCTCTGGGTGCCCTTCTCATTCCTCTCAACACTGTCATTTCGGGGGGCGGAGAGAGACCTTGGCAGCACCCATCCTGTCTGCTCACAGAGATCTTGGAAAGGAACGTCCTCTCCTTCATCCCCTGGTTTGAAAAGAAGGCTGAGACCATTTGGAAGAATGACAGCATCCTTGGTCCAAAAGACCTCTGCCCAAGTCGTTTGATCTCCCCCTTCTCCTGCTTCCCGTAGATCGGCAGTGCCCCTAACTCCTCTAAAAGGGACGGGGCAATCATAGCTGTCACTTGCGTATTGTCTTCCTCTTCCTACAGGATTGAAGCCATCACAAGCTCAGGACAGATGGGTTCCTTCATACGCCTCAAGCAGTTCTTAGAGGTAAGAGGTCCTTAGATCAACATGTCTCGAGCTGTTGTTGACCTTGAAGGCGCCTGTGTCTGACAAGTCCTGGACCTCTGTGCTCTCGGATTACAGTCTCTTCCTATTTTTTTTGAACCTTACTTTTTTGTCCAGGATTCCCCTTAACATTAAGGGTTGCTGTTTCGTCATCCTAGATGTCACTGTCCCTACTGCCTGTGGGGAAGCTATCCTAAGGGATGAATAAAATATCCTTAATGAATCTGGTCTCACTGATACATGTTTTTGTTTTGCGGGATTTTTTTAGTTTATGTATTTATTTTTGAGAGAGAGAGCATGAGCACAGAAGTGGCAGAGACAGAGGGAGAGAGAATCCCAAGCAGGCTCCACGCTGTCAGAGCCTGACGTGGGGCTCAAACCCACAGAACCGCGAGATCATGACCTTGCTTAACTGACTGAGCCACCCAGGCGCCCCTCGCTGATATATGTTTTACAGGCTGGCCAGGGTTCCTTTCTCAGTGTCTGGCCAGGGGAACTGGGAAATTTGGTCACTTTTTCTCTATGACAAGAGACTGCACTTTCGGCCAGACTCCTCCCCTGTTTCTAAGTGCTGAAACCCTCTTTAAAGAGGTTAAGTATGACAGACACCGTAGAAGCCTCTGGTGGGTCTGCCAAGACAGCCCACTGACTTCCACTTTCCAGTAGCCCAGTGGGCAAACGGGGGTCGCGAAGGACAAGGCCGGGCGCTGGGAAACGAGGCGGGGGCAGCATGACCAGCAGCATTCCCCTTGTCCTCTGCTGCAGTTCATACAGAAGCAGGAGTCTTCTGCACCGCCATTGGTCTTTTCCCGGTGTTGACCACTGTCCCGTGGGACTTAAGCTTGCTGTCCCTCAAAGCTTCCAGCTGGTAATTGTGGGAAGGCACGTTACCAGAAAATCATTGTTTTCTCCATCTTTCCCTGACCAGAAATGTTTGCAGCGCAAGGAGATTCCTGTCCCCAAGGGCTTTCTGACCTCCTCCTTCTGGCGTTCCTGATGGCACCCCGGCGCCCACCATCTCTGTTCTGTTGCAGAGGGACAGTAATAAAGCAACTGAAAACAGCTGCATTTGGGAGAAGTCCTATCAGATTTAGAAATCTACCAACCTGTGCTTTTATATATTTGTACCCATGACTAGGAGAGGAGATCGTTCAGGGGTCCCAGAATCTAGGAGGTCTCTCGTAGGTTGGACAGTCCTTAAGGGATCCACATGACAGAGTAAATGGAATCGGCTTTTCTCACTTCTACAAATATGGTGAGGTGTTTAGTTCTTGGTCTCATCCTTCATTTCCTTTGTCTCTGCTGTCTTTCAGAAAGTAGGTGGTACCTTAACCATTTCCCTCTGAGCTGAAGTAAGCCCCCCACGCCTACTCCCCCGCCCTGCTGCCCCTCCCCAGAGTACAGGTTAATAGTTGAGGCCCAAATGCTTACATGAAAGTCTGGGCTATGGTGGTTTTGTTTTCTCAGCTTGTGGAGTAATCGTAAATTCAGGGGAAATGCCTGATGCAGACGTGGATTAAGCCCCAAATTGTATCAGAGATAGTTTAGCATCCGGGATTAGGACTGTTGATACATGTCATATTGAACAGGAAGCACTGTTTGTCCTTTTAATTGGGACTTTGCCCCCTGAAGGACTAGGGGTGCAGGAGCCAGAGCAGGTGTGGGGTTTTGTTTGTTTATTTGTTTGTTTCTGAATTTGAATTAAGTTGAGCTGAGATGGGTTTGCAACACTATACAAGAGCCGAGCATCTACAGGCAATGATTCAGGGGTTAAATGAAGGTGTTCGGGAGGAACTGAGAACTGCTTTATAATTGTTTACATGTCCTGAATGAAGAATGATGATAGATTTGCCTGAATAAAGCCACGACAGAAATTCAGAACCCGGCTGTTCAGATAAGAATTGAGATTTGTTTTACAAAAGACTCGCCGTCTTTTGTAGTGCAGAGGTAGGGATATACCCCTCTGTACCACCTGTTGTGTGTGGGGATGTGTTTTGGGGAGTGGGGTATTCCCTGGTACTCCTGAGTGGCTTGAAGTAACACACTATGAATTGTTGACTATGGTGCCAAAAAATAAGTAATAAAGCTTGATTTTAAAAAACCCACTGCTGGTTGATGTGACCAATTTCCTCTGCCCTGAGCTGTGTACATCACAGCTGTGTGCATGGTCAGGCACAGGCCTAGCTATAGAATGGTATATGTTCCTCCCTATTTTGTCTTCTTGACCTTCACCTAGGAAGATTTTTCTTTCTGTCATTCCTTTTCCGGAATTATGTACCTGACCTTGTTTCATCTAGCAGAAATGGAAAAGTACTGAAGTCTTTTCATGTGGATACAACAGAATGAACTCTGGGGAAGGCGTCAGAAGACTTGGTGAATTCACTTTTAGGTTTCGTGGCCTTGGGTGGGTCATTCTCTGAACCTCAGGATCACCACCCCTGCAAAAACACACGACGGGGATTAGTCATGAGATGAGCAGTTTTCAGTGCTCTGTAGCTTCCCAGCCAGTGTGTCGGCACAGATCTCCCCCTGTGGGGCCTGAGGTGGGCGGAGCCCCCAAGGCCAGTTGTTATTTGCACTTGCCCTCTTACCTGTGCTTTACAGATGGCATTATTGTCCATGTATCATGACAAGAAACAGGTCAGGGAGCACTGACCTAGTGTTGAGTGGACGGGGCCTGGCCCTATAGTCAAGGTCAACATAGGGAGGCTTTGTGCAGATTTTATTTATTTATTTTTAAATTTACTATCTTCGTCATTTTATATTTTTATAATTTTTTTTTAACATTTATTTATTTTTGAGACAGAGAGAGAGAGCATGAACGGGGGAGGGTCAGAGAGAGGGAGACACAGAATCTGAAACAGGCTCCAGGCTCTGAGCTGTCAGCACAGAGCCCGACGCGGGACTTGAACCCACGGACCGCGAGATCATGACCTGAGCTGAAGCCGGATGCCCAACCGACTGAGCCACCCAGACGCCCCTGTGCAGATTTTAAAAAGGCATCCTTTCCTTCAAGATGCTACTGCCATCTGCTGGAATAGAACCACGAATCCGTGGTAGCCCAAGGTGCAGGGGGCCTAGAGAGTCTGCATGGCTTTACGTGGAGCCCTAAGAGAACCCCGTGATCCTCTGTACCACAGCATTTTGGCTATATGTGAGCTATAGTGCAGTCCTAGGTACGATCATCTACGGGAAAGCTCCAAAAGTGAAAGGTGAAAAATCACCGGACAAAATGATCGCCGAGGGCCGTTCCACTTTGAAATTTTTTTTAATGTTTATTTATTTTTGAGAGAGAGCACAAGGAGGGGAGGGGCAGAGAGAGAAGGAGACCCAGAATCCGAAGCAGGTGCCAGGCTCCCAGCCGTCAGCACAGAGCCCGACGCGGGGCCCAAACCCATGAACCATGAGATCAGGACTTGAGCCAACGTCGGACGCTTAACTGACTGAGTCACGCAGAAGCCCCAGGCTGTTTCACTTTGAATCCACTAGTCCACAGAAAACACCTCTCCTGTTATTTGAATGTTCTTTCTCCAGACATGTTTAACAGTCCTGCACATGTCACTTGATGCTTGGAATTCCTGATAGGTTCTTGATGGTAAACCAAGAAAGGAGAGCATTAAGGAAGCCAGGTTTTTGATACTCTGATAGTGTTGCCTTCAGAGATACTGATTGCCAGCTGATAGATGCAACCCCTGGTGGCCAGTAGCATCAGATTCCTCTGAGTGGAATACTAAGGCCTGCATCCAGTTTTTAAATTCAAGTACTCACTTGCCTGCTTGCTTCCTTTTAAGCTTGACCTCATTTCTCAGGCTGACTGCCCATATTTTTGTTGTATCATTGTCCTACGTCATTTTTAATGTTTATTTGTTTTTGAGAGAGAGAGAGAGCACGAGCCAGGGAGGGACAGAGAGAGAGGGAGACACGGAATCCGAAGCAGGCTCCAGGCTTCAAGTTGTCAGCACAGAGCCTGACGCGGGGCTCGAACCCGTGAACCTCGAGATCATGACCTGAGCCGAAGTCAGACTCAACCAACTGAGCCACCTAAGTGCCCCATGTCCCTACATCATTTTAAAACAAATTTGATGATGAGTTGAAAATTCCAACAGGAGAGAACCCCTGCACATCCCTTGGATAGAAGAATGGAATTGTTCTGGAGAGTTCCTTCCCCTACTCTTCAAGCTTCCTGCAATGAAAGCAGTGACCTAACTAGGTTTGGGTGTCTTCCGTCTTAGTGCTAGGACAGCCAAGGGAGCCGCAGAGCTTCATACAGGTGCCTCAGCAGGCCTGGCCTCTCACATCCCGTTTTTTTTGTTTTTTGTTTTTAAATGTTTATTCATTTTTGAGAGGGTGTGAGTGGGGAAGGGGCAGAGAGAGAGAGAGAGGGAGACACACAATCTGAAGCAGGCTCCAGGCTCTGAGCTGTCAGCGCAGAGCCCGACATGGGGCTCGAACTTGTGAATCAGCCAGATCATGACCTGAGCCAAGTCAGACACTTAATTGACTGAGCCACCAAGGCACCCCTAGGCCCCATTTAAAAAAGATAGCATTTATACAGATGATATATTCAAGAAACATTTTTCTTGTAGCTTCTTCAGGATGCTTAACACTAAATGTAGTACATGATCCTGAATTGGAACCTGTAACAGAAAAAAAATCTTTGTGTGTTGTCTTATAAAGGACACTTGGTCAATTGGCAAAACTTAAATAGGTCTTACTTTTTTTTTTTAAATGTTTAGTTGTTGGGGGGGGGGGGGGCGAGTGGGGGAGGGGCAGAAGAGCCAAAGCAGGCTCCGTGTTGACAGCAGAGAGCCCGATGCAGGGCTTGAACTCATGAACCGTGAGATCATGACCTGAGCTGAAGCCGGACACTTAACTGACTGAGCCACCCAGGCACCCAAAACTTGAATAAGGTCTGTGAGTTAGGCAGTAGTATTATGTCAAGATCAATTTCCCGATTTTGATCATTATACTGTGGTCATAAAAATGAATATCCTTGGGGCACCTGGGTGGCTTAGTCTGTCGAGTGTCCAGCTTCGGCTCAGGTCATGATCTCAGGGTTTGTGAGTTCAAGCCCTGCATCGGGCTCTCTGCTGTCAGTGCAGAGCCTGCTTTGGATCCACTCTGCCCCTTCCCCACTCACACTGTCTCAAAAATAAATAAACATAAAAAAAAAAAAAATCCCTGTTCTTAAGAAATACTCATGAAGTATTTGGGAGTAAGTAAATGTGTCTGCAACTTATTCTCAAACAGTTCAGGTAGACAATATATGTCTACTGTGTATGTAAGTATACACATACACAGAATAATAAAGCAGATGTGTCCAAATGTTAACAAATGGGGGGGAATCTGTGTGAAAGGTATATGGGATTTCCTTCTATTTTTGTAACTTTCTGTAAACTTGGAATTATTTCAAAAATAAAAAATCTGGGCGCCTGAGCGGCTCAGTCAATTAAGCATCCAACTCTTGATTTCAGCTCAGGTCATGAACTCACGGTTCTGAATTCTAGCCCCAAGTCAGTGTCTGCATCGCGGAGCCTGCTTAGGATTCTCTCTCCCTTTTTCTCTGCCCTTCCCCCACTCATGCTTGATCGCGCACACTTTCTCTCTCTCAAAATAAACAAACTTTAAATTTTTCGAAAAGGCAAAAGGTGAACCTCCCCCTCCCCCCCCAAAACTCCAAACAAACAAAAGTCATGGGTACAGTTCTGATGAAGTGACAAAGTCAAGCTCTAGAACCTACAGTCCTGAGAACAGGGCTTTGGTGATGGTTACCTTGAAGCCAGCATCTCATAAGCAGGGTGAAAAGTTGAATGAATAGATTTTGCAAAATGCTTCCTACTTAAAGTGAAATAGGTGACTTGGTAGAAATTTTTTTTTTAATGTTTATTTTTGTGAGAGCATGAGTAGGGGAGGGGCAGAGAGACACACACAGAATCCAAAGCAAGCTCCAGGCTCTGAGCTGTCAGCACAGAGCCCGACATGGGGCTTAAACTCACAAACTGCGAGATCATGACCTGAGCCAAAGTCAGAAGCTTAACCAACTGAGCCAGCCAAGCGCCCTGGTAGGAGTTTAATTCATGGAGGATGTGATTTACATCTTGGGAGAGCTTTGGTTTGAGCTAAAAGTTCTGGGAGCTCGGAAGATAGATCCATTTCATTTAGGTCAGCTTTGCCCTGCGAGTTTTTCGTGCAGGATTCTAAGAAAGAGTTAGGGTGTCAAAGAAGTTTGGGAATGACTGTGCTGAAGGTAAACCAGGCAGAGTTGTGAATAAAATAACGGCAAGGCCACCTGGGTGGGTCATTCAGTTGAGCAGTGGACTCTTGGTTTCGGCTCAGGTCATGATCTCATGGTTCATGAGTTTGAGCCCCATGTCAGGCTCTGCGCTGACAGTGTGGAGCCTGTTTGGGATTCTCTCCCTGCCCTCCCCCACTCTTTTTTTTTCAAGAATAAATTAATTTAAAAAATAAGAAAGACCAAACGTTGGTATTTGTTGAAACTGGTGATGGGCATAGGGAGGTTCGTTGTCCTGTTTACTAGATTTATCTTTGAAATCTTCCATTATAATATGTTTAGATAATAAAGGGGAAAAAACAAAAGGACTTTCTTGTGCCAGACTTATTGGTAACTATGTTTGTTTGGATTGTTAACCTCCAGGAGTGTGCAGTGTTTCCCCAACTGACTGTGGGACTCCTTTTTCCAGGGCTTCTCAGGTCTAGTATTTCTGGGAAAACACTTTTTGAAATGCTTTACTTGGAGGTAAAGGTAGTCAAGAAAGTATCTTGAGACTGTATTCGATCCAGATACTTAAAGCTATACAGAGCTTTTTTTAAAAAAAACAATTCTTGGGGCACCTGGGTGGCTCAGTTGGTTAAGTGGCCGACTTCGGCTCAGGTCATGATTTCACGGTTCGTGAGTTCGAGCCCTGCGTCGGGCTCTGTGCTGACAGCTCAGAGCCTGGAGCCTGTTTTGGATTCTGTGTCTCCCTCTCTCTGACCCTCCCCCGTTCATGCTCTGTCTCTCTCTGTCTCAAAAATAAATAAACGTGGGGCGCCTGGGTGGCGCAGTCGGTTAAGCGTCCGACTTCAGCCAGGTCACGATCTCGCGGTCCGTGAGTTTGAGCCCCGCGTCAGGCTCTGGGCTGATGGCTCGGAGCCTGGAGCCTGTTTCCGATTCTGTGTCTCCCTCTCTCTCTGCCCCTCCCCCGTTCATGCTCTGTCTCTCTCTGTCCCAAAAATAAATAAAAAAAACGTTGAAAAAAAAATTAAAAAAAAAAAAGTAAATGTTAAAAAAAAATTTTTTTTAATTCTTTTTTTTTTTAAGTTTATTTATTTTTAGAGAGAGAAAGCATGAGCAGGGGAGGGGCAGAGAGAGAGGGGAGGATCCGAAGCGGGCTTCATGCTGACAGCAGCCAGCCCGATGTGGGGCTTGAATTTACAAACTGTGACACTTAACCAACTGAGCCACCCAGGCACCCCTATAAAAGAGATTTTTTTTTAAAATGAGAATAAAATGTCCAAAAATCCCTTTATTCTGGGTACCCACTGTGACCATTTCTTCAGTTCTCTCTGTGTATGTACGCATTTATGCAAATATAGTTCTTAAGCAAATAGACTTGGTACTCATGTTGTTCTGAAACCTGCCATCACTCAGTAATATCTTGGATACTTTTCAGGTCCATCAGTGTGAACTGTATCACAATATGGTCTGTTGAACTTACGAATCAGAATGAACCATTTTTCAGTTGGTGACTAATTGTTTTCGATTTTTTACAATTATTAGCATTCTTCTTTTTTTTTAAGTTTATTTATTTATTTGAGAGAGAGCACGAGTGGGGCAGGAGCAGAGAGAGAGGGAGAAGTAGAAACCCCAGCAGGCTCCGTACCACCAGTGCAGAGCCCCATGCGGGGCTCAAACCCACAAACCGTGAGATCGTGGCCTGAGCTGAAGTTGGATGCTCAAGCGACTGAACCACCCACGTGCTCCTCTTTTCTTTTTTTAAACGTCTTATTTTTAAGTAATCTCTACACCCAATGTAGAGATGTGTGCTTAAACTCACAACCCTGAGATCTAGAGTTGCACACTCCACTGGCTAAGCCAGCCAGGAATCTCTGCTTTGTTTATTAATTACGGTAAAATAGACAGCATTCAAAAGTTACCATTTCAGCCATTTCTCTTTTTTTTAATTTTTTATTTTATTTTTTTTTTTTTAAGAGAGAGAGGGGCAGAGAGAGAGAGTGGGAGACACAGAATCCTAAGCAGACTCCAGGCTCTGAGCTGTCAGCACAGAGCCCGACACGGGGCTTGAACCCACGAACCACAAGATCATGACCTGAGCCGGAGTTGGACACCGGACTGAGCCACCGAGGAGCCCCGGCATATTGATGTCTGACTGTCATGGTGGTCCATGTCCAGAACTTTTTCTTCTTGCAAAACTGAAATCCTGTACCCATTAAACACTCATTCCCCCATCCTCCTCTCCCCTCTGCCCCTGGCAACCCCTGCTCTACTTTCTGTCTCTATAAATACTGTTCTAGGGACCTCAAGTAAGTGGAATGATGCTGTATTTATCCTTTTGTGTCTGGTTTATTTCACTTAGCATAATGTCCTCTGTGTTCATCCACTCACTGTGCTCCTTGCCAGTTCTGACAGGGCAGAATGTCACCTGGGAAGAAGTGCAGTTCACTTGCCCGCATAACTTCTCAGTCAATACCTTTACTGGGAGGAAAAATAGTGGAAGTGCTTGTGCTTGGTGACTGCCTTGCGAGTGGAGGGGGAGGCAGATTGGGAGGGAGAGATGGAGACCGGGAGAGGGAGGCAGAGGGAGATTCTCCAGGGAGACTGGGCGAGTAATTTTCCATGGCTGGAACGAGTGAAAACATGGTTACATTTTGTGTATTTCCAATCAGTTGACCTCTTGAATTGAAAAGGTATTGGGACTACCCGGCATCCAGGTGTAGGGTGCATATCAAACCTTTAGAGAACTGGGGGAATAGAAAAAGGAGCTCAGAATTCAGTCCCTACCCCCTGCTGTTCAGGAGGTCACTGAGAACCTGGAGTTGATTGCTATACCGGCCAGTGTTTTTTGTTGTTGTTGTTGTTGTTGTTGTTTGTGTTTTTGTTTTCTGTTGTTTTTTTCCCTGAATGAGTTTCTCTCCAAAAACAAAGAGGGCCATTATCTGCTTTGTCACCTCCCTCTCCCTACACCTGACAGAGTGTTAGGCATCTGGTGAAACTGGTGGGAGGTGAGGTAGGCAGACAATAGGACACATAAAGAATGGCTTTTGCAATGTCTCATTTCCAGTGCCAAGTACAGAATGGGGTGGGTAAGTGAGTGGGACGTGTAGAGGGCCAGAGATAATGGGTTTTGGCCATGTCTCAGATCAGACAAAGGATCAACGAATAAGATTTTAGTTTCTGTACTAATACCAAAGCTCTCAAATCTGTTTTGCATCTGGTAAAAGCAACAAAACCCCCATTTCACCAGGAGGCTGGAGTGATTTAAAAGAAAAATCCTCCCTTTTTATAGCCCCTGCCCACGGCCTTGAGATCCATTCCTTGCTGGAGCAGGTCTTAGAAATTTTGGAGAGCTATGATTGTGTAAGCCATTTTGTACCCAGAGCTGAATATGTGATTAAACATTTTGCTGCTACCCGCTGGAGAAGAGGCTGTCGACGCCATCAACTGTTCCAGAAACGCACACCCCAGGGAGGAGTTACCCAGTCCTGTTTTCTCTATATAGAAGATTGCAGGAAATGCCTCTTAGCTCCTACGTTTTTCCTCTAGATTCTGCAAAGCTGCTTCTGGGGTGTGGCCACTCCTTTTTTTTCTCTCTACTCTGATGGGATGAGGGAACAGGAGAATTTTTCCTATCATCGCTACAGCCAGGGCAGTTTAGAAACCAGACTGTGGATCCCAGGCACAGTGGAAGAAGGACCAAACTGCAGAGGACCAGGAAGCTGAGGGCTGGGCCTGGGCCCAAGTTCTGGTGCAATGCCCAGTGCCTTTGTATTTCCTTAAAGAGGAGGGCTGCTGGGTAACCAGAAGGCTGAGGCCTTCCGGACTGCAGGGTTCCTGGTCTGCCTGACTGCACAGGAATGATCTGGGTGTTACTCCCAATGGCTGCAGCCCAGCTGTCACTGGAGTGGGGGTGGGGAAAGGGCTTCCCAGCAGAGGACTTTGGGCTACACAACAGAGTTTAGAGCCAGGCCCTTGAACGGCTAAGGCTGTAAGGAACAGAAACTCCAGAAATCCTCTTGGTTTATCTTTTTTTAGCAGCTCGGCATCCATCATCGCAGTGCCCCCCTTTCCTAGGGGAAGGCAACAGAGCATACAGTTTAAGAGAAGGTTCTGGGGCGCCTGGGTGGCTCAGTCAGTTAAGTGTCTGACTTCGGCTCAGGTCAGGATCTCGCAGTTGGTGAGTTCGAGCCCCGCGTGAGGCTCCATGCTGACAGCTCAGAGCCTGGAGCCTGCTTTGGATTCTGTGTCTCCCTCTCTCTCTGTCCCACCCCCACTAGTCCTCTCTCTCTCTCTCAAAAGTGAATAAACATTAAAAAAAAAAAATTAAAAAAAGAGAAGATTCTGACTGCTTGGATCCAAATCCTAATTTTTCTTACTAACTGCCTAACCTAGGGCAAGAGACCTAGTTTCCATGCCACAGTGCTCACTTATAAAATGGGGAAAGAATACCTACCTCATAAAATTATTGCTGATTAAAGAAAAAAAAAGGTAACATGAAATGCTTAACATAGCACCTGGTACATAAGGAAAGTTCAATTAATTGTGGCCAGAAGAACTTTAATGTCTTATTTATAAAATAGGACTAACGGGGCTCCTGGGTGGCTCAGTCAGGCGAGGGACTCTTGATTTCAGCTCAGGTCATGATCCCAGGGTCCTGTGATGCCTCGAATAGGGCTCTTTGCTGAGCCTGGAGCCTGCTTGGGATTCATTCTCTCTCTCTCTCTCTCTCTCTCTCTCTCTCTCTCTCTCTCTCTCTCCCCCCCACCCACCCCCCCCTTCCTTTCTCTGCCCCTTCCCCCTCATTCTCTCGTAAAATAAAAAATAATAATAAAAATAAAATACAACTAATGCATCCTATTCCACCCGTGACCTGTCAGAAAGCTTTTGCGGTAAGAATATAAGAAATTATTATCTCTCCAAATCCCAAATGACACACTTAATCTCCAAATTAGTCTTTATTTTTTAGGATCTGATTTGGCCTTTTCTTACCACCGCCTCAAACCTGGAGCTCCCAATTATCCTCGGTTTCTGCACCCCAGCCCCCACCAGAGTCGGCTGACTTGGGTGGGTCTCGGCCTCAGTCTTCTTCTAGGGAAAGGGGGCAAGAGAATGAAAATCCTGTGGGTGACCTCGCCTTTGGGACTGGGCGTTTTTCGGACCGGGGCGCGCAGCATCCCCTGCCAGACTGCAGCGACGGCTCCTGCCGCGCCCTTCGTTGCAGTCCTGGAAGGGCTCCCAGGGGCGGAGGGGTGGGGTGGGGTGCCGAAGATTCTCTGCAGGGCGGGGAGGGGCTGGATTGGAGGATCCGAGGTGCGGAGAGGGCGGGGCGGCTGCCGCATCTCGGCCCGCCCGGGCGGTGGCAGTGACTCCACTGCACCACTGGCCCCCACCCCTGGCGCGCGCCCTCCCTTCCCATCCTCCCGCCGCGATCCCCCGACTCGGCTCTTCCCCCGCAGCGGTGCTTCGGCTCTTTCCGGGAGCGCTCGGCCCTTTCCGCCGCGTGATCGGGAAGCGAGCTGGCGGGAGCTCCGCCCCCATAGCTCGGATGGCGCTCGCCCCCGCCCCTCGCGCCGCGCCCCGGCGCTTCCCCCGCGCTCGCGCCCGCCCGCCGCCGGAACGCGCGTGGCCGCCTATAAAAGAAGCGAGGCGCGCGCGTCGCCGCCACTACCCGCTGCGGAGCGAACGGCGAGGCGGGAGGCCGCGGAGGCGCGTCGGTCCCTCAGCACCCCCCCCCCCACTCCCCCAGACCGGCGCACCTACTGCCCTCACCCCCCTCCGGAGCCGGTGAGAGGGGGAGCTCGGGGAGGGAGCGGGGCCTGAGGGCCGCAGACCCCTGGGTGGGGAGCGGGTCAGCCCCTGGGGTGGGGCGGGGCCAGCGCGCGGACAGGTGAGCCCGGCCGGCCTCGCAGCTCCCTCCGACGGGCGGGGACCGGGCTGGCGGGCCGCGACCCGCCCGTGGCGCGTGGGCTGCGGAGGAGCCGCCCGGCCGAGCCTGGGCGCCGGCCGCTGGAATGTCATTGACTGGGCGGAGGGGGGACGAGGCCATCGGGTCCGTCCCGCTCCCCCACCCCCAAGCCTGGTTGCGGCCCCGCCCTGCCCCATCCGGCTGCCGCAGGTGGGGCGGGGGCTCCTGGCCGGATCGCCACCATCCCCCTCCCTGCAGAGCGCTTCCCCCAGCGCCCCCAGTCCCTTTCCTGGGTGGGGAGCGACTTCAGCTCCTTTTCCTGAGTCCCCACGGCGGTGCCGGCCCGACCCTTGATGGAGGAAGAGCCAAGAGCATAGAGGAAAGGGCTGTTTGACCTTAATTTCATCCTATATGGCGATTCTTGGCCTTCTCTCTAGACGCAGAAAGGTCTGACACTGGCCATCTCCTATTCCTTCCTTGTAATAAACGTTTCTTCCTTACCCAGTTGTGATTTGCTTGTAAATAACAGGTAGATTCGGCGCTTTCTTTGTGTGAGACTCAAATCCAATAACTTAACAGCTTACGAGTTCTTTGCCCCTGCCGCACCCGACACCGGGTCTTTCGATTTGAGCACCTTATATTATTTGTCAAAAATTCTGCAGCCACGCCAGTATTGAATGATAGAGCAGCCTTTTGTTTGGAAGCCAGCCCTGCGAATGGGGTAAGGTGCTTCCTAAAGAAAATTGCCTTTCAGAGCCTCTTTGATGTATTGGGTTAAAATATTTTAAATAAGGGGCTTGTTCAGGTTAAGGGTTGCATATGTTTTAAATTAAAAACCTCAAGAGCCCAGAAAGCTGGATCGAGATGATCGAATTGCCACAACACCTTGTCAGACCTCTTTTATATAATAGATTCTAAAATACGTAGGCTCTTTGTTCTGTCTTCATCATGGTATTTTAGAAAAACTTAACCATCATGGCTGGTAGGGAAGAGAGACTATCTGAAGTATTTTAATAATGTGTTGAGAAATTGCGGAGTCATAGCAATTGGACCTAAGTAAAACAGAATGTATCAAAGATGGAAGGGTGGGGGGGTGTCTTTTAGCCAGGAAACAAAATCTTAGGAATAGCAGTGGGAACACTCAGCTGTATGAAGCTATTGAGCCAAGGTTCCAACTCCTTAAACTAGTCATTTTCCCTTTTGTTGCCACTAACGCCTTAGATTTTCAAAGGTCAAATTGAAGTCAAAGTTTAAAAATGTGCTGTAAGGGAAAAATGCTGCAGTAAAGGGCCTCTGCAGGAAATTAACAATAAGCCTTTTTTAGTAACTGGGCCAATAATTACTCAAAGGGACCCTCAAAGTGTGTTAGCTGTTACCTAGGGACCTCCATGGAGGGACAAGCCTCGGAGGGAAGATTTGCCCTGTGCTGGACAGGTGTGAGGCAGTTCTTAGAGTAATCCATCAGCTAAGTAACATTCTCGAATATGCTTTTGGTCTTGGTGGTGTGTTTTGTACTGATCTAACAATTGGAGAAATCTGATCTGTCACAGGCTCTGATATGAGCTTGTCAAATAATCTGCTGAACAGGTTTAGGTCGGGAGAGCTGGTGTTTATTATCTTTTGGTTCCCTGGGTTAGAATTTGCTCTACTTTGCCTTACCTGCCTTCATCCCAAGGGGAGGGGCTGCCTACCGAACCGAACCCGTGCGGTGGATGTCAGGAGCAGTCCACAGTCCTGGCATTGCCGAACCTGCACGAAGGGTAGTAGGCACGAGGCCGGCCTCGTAATCAATCCTCCGTGGGCTATGCAAGGACTCTGCTAGCTATGCGGTCTGGGCTGCTGCAGCTGTGGTCAGAGTAGGTAGAAGAATGCTCGGCCCTGATGGCAAGTGCTGACTCCGGGAATGCAGAGGAGGAGCCCAGAGCCCATGATCACTTCGGGCGGCCCGGCCCGAGGCCACCACCGGCCTGGAGCAGCTGTGCTGCTTACCTCCGTCACACCTTCTTTGCATATTCCTCTCATAGGTTTCGAACAGGAAATAAGTATCTTGGGAGTACACCAGTAAACCAGGCCCAAGTCAGATTTCTATAGCTCGAGTTCTTTCTTGTCTCTGATGCCCTGAAATCATGCTGTTTTCCTATGCTGAATGAAAAGGGATTTAGGAATCTGCCAGTCCTAGGAGTCTCAATTTATCGGACTGTGGGATCTGGGGAGGGCGAGTTTAGTGTTAGAAAGCATAGTCAGTATTACTACTTTATTTGGAAAGTGGAGAAACTGAGGCCCAGAGCGGGGGTGTGACTTGGCCAAGGCAGCATATTTCCACAAATGGGACCTGCTAAGACCCCACTTTAGATCCCCGGTGGGATGCAGAATCTCCACAATGAGCAAGGTGCTGGGAAGACAGTGGGAATTTGGGGTTTCCTTGTCTTCGTATGTTCCTAATGGTCTGTTCTCTCCATTTTGAAATTACGTTGTTCAGTTTGCCCTTAGAAGCTGTTATCTTGCTCTCCCCCCTCCCTTTAGACTCCACATTCCTCCATCATGTTGTCATCGTTTCGTAAGCGCAGAGTCCAGGTATTTGACCAGCATGCGGCAAACGTGTTGCCTTTTCGGTTTTGCCTGGCTTGCAGTGAAGACACATCTGTGTCCAGAAAAGTTGAATGATCCAAAGAGAGGGAGAAAAAACCCTGCCTGCATGACCTTTCTGTTAAGTAAATTGGTTAGGGTTTGGGTTTTTTTTTTTTTTCTATTTTTTTTTTTTCGGAAGTCTTAGTCAATTGATTCTGAAATTTCCAAAGCCTCCTGTTTTTTTACCTTCCTCTCTTTCAGGCATGAATATATTAATTTCTTCTCACCCTCCTGGTGTTTGCATGTAGCGTTTGCTGATTTTTTAATTGATGGTTACTTGGTTCTTAAGAACCAAGGGACTAAACAGATTATCCTAGATATTGGGGGCAGGGGGGATGATCTGAAAACGTGTAGTGAAAGCAGCATCGTTAAATTGGACAAATATCGTAAACTTGGGTTTGTTTCCTGTTCCCATTGACTTATTTTTTTTCTGTCACAATCCTTGTAATGAAATGGAGCTTGCATTTTCTTGGCAGAAAAAAAAAAAGCCATCTAAAAAACTCACTATATACGTCTTATTTGTGTACAGTTTTTGAGTGTTTGCTAAATTGGACCTTTTTCAAAAAGAAAAATGCTTAAAACTCCAGTCTTGATAACCCCTAAGGAGAAATAAAAACTTTGCACATTTCTAGTGATTATGGGTGATAAATCCAAGGCAAGCCCTTTTATAAATCATACCGGTGAATTGCTGAAACGAGGTTTATAAAAATGGGCCATGTTACAACCTTTTCCTGTTTTGACTGTTGGTAATAATATTTTGCATTTAAATACCTCTCATCTGAATTTTACAGGTTAAGAGGTAAGTAGCAACGAGATAGTATTGGGGAAGCATTCAGAAGTAAGTTTTCTTAACTTTGTCTGCATTTCTGGATTTTGATGCAATGCAGTATGAATTTTTTGCTTTCTGAAAGCGAAGTCCCTGCTCACCTCTGCAGAAATGCTCTAATGAGTTGAAATGAATTAATCAATCTGAAGGCTGATGTGCCAATCCACAATCCTGACTGGAATGTGGCTTAAGCAGAAATATTTGTTGTTTTTACTCATGGTTAAAACTCTTAATTTGTGTATTATTTCTCTCTCTGCTTACCATCAGACCTGCTGCTAAAATCTGCAGCTCAGCTGGTTTTGAGTTTATTTGCTTCATCTGAAAATCACTGGATATAAAACGTTAATAGGTGCTAAACAGTTCTTTGGTGGGTTGCTCTCCGGAGAATTTCCACATCTGTGGATGCGGCTGTCCTGCCTTGCACATGTAACATTGGGTAATAGGTTGGCTTTCCAAGCCATGGAAAAAACCTGTGTTGTCGGTTCTGCACCTTTGAGCTCTGACTAAGCAACAAAAGTAAATCTGATGAATGGTTTTTCTGACCTTTCGCTTTAAGCGGTGTTTATGAATTTCCCCACAGAGCCAAATGATCTGTTCATCCCCTTCATCCCCCAAATGCCTTTCCTTGCAGAGCAGTGTATCTGGTGAAATTGGAGTTTATTATGGCGTTTTCCAAATGCCTCTTACATCCAGCACGTTGGGTGGCAGGCCCCAGTGCTTTGTCTTAGTGACTCCTCTCATCTTCACGATGGGTTTATTCTCTTCTGGGGGATCCACAGAGAGATCGTGCTGAATTCTTTCACTCTCCAAGAGCCTTGTGAGGGCGTCTCTAGACTACTCACTGCAGGTGCCGGGTTCTCAGAGCCAGAAGCCTTTGCCCTTTGGCCTGAGAACCTTTCTGTCTGCAGTCATTCTCCCCTCCTGCCTCTCACATTCCCCAGAGACAGATCGCCTCGCAGCTTCTGTAGATGAGGTCAAGGCATTTAAAAATTCCCTAAATACCAAGAACTGCCTCAGACAGCTGTCTCTTGGCATTTGCAAGAAGAAGGGCTTGTTAATTAGTGTCTCAGCTCTTTTGTAGAAATCCATTTTCAGTTGATGATACGTGTAAATTTGTGTCAGATAGGAGGCGTCACTCTCAGGCGTGTTCTATCTTTGGATTAAACTAGAACTTTCTACCCAAGATTCATATCTTTGGCCCCCCCCCCCTTTTTCTTCCCAGAGATCTGGCAGTATTATAAGAATGCTGACAAGTTCTTTTTATTTATTACAATAGAGGACATAGTTGTAATTCCTGTTTTATCCCCTGAGATCAATTCACGTTTCTTGCTGAATGATGCAGCTAACATTCTGACTGCTGCATTGCAGCATTTATAAATAGTCCACATCTTCAGTCTTCTCAGAATATTTGCAAAAATACGACCTTTTTCTTCGGTTGTCTTCAATGGGAAGCTGTCCTTGAGCGTACCGAGAATACATTTAGCACTTCATTTCCCCTCCTTTATTCTCTGTGGACAGAGACCTGATTGGCAAAATCAGAGTTGATAGGCTGGTTTGAGATAAACAGTCCACTGCAGTCTTAGGGGGTTGGGTTTTTTGTGGGTTTTTAGGCAGTTAGTGGAATAGATAGATAGGCTAGTGTGGTTAGAGATTGTTTTTTAATGGCACGTTTCCCAAAGTCTTCCTTTCTAGCTCTTGAAAGGCGTTAATCCCATTACGGCTGAGAACGGCCTGGAACGTTCTCTGTGGAGTCTGCCTTATCGGTCAACTGCATATTTCAGGGCAGGGGTGGGGTTCCTGCAGTGCAGCCTCAGTTCGGGAGGGAATGTCATGTGCATTGGCAGGGTCCCAAGGAATTCCATTAACTCCCTCACATAGTTTTGGGTGAGAGGTTGTCGCATCTTTCCGTGGCAGTTCTTGGTGATGTGAACATTTTCCCCGTGTTTAATATAATCAATGGAGATGACCCTTTTAGGAGCCAAGAAACTGGACCTTCTGTAGATAAACTAGAGACAGCTCCCTATCAGGCTAAGGGGTGGGGAAGCTCTTAATAACTCAGTATCTTAGGCTCCTGTAACCATGCAAATGAGAATCCTGACCTCCCACAGCAGTGGGAGAGCCTTGATGACTTTCAGATGCCCAGCTCCCCAGGGAGAGCCAGTGGTGGCTTGGCAGAGCTCCCACCTACTGACGTCAGCTGATCTGCAGGAAAGAAAAGTCCATTATTGCCTGACCAAAGCACTTGGTATAGAATTGACTTGTTCTACTTCACTGCGGTGACAAAGAGGGCCTTTTAGGTTGGTTAATTTCAGCAGGGCCTCACTGGACTGTCTCCCTGGATTGGTAGGGTCAAATCAGCGAGCTGGACCCAAGCAGGGCAACTTGCCTCGGTAGAGGCAAGCATTGTGCTGGGGATTCTTTTCTTCATCACGAAGAGTTCCTCCCCAATGTGATTTCTTAGAAATTTCCATAGCAGCTAAAGGATTTTAGAGATGCAGTGAAGGCTGTGTGTGAAGAGGCAGGATACACACCATAGACATTAATCTGAAGACTTAGATATCTTGCAGGAACTCGTGCAACGTGGTGGTTTTATACAAAACTACACCTTCTTTGGCAAGTTTCTTTGCAAAAAAATTCTGTGAGCAAGCAAATTAGACACAAATTCCTGCTGTTTATCCATCTTAAACTGTTTCCCAAAGGGTAAGAACAAAGGAAGTATATAAATTCTTAACACTAATTTAATTGTCTACTAAGTTAAGAAGACTCAGTCTCACATAAGCAAAATCAATTTTTTTTTTAAATAAGGAATTGAGGTTTTTATTTTTTAAATGTTTATTTTTGAGAGACAGAGAGAGAGAGAGAGAGCGCGAGCATGAGTGGGGGAGGGGCAGAGAGAGAGGAAGACAAGATCCCAAATGGGCTCTGCCCTGACATCAGGGAGCCTGATGCGGGGCTTGAACCCACAAACCATGAGATCATGACCTGAGCTGAAGTCAGTCACTCAACCGACTGAGCCACCCAGGTGCCCCACGTTTTTATTTAAGTAATCTCTACAGCCAATGTGGTTCTCAAACTCATGACCCCGAGATCAGGAGCCCCATGTCCCTCCGACTGAGCCAGACACCCAATTTTTATTTTTTGAATAATTAATATATTCTCTTCCTTTCTTCCCTCCAAAGTGGTGATGGAAAAGATGAGAGATAGTGAAAGGAATTAATAACCAAACAGCCATCAATAAAGTTTATGCTGGCTCCAATCATGTGCAGAATCTCTTGTTCTGGCATGCTAGTCTGGGAACCAGAGGACCCCAGCTCAGCCTAAATGGGCTCTGTGACTTGGTTATTAGATGACCTGTGTCTTCCCGCCTATTTAATAATGAAGTGACCACAGTTTCTCTGTTTGCAAGTTCAGAATGTTATTGGCTCTAATGTATGCCCAGTTTTGTGGTCAAAGTAAGAGGAATATAAGGTCTTTTTATTTTTTTATTTTTCTAAGTGTATTTGAGAGAGAGAGAGAGAGTGAGTGCAGGTGCACATGGTGGGGTGGGGGGGGTGGGGGTGGGGAGAGAGAATCCCAAGCAGGCTGTGCTGACAGTGCAGGGCCTGACATGGGGCTTCATCTCGAGAACTGTGAGAGCATAACCTGAGCCGAGATAAAGAGTTGGTTGCTTAACCAACTGAACCACCCAATAAGGTCTTTTTTCTGTAGTTCCTTAGGAACACTAAATTTCCTAAAGAACTTAGAAAGATGGCAGAGAGAAAACACTAAGTCCGATGCAGAATGTTGAGGGTGCTCTAAGAGGAGCATGGAGGCAGTGAGGATTTCTGATTTAGGACTTCAGAGAAGACAAGGTCGTTGCTTTAGACTTGGAGAGCTTTGTATGGTGTTAAATGCTGCAGCTGGGAGTAGAGAGGACATTCCTGCCTAAGGAGACCTTCTGAGCTGGGACGTGGGCCCTGGCAGGGCCTGTCACTTGGGGTTGGTCAGGCAGTTTGATACGAGATCTGGCTGGAGCAGACAATGCAGGGGAGTGGGTGAAGCCGCGTTTACATTCTAGTAAATGTAGCTGGTGATGGTAGTGATCCTTGTCAAGATCCCTGCCAGAAATCCGCTTTCTCCCAAAGAGACAGATTTTTTTTTTTAATATTTTATTGATTTTGGGGGAGAGCACAAGTGGGGGAGGGGTAGAGAGAGGGGAACAGAGGATCTGAAGCAGGCTCTGCAGTGACAGGCTGACAGCAGAGAGCCCGATGTGGGGCTCAAACTCACGAGCCGTGAGATCATGACCTGAGCTGAAGTTGGACATTTAACCAACTAGCCACCCACGCACCCCTGAAGAGGCTAAGATTCTTAAGGCAGCAGTGTGAACCAGAACTGCCTTGTTGTAATGAAGTATTGTCACAGAAATTCCACTATGAGCAGACATTTAATTTTTTACTGTCACCCTCAGGTTTTGGTTTTAAGGATCAAAAATATTTTTTTCAGACACAGCTATCTCTTGATGATAACAGAACTACCTCCTTTTTAAAAAAAAAAAAAATTATTTATTTATTTAGTGAGGGAGAGAATCCCAAGTGGGCTCCATGTTGTCAGTGCAGAGCCTGATGGAGGGCTTGATCTCATGAACCGTGAAGTCATCACCTGAGCTGAAATCAAGAGTTGGACACTCGACTGAGACACCCAGGCCCCTCCTTCTTTTTTTTTTTTATGTTTATTTATTTATTTTGAGAGAAAGAGGGCGGGTGGGGCTAGGGGGACAGAGAGGGAGGGAACAGAACTGCTTTCTTGAGCTGTTTCACCAAGGGCTCACCCTGCCAGAGTGAAGAGACCAGCTCATTTCTCACGATGCCCTGCCATGTGCTCAGTCCAAGATTAGAAACTCCCATTTGTTCAGTAGGTTGACACCTACTTGTGGGGCTTCATCCTTTGCAGTTCTTGTCACAAGTCTTGCTTTTATCTGGGTGGGATTCCCGTTTCACAGTATGGGACAGGTAACTTGGGTAGATCACAGAGCTCCCCCCCACCCTTCACAGATGAATCCAGATCTGTGTAGCAGCTACAGCACTCAGCATCTACTCGGTCATTTGTCAGCAACCATTTCTTAATGGGCTGTGTGTGCCAGCAATCGGGGATATGAAGATTAGGTTGTCGGTCTCCTTATACTGCGGGAAGTATATACAAGTGCTTTGTAAATCCGCAGAAAGTGTGATTAAATCTGAGAAGAGGGAAGGAGGGAGCATTGAGTACGGCTTGGTGAGGAGGCAAGATTGTACAGCTTGCTCATTTCGGCTGGGTGTTGAGATATAAATAGGAGTTATCTGGGCAGAGGAGACACAGAACATTCTACACAAAGGAAGCCTGGAAAGATAGCTGGGAATCTTTGGAGAGGATCCTGTAATTGGAGGAGAACGAATACTTCAGTATGCCCAGAGGGTAGGGGACATGGGTGAGAGACGTTTTGGGGGCCAGATTAGAGCGTCCTGCTAAAGCAGTGGCTTTTTTCTTCCCTCAGAAGGGAGCCATAAAAGGTTTTAGAGCATGGGAGTGACTGGCAAAGAATAAACTTCTCTTTATAGTAAAATAAATAAATAAGACTTTGGGGGGAAACCATAATACAACAAAAACAACTGGTCACTGCATGGAGACTAATTTGGAAGGGATGGTGACACGGCTAGACTCCCCTCCTGTTCTCCCTGTTAGGAAGATGGTGTCTTAATAGACAGGTGGTTCTCAGAGGTGATCAGGTGCAGACAGTGCTTTCTCGCCACCTCTTGAGGCTGCTTTAATTCCTAAGGAGTTGGAGACTTTGACCTCACCTGCATCTCGCTGGTGCTGTGTACCTCCCATCTGGATGGTGGGGGCACTGTCACTGACTTCCATGCCTAATCCTCAGGCTGCTTATCCTTTCCTGTTAGCCGGGCCAGGTGAACAGGAAGGGCTCTCAATGTCTCCTGGGTAACCAACAACCATTTTTATCCCATGTATAAATTATGAAACAGTAGCCAGAGAGGCTAGAAGGTTTATCTGGTCTGCTTTTTTTTTTTTTTTTTTTTTTTACCAAACTGAACTTTCTGGTAGAATGTAATTTTACATTTGGAAACATCCTGAGAATGCCTCATTTTGGTCATTGTAGGAAACTGAGGCATAGGAAAGTGACTCGTGCAAGGTCACGTGGTACGGACACATTTAGAAGCTCTGGGTCTGTACCTCTTTCCCTCTGTGGTCCCTCGGTTAGAGGCTTACTCCTGATGAGCATGGATAGCATATTCGGGGTTTTGCCCATAAATAGGCCAGATTTTCTTTTTGACATAAAGATTTGGTGACAGTGTCCAGAAATCTGGGGATTTGAAGTTGGAGCCGATTGAGAGCTATGGGGAGTGCTGCCTCCATCAGCCTGCGGTTGTGGTGAACTTGAAACTGATGCTGAGCTTGCAGTGTCCTGTCCACAGTAGTAGGTGGGAGTAGAGCAGGGTGCACCTTTGACCACACCTTCTTGTTCTTGTGTTTTAGATTTCTCTGTTTTTTAGTATTACATCAGATTCAGATCGAGATGTACGACTACCTGTTTAATAATTGCTACTAATCTTTTTACGTAGATAAAGCACCCATTGCTGTAAAATATACTGAACACAAGCATTGTGACTGAAGCCTACATTTTTTTAAAACTGTAGTGTGGTTAACATACCATTTACGTTAGTTTCTCACTACCCCTCTTATTTTTAAGATGCACTAGGAGTTTCTTTTGTGCACGTTCACAGGAAACGCAACCTGTTCTCTGCTCAGGCGCTCTGGCAGCCTGAGGAAGACGTAGTAACTGAGAAATCAGGGACTCTGACTAGGTAAATTCTATTGGTTATTGATGTTAAGGACTCGGTTACTTTGTAACCCCCTTTTCTTCATTGAATAACAGGCTGAGACTGGAGAGAAAGAAAAACTGATTTAAGTAAGAGTAAATTCTTTCTCATCTCCACAGGATAGAATGCAGAGACCAGATGAAAGGACTTTTGAATGGCTTTTTCAGTAATTTTTTCTTTTTTAACGTTCGTTTATTTTGAGAGAAAGAGAGGGAGAGAATGAGCAGGGGAGGCGCAGAGAGAGAGAGAGAGAATCCCAAATAGGCTCTGTGCCATCAGAGCCCAACAAGGGGCTTGAATCCACAGTGAGGCCGGTGACTTGAGCCGAGAGTCGGACCACTCAGGTGCCCCAATAATTCCTTTTTTTTTTTTTTTTTTAAGGTTTATTTAATTATTTTGAGAGAGAGAGAGAGAGAGAGAGAGAGTCCCAAGAAAGCCCTGCACTGTCAGCGCAGAGCCCAGTACAGGGCTTGAACTCATGAACCGTGAGATCATGACCTGAGCTGAAATGAAGAGTCGGATGCTCAACCTACTGAGCCACCCAGGCACCCCTCAGTATATCCTTTGAGTACCAATTTGGCATTTCCTTTAAATTCTCAAAGCCCTTGTAGAATTGCTGGTAAGCTCTAGTTCTCCCGGTTGTATTTTTTGCTGGGTTTCACTGTGGTGTTGGTTAGACATCCTCCGAGGGAGCCACGTAGGCAGGTGTTGCAGGCCAGTAGATGAGCAATTTTTACAAAGGAATAGAATCTGGGCTCACTGTTCTATCCTGAGGACGGATTACTTTTTTTCATCTGTCTGCCTGGGCTGTCTGAGAATTTTTGCCTTCCGAGAGGCTGATTCCATTAAATCCACTCTGGTCTCGTAGTGCTTATTTCAGGGCATTCTGTCTTTTCAGAAAATGGACCCAAGTGGGGTCAAAGTGCTGGAAACGGCAGAGGACATCCAGGAGAGGCGGCAGCAGGTCCTCGACAGATACCACCGCTTCAAGGAGCTCTCAACCCTTAGGCGCCAGAAGCTTGAAGATTCTTACCGATTCCAGTTTTTCCAGAGAGATGCTGAGGAGCTGGAGAAATGGATTCAGGAGAAACTTCAGATTGCATCTGATGAGAATTATAAGGACCCAACCAACTTGCAGGTGCGTCTCATCTCCCTGAGATTCTTGCCAGAATTCAAGAGTTCATATGTTTTTGCCCCCAAATCACCCGAGGTCATTTAATTATGACCTTGAGAGGTTGGACAGCAAGAAGAATGGAGATCAGACATAAGTCAGGACTGACTCACTGTTCTGAAAAACCCTTGGTGTAGTAGGTATTATACTGTGTACACTGAAGGCATTTGTGGAATCTGGTAGGTAGTTATCTTTTCTGGATGCTTCAAGCTGATGGTTCTCAAACCACTGCCTTGCAACCTTTGATGATCCTTCACCATTTTTTCAGGGAAGGTCTGGGTTGATCTCTTAGAATATGTGTTTTCAAGAAAGGCATACTAACAGTGTTGCTGGTGGAAATTTATAGTTAGGTATCTCTTTAAGCAACTCACTGGTAAGTCTTATCAAAAACAAGTCTTTAAAAATCATTGAATTGTAGCTTAATTTTGTGGCATAAGTCATGCCTCAGTGAAGTTGTTTTTT